>NC_134707.1:44096244-44417077 GCF_043290135.1 Rhipicephalus microplus
ACGGTAACATTACTGTGCGTAGGCATATTTCAGTGCATTTTGTGGATTTTTAGTGTCGGCTATGAGGTACGACCATAGTGCTCGCACGCTGTGTTGCACCTTTATTGAGTTGCGCATGCAGGAAGCAGTACAGTGAACAGTTTAATTCTTCGGAATTATATGAAGCATTGCTTGCACTCAGCAATAACGGCATTTTTCCTTTGTTAGTGTCACTTAATTGTATTATTGTGGTGAAGCCTGCTGTTGAGTTGCATCTTTGTAGTTTGAGGATGTCACAGGTCAGTTTGTGCACGCACTCATTAGTGATCTCCTCGGTGCCCATGCACATGGCTGTTATAAGGTGCACTTGTAAGCCGGATCAGCAGGAGTCTGCTGTCACGTACACACCAGGCGTGTACGTGTCTTTGTCGTCTTATCGAGCGCAGACAAAGCACTCGTGTTTTCCATGCCTGCATCGCTTGCAAGTCATACGTCCATTACTACAAAAATAGGTGTAGGAGACGACAGGGGCAGCAACTGTCACTTGGCTGTGTGTAAACTTATTTTGCCGTACTTGGCGGAATTTGAGTGACAGCCGTGAGGTACGATTGGCGCTCGCATTTCGCATGCATGTTCTGTTGTGTCTATTGATTTGCGTGCTCAGCAGTTCATTTCTTTGGAATTGCACGACACATTGCTTACACCCGACAACATTGCGAATTTGCACGTCACTTAGCCATACTACTGCTTAACTGCAGCTAATCCAGCATGGGAGTCCTTGTGTGTACCCAAGAAGTTGGTGTATGGCAACAGAATCAAGCGATCGCATATGCGAAGTTTTGGGTGCCCTATCTTGAAGCCACCCATTTCCATCTCTTGCGCATACTACTGGCAGGCTACGGTGCAATTCATACTTGGTATCAACTGTTTGATTAGTCAATATATCACAAAAAGCTTTAAGTAATTGTTTAAAGTAATTATGTTTCAAGCTAAAATTTTAAAGTAATTGTATTCAATATTGGACCTGGCTGCACTTGAGAGGCTGAAGCTGCTTTCACATATGTGCAAGATATGAACATCTGTTGTCAACATTAGCGATATAATGGATAGCATTACTTAAGTTGTGAACATGTGTAATGTTGGAGCATATGCTAAGCTCACTTTTGACTGCACATTCAGGAATAGCCTTTTAAGAGACCCAAGTTGCGCAAGTATGGGTGCAGTTTTCTGTAGAATTTGTGCAGTTAATGTTACAGTCTCCGTCATTATTTCTTTTCCTTGCGCCGCCTGCTTCAACTTAGTTTAAACATTTGTAGCAGGTCAAGAATATTTATATTCACTGTGCTCTTATATAGAGGACTGCTTAAAAAGCATTGGCTAATGTTCATATGAAATTGAACATAACCTGACATGCTAACCAGATATTGGAATGATTCTACTATTGTAGACTGTAAGGTATTATTACCATTGTAGCAGTGTTTTTATTATAAAATTGGGCGGTCTGAAAAAGTGCACAAGCCAGTGAATGTAATTTAGCAAAATAAGTGCTCTACCTTCATTGCAGCCATAACATCAATGAAGAATGCCCACTTGCCGGCATTGCGCACAGACATTTTCAACATTGACCGACTACTTCGAGCACTACCACTATCACAGCAGTGTGTTGGGCGGTGCCCTTTGCCCTTGTGAGCCTTGTGGAGCTTTGTTTAAAAACTATCAGAGCCTAAGAAGTCACGTCTTCAGACATCACAAGAAGCGATGCAGCAAACAGACTGATGATGCGTTTGTCTGCTCTGTGTTGTCATGCGGGGCGAGTGTGCCTACTCGCACGGAGCTTCTTGGTCACATAGCTGCCCATCTGGAGAGTGGAATTGATGCTGTTATGTGTCCTTTTGTGGGTTGTGGTAGTGTGCTGAGGTCAGCAGGTTCCTTCAGAACACATGTTTCAAGGTATCACCGGGGCAAAACTGCAACACAGTGCACGGAAGTACCTGAAATTGAATCCAGTTCAGATCAAGAGCACAGTAGCACACCCCCTGCTGATGTTGGAGATAACTGTGAAAGGGAGTCTGGTTGTGACAGCGATTTGCCGCTGAACCCCTTTTTTTTTTTATAGTGATGTCATAATCGTGGAGTGCACGCCATTTTCCTGCTCATATGCTTTGGTGTTTACAAAAACAAAAGGAGCCTTTTTTATTTTGCAAACAAAATCTGTTGCAATCAATGCTCTATCTCGTCCACTTCTTTTTTTCTTGTCTATGTGGTTTACGTCCCTACCTTTCTTCAGCCTGAACCTACTAGCCAACAACATGTTCTAGTAAGCTGGTGCAGTAGTTTCAGGGTGGTATTCCCCACCAGTCTGTTTTTTGTCTTCTTTTTTTGGCGTGTCACAGCTGTTGCACTCAATTGTAGGGTGGTAATATAGTTCTACATTTCAATCAGTTTTCACTTTAATATCTCTACAGATGAATTCATCTATTATCAAGTAACTGTTATTTACTTTGATTTTTGGAATAATTGCAGGAAATCTTCCAGGAGAGGATGGCGGCCTGTGCGCCTGCATTATTTCAGATGATGGAGGAGGCGCCGACGAAACATACTATGGAACTGGTGGTGCGCGTGAGAGACGAAGGACAAAGAGAAAAAGCAGTCCAGGTAGCTGTGCTACCATTCCTCTGCGCGCATTTTAAGGAAGACAAGAACTACCTTTACCAAGTATTTGAAGTAAGTTTCACTTTGTTGCATTATGTTAGTACAAAACTGGACAGTAACATCTTTTCAGAAAGTGATGTATTGGTTTGTTGAGAACAGCTTTAGGTTCTAGATTTTATAGAATACAGTCGATCCCGGGTATATCAAACTATGATATATCGAATTATTGGCTATATCAAAAAGTTGAGAGATCCCCTTGAATTTCCCATGCAAAAATACGGGACTGCTGTACACATCTATCGAACTCACGCACAGCAGAACATCCGCTAAATTGAACTCTGAGCCACGCTAAAGCCCACAAATTGCATTTTTCCTAACAAATAATGATCATTTATAGCCACAATTCGACAAGTTCCGATCCCTTTTCGCGTGCAAGTGACTAAAAGGGGGTGCTGAAAAGTGAAACATTGAAACTCCATCTTGCTGATCTAGCTCGTTGCACAGCACTTGTGAGTGCACCGGTATGCTTGATGTGCGATCTGCAGGTTTTAACGTGGGGGCATGGTGATGACCGAGGGCACCAAAACGAAGTGGAATGACTTAAGGAAGTTTAGTGATCTCATTGCGATGTTCGCATTCAATCGTGTATGATGGCATGTGGGACTGAAAAGCGTGGCCTTCGAGATGTGCAACTTCATGAGGTATTTTGGTGCTTCCGGTTTTAGAACGCTCATTTCGGAGGCTACGCTTTTTTCTAGCTTTCCGCACCAAAGCAACAGCTGTCGGTTACAAAATGACAAAGCCACAAGTGACATCGCTATCACCAACATGCTGACGGTGGGAGCTTGCTCGTTTGTGGGCAGCATCGCCTTTTGTGGCTTGTGGACCTGTGTACTTCTCGCCTCGTTACTGATAAATCATCATTTGGAAGTCGGCGCTACACATTGATACGCTCGTAGCGATAAAAATCATGGCTGGTGCTAGGAGCGACCTCAAGTAAAGCACAGTCGTGAACTGTTTCTTTGCGGGCTTTGTGCCAGGTGACGACTTTGAGTGCGTCATGACTGCTGTCAAGGGCGTACAATGCCTCAGTAAATTCTATGCCTTGTTAGTGTTTTCGGGCACCATCTCGGACAGCGAGCGGCTTCATTGGAGCAGAAGACGACGTCGCTGGTTCTGACTGCATGGATGCCGAGATGATGCCCAATGTTGACGGTGCCGTGGAATTATTGCTTTCGCCACCAACGCTCTACGGAGCTTACATTGGCATTCAGTGCCACTCAGCGCTGTTGTGGCCGAATGAGCTGAATTTGCTTACTTGGAAGGGTCCAGTGATATTGAGGACAACTGAAACTTGGTGGCACGCAAAAAGAGAGAAAAGTTTACAGACTATTTTCAAGTGAAATGAAGTGCGATAACTTGCAAAAGTAGATGTTCAGGCCTTGTTCTTTATCATATTGTGAGAGAATCATTCTTTAAGTGCTTGTTAGGATTTCAAAAAACTGTTTTTAGGTCTGAGATGCTCTAATTTATGCCTTAAATACACATATTTTGTGTTTCGACTCATCGATATATTGAACTACATATATCGCGATCCCCTTCGAGTTCAATATATCTGGGATCGACTGAATGCTGTGCAGGTTTTTAGCACAAAACAATAGCTTTTTCAGTTGAATTTTGTGAAAAAAGCTGCTTTTGTATAAAGGAAAATTAAACTTTGACTGCTGAAATCAGTTTTCTTCTAATTTCACAATTTCTGAACTTTGAGCAGACTTAACTTTTTTACACTTCTTAATCGATGTATTTTCTTCCCATAAAGAACAAGTGCAATGCTACCGTATGAGAATTTAGTGACCGCTGCAGCAAAATTTTTTGACAGAACAAATATGCTAAACATCCAAAAATACCTAATTCATGAATTGCTGGACACAAGTTAAAAGGAGGATAGTGTAGCTTTGCATATCTTTTGCCTTTGTGCTTCATTTTAAGGTAATTTTGGTGGCTTTGTACAGCAGCATTATTCATTAAAATTACACCGGAACACGCGCTTTGTCACAAGTATCAGCATTTGAAGATAGTGTAAAAAAAAGGCAATTTTCAATTTTTTTGTGGAACTTACTTTGGTTATCCGCATTGTGTCGTAGTCACAAAAATGTTCTGAAAAAAAAAATACACTGCCCTTGAGCCAACAGTTAGTGCGGGCAGGTGCCATTGTTTCATCAGAGCCACTAGGATAGGGAGTGAAGTCCCCAAGCATCCGACTATAAAGTTCACAGAGTGAATGAGAAGGAACGTAGCGCTGTGAAAAGTGAGACTTCATGCAACAAAAACTGTGTTGGGGCATGGTGCACGCATGGTGAACCACAGTGCACAAACTTGGTTTACTAGCCTTTTTCAGGCTCAATGGGAAAAAAAGTGTTTGTGTGCAATCAGAGTGCTCCACATGCACAAAGCATTAGTTTTTTGCAATGCACTGCAGAACAATGTTTCTCGTCACTTTGGCTGTAGTGCCTCATTACGACGCAGTGAGGAGGGCACTAAGAATGGGAATAGGCCAGAGTTGTTGCAAGATGTTGCTCACTTTGTCCCTTGCTGTCGCACATGCAAAATAATTTTAAGCAATACTATCACCACTAACATTGATATATTGACCTGCAATCATTCAGAGTTGTCTATGATGTTGCTGTAATCCAAAGAGAAAAATGAATCAAAATGTGAGCAGGTTTTTTTGCGTGCTCGCTATCCATTCTACTTTGCTCTAAAATTGTTCCAAGTTTCAAGGCTCCTAGGTAGGTAATTTGTACTTGGTGCACACAGCCTGCAATAGACCAGGAACCATGGTGGAAAACGGAATTGCAGGGATCGCATCTCTGATTTATATATTGGAATGGCCGCAACTGTACATATCTCTTTGTGCTTTTGTGTACATGGGATATTTTTGCTCATCCAGGAGGGAACAAGCATCACTGAAAAGCTTGCCGAGTTGCCATCAACGCCTACAATCATTGCACTGGGTGAGTTCCCTTGTCGATATCATTATGTGTTGATTGTTGTGCGAGGAGGTCAAGTAAATTGATGACATTTTACAACATGAGTGTGAGCCTAACTCCAGCTACAAGGTGCAGTAGATACTTATACACTTAAATAACAGATGTTGTCGGAGGAGAAGAGTGGAAGATGAGGGCAGACCTGCAACTGGGTTTTATTCAGTACACTCATGCAGGGAACCTGCGTTCATTCTGATAGTCTGAGTGAAGTATCACAGACACAATCATTGCTTTTGTTCATTAGGAAAAAAGCCTAGGCAAGCTCAAGTGCCATTGGGTCACAACTGCATCTCAATTCTTGTCTTTGCCAGTAAAGTCTGCCATGGTTTACTAAAAGTAAACAATTCGTATGCATTTAAGTTGGGCAGGTGAGAACCTTGTCTGGTCTTTATCAAGGGCTGGTGTTCCCTACATCATTCATTTATACATTGACCTGTATGACCAATGTTAACATTCCTCCATGTCTGAGTGACTTCGTTATCCTACTTGACGAGCGCACGTCGAACTCAGTGGGGTGGCACTTAGTGCAATCTTGCACACCTCATAGAGGCAATGCGGGGTCTTAGCATTTACCTTGAACGGCACAGAAGAGTAACCTTCACCCACAAACTAGCTCACCAGACAAAATGCTGTGCTTTAATATTAACCCAACTTTAACATCAGATCATACATTCTGAACATATTTACCACGAGCATGTGAAGACTTATTTTATGATTGTGCGTATTCGAAGACTGAAAAAGGCCATTGCACATTTTTTCAAAGGAAGCCTTGGAAAAATTTTGGGAGCGTACAAACCACTAGTAGGGTGTGTAAAATTGCACTAAGTGCCACACCTTTTAGTTTGTTAGTTGCTTATCAAACCAGGAGGAATGTTTACATCAATCAAACAGGCCAATATATATATGAACGGCGCAGGGAACACAAGTTGTTGATTCCTGACAAGGGTCTTATCTGCCTCTGACTTCAGTGAAAGTCCATTGATTACTTGTCAGAAACTATGACAGCCATTACTGGCAAGAATGAAATTCGGAGATGCAGCCTTGACCAATTGGCTCCTAAGCTTGCTGAGGTCTTCTTTTTTTTTTTCAGGAGGAAAATGATTGGGCCAGCGTATTTGGCTCAGATTGTACAAGAATTAATGCAAGTCTATGATGCATAGATGAGGAATTTGCAGACTGTAGCGTGTAACCATACGTGTTCTAAATGAAGCCCATTGACGAGTCTGTACCCATCCTTGTGCTCTTCTCATATGTTTCATTTGAACCACACCTTGATAACCTTAAAGGGCTCCAACACGAAAAAGGGCAGCAGGTGCGAAGGTGGCCAGAAGTCTCGCACAAGTGTGCACACAAAGATAATGAAGTTGGCCCAGAAGCTGCGTTTCAATCAGTGAAAGTGTGAGCATGAATCATACACATTTTCTGATGATATCCGGTTATTAGAGCTGAATATTATCTTGATTGTGGCTTTGCATTTTCAATTTAATTTGTTTGTAAGTATTATGAGCCTGGCGTTTTCTTTTTTTTTGTCCTTCGGAGTGTAGTCAAAATATACTGCTATTATTTCACAAGAGCCAGCACATGAAAATGCACTCTCAATTGAGATTTCTATATACTGTGAATTGTGCCAAGGACATATAGTATGTTGTGAAAAGAGAAAAATGGAAGGTTTGGCCTTAATTTTATCCTAGTTATCAATCTCACTGATGCTTCGTTAAAGAACCCCAGGTGGTCGAAATTTCCGGAGCCCTCCACTACAGCGTTTCTCATAACCATATGTGGTTTTAGGACATTAAACCCCATATATCTATCTAATCTCACTGATGCTTATGTTAAACAGGGTTTGGAAATTCATTCATCTAAACCAAGGGCATACACAGAACTTTTTAGGGGGAGGGGGCCCTTTTTGATCTGAACCAGAGGTCTGGGCAGGCAAATGGTAATTTTGCGCTAAGTATTTCATGGAGAAAAAAGTTTGGGGGGAAGGAGGGGAGAGGCACGGGCCCGGTGTGCCACCGCCTGGCTACGAATAAGTGTAGTGTATATTCACATGATGTTTCTTAGTTCAGGTCAAGCTCTTTCAGTTTTTTTACAGGATCCTCAACCCCCCCCCCCTCCCACCTCAGCATAGTGAAAAAAAACATTCTGTGATCAATAAACAGTGCTTAAAAAATTTCACTAAAGCTGCTGCTTGGGCGAGTTGGTTCATGATTAAAATATGTGCCGTCTTTTTTTGCGCTGGTAAATCTATATTAAGAAAGTTCAGCCATAATTTGTAGCTATATGTGGCACATAGAGCTTAACAGCAGAATGCAAAGTTGAAAATCAGTATAGGTATTCACCCGTGCATTCTGCTATACAATAGCAACAAATATTTCTGAAAATGTAACTGCTCATTCTGAGCATGATCAGAGCCAGTGGGAAACTTCTCAGGAGCGCCGGGCAGGCCCTATACATCCTGTGCATTTTTGCTGATTTTAGGTAGTTTTCTCAGTGACTAAAAGGGATATTCATATAATCCATACATCATTTTCTTCCAAACTTTTTGCTCTTTTAACTTCATAATATAGAATTTTTGTGAATTTTTTACCACTAGAGCTTGACTTTTGAGTTAATTGGCATCTATGAAAATTTGTAACACAATAACGGTAAAGTGCATAGCTTCTATTTTGCTTCAGTAGCTGTATACAAAAAAAATAATCAACTGGTTATCTTAAAATACATGGGAAATAATGGTAGCTAAGTAATAAAAAACTGTTTTGAGATATGGAATAAAGTTCAAAAACAGGTGAAAAGTGATCGCACTGTCAGAAACACTGTTCAATTATTTTGTTTAGTAGTTACAAGCTTGGTAATCACTGCCAAAGTCAATTTTTCGCCGTGGAGCCTCTCGCAATGCTTGTCTTGTTTTTTTTTTTTTGTGAGATGTCATTCAGCTCTATCTGCAACGTATCGTCAAGTGTGGTCAACGATTTCCAGCAAATTCATTGTAGTTTGGCCAAGCTTCAATCCTATCTCAGAATAGAGGCTCGTGTGATACTACCATTATTAAATGCAAAAAAAATATTCAATGTCGCCATTTCTAGGACTCTCACCCTAAACAAAGAAAGGAAAGATTCTGTGACTCAATTCCCATTAACTCAACACTTACACTGAGTCGTTCTCACACATTGTTATTCAGTTGCATCAGAAATATTAGTCCATGTCCATTAGAGCATACCCGTTGTCCCCATGTATATACGTGATTCACCTCGAAAGATGCTGAAAAGGCTGGGAGGTTTAACAATAAAGAGCTTGCTGGTTCAGCACCTCAGTACGTCACAGGGATTTATTCACATTAACAAGAAAACTGTACGGGCTTCAACGAAATTTACACTTCCTCAGAACCTTCTTTACCCCCAGCATCTAAGGTTATCGACAAGCACGGCAAATGCAAGGTGTAATGATGCTAGGAGCTGAAAGTGTTCCAACCTATGTATTCTGAAGGCGGATTGTGAATACAAAGGTGCACAGTGTCTTCGGACTGCTTTAGAAGTTACCCGACAATCTTCTATACACAGCTGACTCTAGACAAGCATTTTGACTTTTGTACGTCAGAAAATTAGGCCGTAAGCATAGAGCGAATGCAAGGGGCTTGCACTAGAGTGTGTTTTCACTGGCTACTTCCTTTTGGAAAAACTGGTTTTGAGCCACCAAAAATGCTGTTTATGAAAAGCACGAATGTGGATGCACAAAGGGACACCCCTCCCCAAATTGCAAAGAAAACAAAGCGATTTTTTTTTTCACATTTTGCTCTACCACGTGCCCCTACTTTTTGTATCAAGGGCCATATACATACACAGAGAAGGCATTATAAAGTGTGTGTAAGTTGCTTCTTGCATTCATTTGATCACTTGTTTTTCACATTCTTTTCAGGCATAAACATGCTGAAGTGATGAAGAATGGTGATGTAGCAAGCTACAGCACATGTATTATATGTAAATAAATTCATCTGTGTTTTGTTAATGTTGCATTATTATTTATATGGTATGCAGCAGCAGGGGTGGTTTACACACACACAGTACATAAAGACTGCATTAGTGTAGGTTGAAACAGTACATAAAATTGGACATAAAACTCAATCATGAGAATCTACAGGCAGCCACATAAACATTCCATTCCATCCCGTAAAACATCGGCTTTTCGACAGTACTGGTCAACAAAAGCTTGTGTTAGTTTTTCACAAATTAAGTTACTACCAAAACTAAGTTTATTTTATGCTCAGTGAAACAACTCTTTCCTTCAAGGCAAAGAAACTACACAAAACCTTAGTCAAGCACAGAAAAGCCATTAAACGAAACCAGGTGTTTTACTGAAGCTTCTGTTTTCATTAATAATAACGGAATAATTTACAGCCAGACTGCTCTACAGCGATCTCCGTTTATTCCTCCTCTAAATACAGCAAATTCTGTATTCCTACAAACAGAGTCATGATGTGTTTGAGATAACAGATTTGCTGTGTTTGGGATAACAGATTTGCTGTGTTTGGAATAACAGATCTGCTGTGTTTGGAATAACAGATTTGCTGTGTTTGGGTTAACAGATTTGCTGTGTTTGGGTTGACAGATTTGCTGTGTTTGGGTTGACAGATTTGCTGTGTTTGGGTTAACAGATTTGCTGTGTTTGAAATAACAGATCTGCTGTGTTCAGGAATACAGATATGATGTGAAAGAGAATACGGAAAAATGTATAACAGAGACTTCGTGATACGGAGCCTGCTGTTACTCATTTACAGAATGCCTCCGGCAACGATTTACCAGCAGCTTTTGCTGTGTACCGAGACATTTTTTTTTACAGTGTACCGGTACCGAAGAATATGCACCGATATGCGGGAATTTGACAGACACGCGGAACACCTAAAGCATTCCTTATTGAAACAAAATTATCCGGAAGACATTATTGACGATGCCATACTACGTGCTCGCAACGTGAACAGGAATGATATAATTAAGGGACCAAACAAAGTACCTAAAACGACTTCCCAAACGAACCTTGTACTAACTTACTCCTCATCAGCGCCACGAATCAACAACATACTTTCCCGCCATTTCAACATAATCAGGCAAAGCGAACGACTAACTTCTATTTTCGCGAAGCCACCTCACGTGGTGTACCGCCGGGATAAAAATCTGAAGGACATTCTTGTCAGGGCAAAAACAAACACCCCCAAAATTCAATCAGGGTGCCATCCCTGCGGAAAATCTCGATGCAAGGTATGCCCACAGATGCTCACAACACGTGAATCCAAAGCGAACTTCTCGGATTTCAAATTCTGCATAACTGAAAGCCTTAATTGTGACTCCAGTAACGTAATATACATGCTACATTGCAACATCTGCGGACAAGAATATATCGGCCAAACAGACACGCCATTTCGGCTGCGGTTCAATAATCACCGGTACCACGCCACTTCACTGCCGAAGCTACCTTTATCTAGACATCTGCGCCTGCCAAACCACAGTTTTAAAAATATTAGCGTAACAGTTTTAAAAATATTAGCGTAACTCTTTTGCAGTCCGGTTTTTCAAACAGACGCGAGCGCGAACAGCGTGAGGCATATTTTATTTTCAAATTTCGTACATTAGTAGCCGGTATCAATGAGGACCCCGGAAAACTCAACTGCCTCCGAGAAGTAAGCCAGGAGAAAATTGGTGACAAAGATTGATAGCTGGAGACCATGCTTTTTTCTGACTGACTCGTACGTGTACACTGTCCTCTTCTTCTTCTTTTTTTTTTCTTTTTTTTGTTTTTTTTTTTCGCATGCACATACAAAGTGTTTACGTTCGCCTACCACTTCATGACCGTTGAAGGGAAACGGACGAAGATTAAAGGTAAATAGCCGACCGACCCATTAACGAGAAACCTTTCCTTTACACACACCGCCCGCCGCCCGCCGAACGACCAAACGACCAATTACGGGGAAACCCCTTTCTTTAGGCACGCCGTCCCGGACCCTCCCGGCACCGCGGCGACAATCTTGGGTGGCCCGACACACGCCAAGAACTGAACAGCACGTGATATGAACCATAGGTGGATGTAGACGGACAGTTGGCTTCGTTTTCAGTGTTGACAGTGGTTCTTCCTGTTTTTTACTTTCTTTCTTTTCTTTCTTTTTTCGTCTTTTTTCTCTCTTTTTTTCCTTCTTCCAGTTCCCTCTCACTCTCGGAAACGTCTTTCAAGGCGAGAGGGACGCGGCAGCAAGGAAGTTCATGTCAGTATAACTCATCCCCTGATGAAGGGAGGTCCCCTCCCGAAACTGTTGGGAAATAAATATATTTATCCTTGTTGACAACGCTCCCGTTGTGCCATATCCCATACCTATATATATATATATATATATATATATATGTATATATATATATATATATATATATATATATATATATATATATATATATGTATATATATATATATATATATATATATATATATATATATATATATATATATATATATATATATACATACATATGGAATAACTCATCCCCTGATGAAGAAAGGGCCTCTCTCGAAACTGTTGGGAAATAAATATATTTATCCTTGTTGACAACGCTCCCGTTGTGCCATATCCCATACCTCCACGAACACTAACTGGCCCATTGAATTAGTACTCCCACAATATATATATATATATATATATATATATATATATATATATATATATATATATATATATATAAAAATATATTATAATGAGGCGTTTTAGAGTGGCACTCTTCTATAAAAGAGGAGAGCGGTCACGACACGCCAAGCAGTAATGGCGGAACTAGCCTGAGTACCCAGCCAACCAAACGTCTTCTTCCCCGACTGAGTCATATATATATATATATATATATATATATATTAGAACAACAGAGATGCATCTAGGCGTCACATAATGTGAATCGCGCAAGAAGTAGGTCATTGAAACCTTCAGCCCTTTTTAGAAGCTTCACCCTATCCATCTATAAGCTGCGGAGCGTACCCACTGTGGGTGATTACGAAAGTTCCTAGCCACCTAATTATTCCTTGTCGTCCGCCACAGAACAAAAAATCCCACCCTATTCACAGAGCGCATGATGATGAGTGGGGTGAACCGTTTCCGTCCGTGCATGCCTCCGTCTGTGCGTCCATCCATGCGTCCAACCCTGCATTCGTCCGGTTGTCCGTCCATGCGTCCGTCCATCCATGCATCCGCCCATCCGTCCTTCCGTCCGTGCATCCGTCCATGCATCTGTCTACCTATCTGTCCATCCATCTGTCCATTCGTCCGTCTTGTGAACACTTCAAGTACTGTCATCTCGCATCTTTTCATCGTATATTCAGCATATAAGAGTACTACCATCCAGCGAACATTTCAAGGAGTAAATGAGAGGTGGCACTCACGCACTTTCTTACAGCCCGCGCTTCGTGTCTACTTCCCTCCTTTCACCATCTACAGTTCATGGCTGTAGATGGTGATACTAGTTCCCTATATTCATGACACTGCGGCCCAACCCTCGCTAAACCTTGCTAAAACACAGGAGGTTACGCCCAGCGAGCTTAGCGTGGCAACCATTTTTGATCAGATAGTGCTAAAAGCGCATAATTCTGATACACTTTTCTTTTGTAAGCATAAAATTCAGGCCAATTTTATTTTGGATTAAGAGAACAGGACTCCTTTTTTTAACGTATTTCATCAGAAACAACTATCCTTTTATTCGTGGGCGGGGTTCCTCCTCAATTCTAAAGAATGCGCACCCGCTGCTCCTCTTGTCCGGCCGTAGAGGTGGCTACCTCTACGGCTGGACTACTACACTTTAAAAAAATGAAGTGACGTTCTCTCCATTTAGAGAGAAACGGCGATGTCCCGAATGTTCGTCTTTAAATAGAGAAACGTTGCTCCCTCATCAACGGAGAAACATGTTCCTCCTTATGAAAATCGAAATGGCTTCCCCTAGGAGAAGCGAGTAGGCTTAGCAAATGCAACGATTCTCGACTGATAAGGAGTACATGGCACTGAAAGTTAAAAAAAGGTCCCGCTGAGCTTGATATTGAACGAAATGATTATGAAAACAAGCAGACGAACCTGTGGCGATGAACACATCGTGAAAGAGAACGATGGAGCAAGCAGGTTTCGTTCGGTCAGCGAAGCCATGTTCACTCCGAAAGACACGGATACTGCAGAGCCCTCACCTGAAGAGTGCACGCTAGGCTTGCTGTATTTATTTCTCGCAGATTCACATAGTGTAGCAACGTTATCCATGCGTTTACGGGTCTGCAAGTCACGAGATGTGCCTCCAAACCATAGACTCGATCGCAGCAAAACCATTCCGACTCAGTAGTGAAGCTTTGATAGATAGATCTTCCACGTTATATAAGTAGCTGAAGGTAAACGAGCGTCAAACCCATGAAGTAGGTGGTAGCTGGCACCAACTGGAAGGACTGAACGATACTAAAAAAGATTGCCTGCCGCGACGTACGTTGTCATGCCCACTATCACGGCTCTCTTGCGGATTGTTTCCGCCTATGCAAATTCAGGATTACTCACTGATAACGGAAGCCTAAAAGGTGCTGATGCAATGCACATAGCTACGCATGCACACGTAGACACATATTATACACATATAGTACGCAACAAGTACGCTAACATATACGCTAACAAGTACGCAACAAGAGCACAATTAACCATTCACAGCAACGGCCCACACATCGACGTGTTTACTTTTTTTCTTTATTGCCTTCTTGACTACAAGTCTAGCTAATAAGACAATCACTATAACACGTGTTTCATGAGTGATAACGCGTCAAACAAAGATATTACATCTTCAACACAGTCGGTAGTCTTATACACATCTCGCACTTTTATAACAGCTTCCACGAAACATTCATTAACGGATAGAACTCTCAAATAACAGTGTCAGTACGATAGCATACTAAGCCAAACCGGTTGAACCCCAAGTAAAAATATAACATCCAAATTTTGCACAGAACTATCACAAGGCAAAAAACGAATTCCATATGGAGTAAGAGGTAAATCTTTTTTTAAAGTCCTCTGTAAAATGTTCCAAAAAAACATAGTGTTCTTACAATCACTAAACACATGTTCAATGGTCTCCGGTTTGTTACACAGGAGACAGCTGCTTCCCCATGGTACATACATCCCTCTCTCTTCAAGCCACGTTTTTACTGGCAAGGTTCACGTATGAAGTTTAAAAAAGAGGGTTTTCACATTGGGTGGTATACACATGTTTTTCGCTCGCTTTAGTACGTCATGACCATATCATTTTTCATACTTTGAACGGTACAGGGGCACAGGAAAACATTCTGTATTACGTCTTTCATAAGGCGCTTTCTTTTGACATTAGTTAGGTAATCTATCGAAAACCTCGCCCTTAAGAAACGATATGAGAACACAACTTCGCGGTGTGTCGTTCTCGCCTGTCTGAAGATACAAAGAAGTCAGGCATGTGGTTTAACAGCGTTGTTTGAAATATATAACGTAAAAAAGAGTCTCTCTGGTCTCTTATGAGCAGAAAACGTGATATTACTTGGTTAAGAAACAGATGGCACACAGACAGCCCTCCTTGCTTAACTCGCCGAAACAAGTTCGTTCTAGATGTTCTCTCCCACGTAGAGCTCCAGATGAACGTGGCGAATGTCCTGTGGACTTTGTGAATGTTTTTACGCGTACAAATAAGTACTTGCAAAAGGTACATAATTTTAGCAGCGAGGAACACGTTGCATTGAGCTGACCGAGAAAAAATTGATAAGCCACGACCACCCCATTCTTCGGCGGTCGCGCGCAGTTCTTCAATCTTTTTAAGCCACAATGCTTCACTGCCTTGATACCTGTCCAATGGTACTTCTGGGTAACGACTAGGTGTCATGAGCCACTGAATATTTCCAAAGGAACTGGGCGTGAGGTCCCAATTACCATGCCATAAACCAATGCTTTTCTCTTTTGTCATTAAACTTCCACTCGAGTCAGAAAACGTTTGAGTGATTTTTATTAACGAAGTGACACTCTTTCTATCAACAGCAAAAAAGGCAATATCGTTGGCGTATGCTAAAACACGCACTTCACATGACTGAAACCTGAAACCATTAATCCCTGTGTGGTGGATCAATTTCTGACACAGTGGCTCTGAAAATAGAGCGAAAAGCAAAGGACCTAAAGGACACGCCTGGCGCACGGAGGAAAGTACTTGTATGCGCTGTGGGAGTTCTCCATCATCATCATCATCAGCCTGACTACGCCCTCTGCAGGACAAAGGCCTCTCCCATGTTCCGCCAGTTAACACGGTCCTGTGCTTGCTGCTGCCAATTTATACCCGCAAACTTCTTAATCTCGTCTGCCCACCTAACCTTCTGTCTCCCCCTAACCCGTTTCCCTTCTCTGAGAATCCAGATAGTTACCCTTAATGACCAGCGGTTATCCTGTCTACGCGCTACATGCCCGGCCCGTGTCCATTTCCTCTTCTTCATTTCAACTATGATATCCTTAACCCCCGTTTGTCCCCTGATCCACTCTGCTCTCTTCTTGTCTCTCAAGGTTATACCTACTATTTTTCTTTCCATTGCTCGCTGCGTCGTCCTCAATTTAAGCTGAACCCTCTTTGTAAGTCTCCAGGTTTCTGCTCCGTAGCTAAGTACCGGCAAGATATAGCTGTTATATACCTTCCTCTTGAAGGATAGTGGCAATCTACCTGTCATAATTTGAGAGTGCTTGCTGAATGTACTCCACCTCATTCTTATTCTTCTAGTTACTTCAATCTCGTGGTTAGGCTCTGCGGTTATTACCTGCCCTAAGTAGACAGTCTTTTACAACTTCAAGTGCACTATTACCTATCTCGAAACGCTGCTCCTTTCCGAGGTTGTTGTGCATTATTTTCGTTTTCTGCAGATTAATTTTAAGACCCACCTTTCTGCTCTCCTTGTCTAACTCCGTAATCATGAGTTGCAATCCGTCCCCTGAGTTACTCAGCAATGCAATGTCATCGGCGAAGCGCAGGTTACTAAGGTATTCTCCATTGACTCTTATCCCTAACTGTTCCCATTCTAGGCTTCTTAAAACCTCCTCTAGGCACGCGGTAAATAGCATTGGGGAGATTGTGTCCTCCTGCCTTACACCCTTCTTATTGGTATTCTGTTGCTTTCTTTATAAAGCACTATGGTAGCAGTTGATCCCCTGTATATTTTTTCCAGAATGTTTATATATACTTCATCTACGCCCTGATTCCGCAGTGTCTGCATGACGGCTGATATTTCTACTGAATCAAACGCCTTCTCGTAATTTATGAAGGCTATGTATAGTGGTTGGTTATAATCTCAGCATTTCTCTATTACCTGATTGATAGTATGAATGTTGTCAATTGTTCAGTAGCCTGTTCGAAATCCTGCTTGTTCCTTTGGTTGATTGAATTCTAATGTTTTCTTTACTCTGTTAGCAATTACCTTTGTAAATAGCTTGTACACTACAGAGAGCAAGCTGATCGGCCTGTAATTCTTCAAGTCCTTGGCATCTCTTTTCTTATGTATTAAGATGATGTTAGCGTTCTTCCAAGACTCTGGTACCCTTCCCGTCAGGAGACACCTCGTAAACAGGGTGGCTAGTTTTTCTAACACAATCTGTCCTCCATCTTTCAGCAGATCTGATGTTACCTGATCCTCACCAGCAGTTTTGCCTCTTTGCATGCTCTCCAAAGCTTTTCTGACTTCTTCTATCATTACTGGTGGGGTGTCATCTGGGTTACTGCTAGTTCTTATAGTATTAAGGTCGTGGTTGTCTCGGCTACTGTACAGATCTCTGTAAATCTCCTCCGCTATTTTAACTATCCTATCCATATTGGTAGTTATTTTGCCTTCTTTGTACTTTAGTGCATACATCCGACTTTTGCCAATCCCAAGTTTCCTCTTCACTGCTTTGACGCTTCCTCCGTTTTTCAGAGCGTGTTCAATTCTCTCCATGTTATACCTTTTTACATCGCATACTTCATGCCTATTATTCAACTTTGAAAGCTCTGCCAGTTCTATTTTGTCTGTTGTACTTGACACTTTCATGCTTTGACGCTTCTTAATTAGGTTCTTCGTTTCCTGGGAAGGCTTGCCAGTGTCCTGTCTAACTACCCTGCCTCCAACTTCCTCTGCACACTCCGTAATGATACTCGTTAGATTATCATTCATTGTATCTACGCTAAGGTTGGTTTTCTCAGTAAGAGCCGAGTACCTATTCTGCAGCGACACTCTGAATTCCTGTACTTTCCCTCTCAGTGATAGCTCATTGATGGGCTTCTTGCGTATCAGTTTCTGTCGTTCCTTCATCAAGTCTAGGCGAATTCGAGACCGTACCATTCTAGGGTCACTGCATCGTGCCTTGCCAACCACTTCCATATCCTGCACGATTCCTGGGTGTGCAGTCATTATAAAGTCTATTTCGTTCTTATTTTCGCCATTAGGGCTCCTCCATGTCCACTTGCGGCTTTCTCGTTTTCGGCAGAAAGTATTCAAAATCCGCAAATTATCAAGTTCTGCGAATTTTACTAGTAGCTCTCCTCTGGCGTTTCTAGTGCCGATCCCATAATCTCCTACTGCCTGGTGTTCCAGCCTGCTTCTTCCCTAGCTTTGCATTAAAGTCGCCCATCACTATAGTATACTGTGTTTTTACCTTACTCATTGCCGATTCCACGTCTTCATAGATGCTTTCAACTGAAGCGTCATCATGGCTGGATTTAGGCGCGTAAGCCTGTACTACCTTCATCTTGTATCTTTTATTCAGTTTAATTACAATACCTACCACCCTTTCATTATTGCTATAGTATTCCTCTATGTTGCCAGCTATGTTTCTGTGAATTAGGAACCCCACTCCGAGTTCTTTTCTGTCTGCCAAGCGCCGATAGCAAAGGACGTGCCCATATTGTAGCACAGTATAGGCCTCATCTGTCCTCCTAACCTCATTTAGCCCTATATTATCCCATTTTACACCCTCTAGCTCCTTGATTAGTACAGCTAGACTTCCCTCACTAGATAAGGTTCTAGCGTTAAACGTTGCCAAGTTCAGGTTCCAAAGGTGGCGTGTAGTCCAGAGATTCTTAGCACCCTCTGCTGCGTTGCAGATCTGACCGCCACCTTGGTTAGTTGCTTCGCAGCTGCTGGGAACTGAGGGCCGAGAGTTATTTGACGTATGCATGTGGGAGATAGTGGCCAGATACTGCACCGGGGTGGCCAATCCTTTTCAGGTGAGGGAGTCACGGGAGCGGCCGCGTCAGCAGCACGTGTAAGTGAGCTGTGCACATATCTGCCTATAACTTTAGCAATTTTGGTTCTAAGAGGGTCAGAGTGGTGTCTATTTGTTCGTGAAGATACAAGAAATTAAACCGCTACAAATACTGCTATTACAAACGAAAATTTTAAATTTTAGAAGCATAAAACAGTCTGAATCTGTGAAAACAACAACACTGAGACCACGTGTTTTTTACGATCGCTTGTAGCTTCGTTAATATTCTACCGGGAAACTTCTTACTTATCAAGTTGAAAGTCCTTAGGGTACACCTGACGCTACTGAAGTTTTATCAGGCTAGGTTTATTAGTTTCAGAGTTATTCTGCAATCAAAATTAAGCCTAATCACTAAAAAGAATAAATTGGTAATATCACCTCGCAAACGCATTTAAATTTTGTCCGCTTAATATAATGATAAACTGCACCCCATAGGCTACCAAGAGGCCCAATTCCGAACACTCTAGGCCCTTAATTAGGGTGGTAATCAGCAAAAAGCTCATTTCATTAAAACAAATTTTCAAAAGGAGCTACAAACGCCACCAAAAAATAACTAATATCTTCTTTTAGAACACAACAGTCCGGTTTTTTTCGTCTAAAAATAATTTTGATATCTTAAGGTAACCGGAAGATACAGAGTTAGAAAAAATATAACGAAAACCGCTAATAAACGTGTGGCGCCCGCGTCTTCCCTCGCTCAGAGGAGGAGGGTGGCTCACTGCTCGGGAGAAAGGTACGCCCGTCAGATCAAAGTCTTGAACCACGTGTTTTTTTTTTCGTACGATCGTTTTTAACTTTGCTAATAACCTACCGGGAAACTTCCAACTCATACAGTGCAAAGCCCTAATTGTAGACCTGTCGCCGCTCAGGTTCACATCAGGACCGGAGTAATAGTACCGGAACTATTTCGTGACCAAAATTATTCCTAATCACTAAAAAAGATTAATTTGGTAACATCACCTCACAAACGAATTTAAATTTTGTCCGCTTAATATATCAATAAAGAGCACCCCATAGGCTAATCTGAGGCTCAATTCCGTACTCTCTAGACCCTTAATTAAGGGGGTAATCAGCAGAAATCTCATTTCATCAAAAGATTTTTATAAAAACAACCACAAACTTGACTGATACACCGCTGAAACCTACATTTAGAACATAACAATCCGGGTGCGGCAATGGCATAGTGGTTAGAGCATCTGCCTCGCATGCAAGAGGTCCATGGTTCAAATCCCGGTGCCGCGCAGTTCCCAACGGGGAAAAGAAAGCCGCGTGTTGATGGAACTGCATTAAGAGGCCTGAGGTGCGGCCTCACCGGTAACCACCGCCGGGAGAGTTCTTCATTTACAATTAAATTTGTGGTTGAACTTTTGCAGATATGATCGCACCTGCAGATATGATCGCACCAAGACCAACGTTCTCAGCTAGCATGAAGAGTATATTGTGTGAAACCATGTCGAAAGCCTTGGCAAGATCAATTTGCAACATAGCTAATTTTAGAAGCGCAGCGTCACAATACTCCAAAATGCTCCTGGCAACATGAATATTCGTGAATATGCTCCTACGCTTGATGCCGCAAGTCTGATGTGACCCGACCAGCTTGTATATAACTCCTTGCAACCTCCTAGCCAGAACTTTCTTAAACACCTTATAATCTACGTTTGTTAGTGTGATCGGCCTGTATCCTGTCACTTTGCGCAAAACATGTTGCTCTTTCCCTTTAGGAATCAGCGCGGTGTGTGCCCGATTAAACGATGGAGGCAGAATTCCGCGATCTAAAGACTCTGAAAAAACCTCATGCAATGCGGCGGCCATATCCTCCTTGAACTTTTTTCAAAGGCGGCTATAATGCCATTCGGACCAGGTGATTTGCCCATGCCAAGATCATCGATAGCCTTCTCAATTTACCTTATACTAATAGACACTTCCAATAAATTTGTGTCCTCAGCAATAAGTGTCGGCATTTCTATCAAGAACTCATCTACAAAACCTGGCTCTTTTGGTTCGCTATAAGCAAACAAGTCCTGATAATAGTTTTCAAAAGCTTTCCTGATATTTGATATGTGGGGTTCAACGTCCCAAAACCACCATATGATTATGAGAGACGCCGTAGTGGAGGGCTCCGGAAATTTTGACCACCTGGGGTTCTTTAACGTGCACCCAAATCTGAGCACACGGGCCTACAACATTTCCGCCTCCATCGGTTCAAAAGCTTTCCTAATATCTTGATGTTCTCTCAATATTTTACCATTCCATTCTATCTCTAGTATGTCGTGAGCTCGTGCATATGCCTTTTCATCTGACAAGGCTCGCTTTGTCGGGGCTTCACCCACGAGGAATCTCTCAGCTCTTGCTCGTATAATTGCGCCTTTATATTTATCTTCTTCAAGACATTCTATTTTTTTTGACAACCTGCAGGTGATGTGTAAATAAGCCCGGGTTTTCTGCTTCAATTTTCACCAAATCATTTAGCTCTGCCCGTAGCTCACGTTCCTGTTTTTGAGCTTGATACTGCATGTAGCAACCACACTCTATTGCCTTCATTTTTATCTTTTGCTTAAATAATTCCCATCTTTCCGTGGCACTCCTTTCTGCGTTTTTGAAAAAATTCTCGATTTCCTTCTTTGTCTTATCTACAAACCCTTCGTGCGTAATTATCTTAGTATTCAGTTTCAATGTTTCCCATACAACCTGCTTTCTTCACTTTCTACCTATCTCAAACGAGACTAAGCAATGATCCCTGAAGGAAACAGCATAAACATCATAGTTCTGACATAAAGGTACTATCTCAAAACAAACATGTGCTCGATCTAGTCGTGCGTGACTCGAACCTTGAAATAGTGTGAAGTTGGCGAG
Organism: Rhipicephalus microplus; assembly: GCF_043290135.1. Lineage (NCBI taxonomy): Eukaryota > Metazoa > Arthropoda > Arachnida > Ixodida > Ixodidae > Rhipicephalus > Rhipicephalus microplus. The sequence continues at coordinate 44,118,049 of NC_134707.1, forward strand.
TGCCACCATTCGCAAACACAGCTGCGTCACGTAAAAAGTACTTATTAAGGCTGTCTCTAAGCAAACCAACGCTTTCATCACCTAATTTAGCAGTATACGTGCAATTTTCTAGGGTTAAAAGACAATTGAAGTCACCCAACAGAATCACACATTTCTGACATTCAAAGTACGCTTGCATTTCCCGAAAAAACAAACATCTGTCTCTCGAATTTGTAGGTGCGTATACACAGATAACTCTGAATTTAGTGTTCCCGTAACAAAAGTCACACAAAACAAAACGCCCGTGTAGGCAACTTTTGACCTCTTCCACTACAATACCAAGAGAGTTCTTGACAAAAATAAAACAACCGGCTGATGCTCCCACTGCATAGCTCACACACGCATTGTACCGCAATGAAAATTCTGCTACCACAAGCTATCAGCGCTTCCGCAGTACTATACTCGGCGACAGCTTTTCTTGACATTGGAGCGAAGGCTACGGAAGCGGGGCCTCCGCACATTTGTGTTACTACGCAAGCAGTCGGGCAGCTTGCAGCCGATTTCGATTCCAGTTGCGGTTTTCGCTTGCTCGCTGCGCTAGTGTGTTTAGCAAAATTGATGCGTGCAAAATGGGAACGTCAGAGTTAAACTTTGATGAGAGTGCATACATGCAGCTAGTTACTGTTGTGTTTGTATACTGGTACATATAAAATTTTCCGTTGTTCAGAAGGTTTTCCCAGCATTATTCAGCCTTTATAACAGTGAAGTTTAGGTTCTGTGTTGAGCCCAGTATATACGGGTACGCGCCACACGTGATCGAATGCTAACGTTTACGGTATTGAGCCCTGGTACAGGCGAAATGGAAGGCCGGTTGCGGCACGATCCGGCTACGGGCCTGCCTTGTTTCAGTTTTGCTGTATTCGGTTTACGCCCTCAAAGGCTGTCAGCAATGATCGGCGCAGACTGTGCCTCAGTGTTTGAGAAGCCTCACAATTGTTGTAGATCGTTGTTAAGATTGCGCGCAAGACGTGAACAGTGAAACTTATTTCAGAGCTTGCGCGGCCACCAGTGATAAGGCTGGAAAGCTCGACGCGTGATGTATAAAAGACGGCGCGTCCCAACGATGAGCAGCTTTTCCACGGCCGATGCTGTGCTCGCCGCTGCAAGAGCAAGCAGCAGACGCCGCGGGCGTGCGGAAAACGTGATGCCGTCCAAGAAATAAAAATGAAAAAAAAAAAACTTGGGCGCAAGATAACTTTTTTTCCATGAACAGCGTCCCATACTTGTTCTAACCTTATAATGAAGAAAGTTTTATTTATTCTGGCCAAGTAGCTATTAGAATCAGAAAATAAAATAGGTACTATTTCCTGGCGCGCGCGCATGCAGGCGGTTCGGCTCTATAGCTTCCACAGTGCTGTCAAGAAAAGCTGTCGCCGAGTATAACTTTAGTCTCCTGGACCGCGAGCAAGTCAAGGTCTTTTTCTTGCATCAAGCGTTTCAATTGGTAATGTTTGCGACGCGTTCCTCGACCACGTACATTCAGCGTACCAATGCGTAAAGGCGCAGTCGCGCTAGCCAGGTTGATGACAAAGAGGAAAACTACAATGCTGCGCTTACCGTGTCTCGTATACCGTGCAGTGGGAAAATCGGGATCTTACCCGTCTCGATCCTGTCCCCGAACCGGCGACGATGACGCGGACCGGGTTTCGAGGGCATATTTTTTACTCTTAGCGCCCGTGACGCGATGCCACAGATGCTCCGGGCGTTTTAGGTTGCGTTCGGTGCTCTCCACTCGGTAACGCTTGCCGCGTCCCGTGGTCGCTTCCGGAGACTTTGTGCCGGCTTCTAGCGTAGCGATCTCGCCACTTGTACCCATGTCTTCCTCCATCGATTCTTGAATTTCCTGCAGGCCGCCTGTTGCGGCCAAATCCTCGGATTCTTTCATTGAGTTTTAGATGCGGAGCATCTTATACTCGCGCCTTGTAGTGCGCCGTCCGCGCCGTCCGCGCCGTCCGCACCGCTTCTCGAACATTCCACAGCTGACGCGCGCGCATGCGCCGTCGCGCCGTCGCCCACTCTTCCACCATCTGTGCATCCCTTCCTCCTCTACACACCGCGCGCGCTTCACTCCTCCACCATCTGTGCACCCTTCCTCCTCTACACACCGCGTTCGACATCTACAATTCTCCTGATTCTCCAGTGGACGCGCATGTGGCGTCGCGCTTCGAGAACATTCAACAGCTGACAGTGCATGCGCCGTCGTGCTGTATATATACTCAAGGTCGGCGCTCGCTCGCTCAGTTGCCGCTCGTCGGTTGGTTTGTACGGCGCGTCGACGTCCAAGGTCGCGGTGAAATGAATTCCAACGAATCCACAAACACAATGATCGACGTCCCTTCGACCAGCGCCGCCCTTTCGCATACGTGTGTACGTGTTCACTCATTTAACACCCCCTCCTACAACCACGTTAACCAATTTAGCCATCGACCCAAGTAAGTCGCAATTTAACACCCCATTTCACAACCACGTTAACCAATTTAGCCATCGACCCAAGTAAGTCGCACTTTAACACCCCGTTAACCAATTATATGGTCCGCATCCTCCTCAGTGTTCCCCCAAGGGAAGCTGCGGGCAATTTTTTTGTCGTCTTGCGTTGTCGCGTCGGCTGTCTCTTCTCCAGTTGCCTGAACCGTGGCGTCGAATCCCACGGCATTGCTGCCAGAGGCCGAATTCTCAGCCTCCTCGGCATCCATTAGATTATCTTGGGCGTCGTCTGTAGGCAGCGCGGTCTTCGTAACTCTGGCATAACTCCTGACGCAATCTTGACTTTCATGACCAAATGCTCGTCATACACCGACGTGTTTACTCACAGCCTATTATTAAAGCGCACCAGCTTATATAGCGATGAAGTTTGACTGAACATAGTGGCACAAGTTACAAGTAGGTTTTCTTACACTTCTTTTACGTTTTGTATCAATACCACAACATGGGCACACGTAAATATATTGTGTCTGATGCTTAGACAAACGTAAGTTTATCAATGGTTGCACAATAATGCACGGAATATTTACTAGAGCTTATGAGGTTTTCACGAAGGCGAATACCCCCGAGCCATGCATATTATTACTACGGCATTCCAAACGCTGCGCCATCTCTCGACTACTGCCACAGTTACTTTTTTTCGAAGCCTCCGAGATTCCAGACACTTGCCGCACGTTAGCCATTTCGGAGGTCACGTTTTTTTTTATTCTTCTTGTTACTTAGAAAGGGCGCAGCATGCAGACCAAACTTTGTCTCCGTCGTGGTAGGTGTTCTGTGGTCACGTCGACCTCGTTAAGTTGTTTTGTGTTAACGTTTGCTTATATTCTTTTTACGTTCTTACCACAAGTGTGGCCTTTAGCCATGGATACAGTACACCACTAGCCCTTCAATGACAATGTTTTTGATGCGGTAACGACCGTCCTAGCAGTGTATACGTACGTTACAAAGCGGGTCTGGCGAGAGAAATACGCGATGACCTCGCATCCGACGGTGTTTTTTCGTGAGCTATGACAGTGGCTAATGGCGTCGCGGCAGCTCTAAAACTTGAGTGGAGGAACTATTACTACAGTGCGCAAATTTACTATAACTTTATAGAATGTTGTGCCTACATACTTTTCTGCTTCAGATGCCTCTCGCGATTCGCCTAGCGTGTCAACTTGCAATTATAGTGCGTGCCACAATTTTGTTGTTAGCGCTGTGGCTTTGGTGGTTATTACTCTGGATTCGGAATACTCTTTTCACAAAGGTGAGTGAGTGTTAGTACTTACTTGCTGTGCACAGCTGTTACTAGAAGTGCGTTTGGTGTTGAGTTTCTCACGAAAAAGGAGAATCATGGACGAGAAAGGCATACTGCACGCGTGCATAATTCCTTCCTACTTCTCAGTGCTGGCATTATCAATTCAAAAAGAATGCGATTGAGAATTTGGTTTAACCTACAAAAGTCATTGGTCCACTTTTCACAAAAGTTTAGTTGTGATAATGTTTAAAATGTTTCTGATGGTTGTAACCAAGTCTGGCGAAGCTGGCGTAGCTGAAACAACACTTTTTACACGCTTCTATGTTGCCCAGTTCATTTATTATTTCTTTTGCTACACACTTGTGTCTCAAATGTTCTTTCCTCTAAAACGATGAGTCTTTGCTCATAACCAACGAATAGACAGCCACCCATAAAATTATGTGATTCGAGCTCTTTAACACTATCATGTTGAATAAATGGAGAAAAAATATTCGGTAACAGAGTTTATGATTGGGTTGTTATTAGGCCAAAACAAGGTTACGCAACGAAAAAAAGGCACGATTCATATTATAGCATTCACACCTGATTACGTATTCTTTCAGTTAAGTGGGACGAACTACACATAAATATCTCGTACGTAGTGTGAAGAGAACATAACAATTTATAGTATTAGCTTTTAGTTTATTAAAAAAAGTCAGCATTCTCACTCTAGATATTATTAGCAATACTGTAAGGGGAATTATATCGGTGGAATTATCACTCAATCAGCCGGTAGCACCGACATGGTCGCTGGCGAACAAGCGCTATCTTTTTCTTTTTTTCAGTGTGATGCACTTGTACATCGGCGTAAAGCGTATGACATGTGGAACGTTTCCCAAAATCATCACCTGAAATAACAGGTACCTGACACAAAGGTTGGGTGAATCCATACACAAACTCCTATAGCCCGGCCTGTGTTATTTCTCGAAAAAGAGAGAGAGAAATAGAGAGTGTAAGAAGAGAACTAGGGAAAAACGCTAACTAAAAAAATATTTCACGAGGTGGTTTCAAATTCCGCGTGCCTTCGATACAGAAGCAAATGGTCGTAAACTCCGGGTTATCTACAACCTTTTTTCAATGCATGAAAATAATAGAAGGAAATATCATCACATATTCCAATACAATTTTTCGTTTAGGCATTACGCTTACATGCACAAACGCGTCAAACAGAATGTCACACAGCCCAACACAGCTTTTAATGTTTGGTGAAAACACACAAGCGTCCCAAATTCCAAGCCATCCCCGAACAGGGTCGTAACTCTCGACCAACACTATGCACACTGATTTCTCCTCGAAAAAGATACATTTGTCGAGCAATGAGGCTCAGCATGCCTGTAAAACATGTGACACCACTCCATAAGGAATAAATACCAAATAACATAATAAAATCATGTGGCACTGTGTGGTATGCTTGTTTCGACACTCTACTAAGGCCTATTATCGCCTTATAGTATAGGAAGCAGAGAGGTGCATGGTGGAAAAGAAAAGTGTGCGGGGGGAGAAGAGCTGTGATGGTGAAGAGCAAGGGAGAATAAGGCATAGCCTAGAAAAATTGAGAAAGAGAGAAATGGAAACCAGGGCAGAAGCATCTCGAAACGCGCGTCGGTTGACGGGTAGTAGCGCTGACCGGTGCATTCAAACTATGTAGGCAAATAGCCAGTGTACGTTCGAGGAAGTAAGATGGTAAGCTTCGAAGCTTATTTAAATTTTCACCTCTTACATTTTTTACTACATCGAAAATGATTGAGGCCCATAACCGTAAATTCAGGGTAACTCTAGACAACCCCATAGAAGGTCAAAATTGCACAAGCCCTTAACTTAGGCGTCTCTCAAATTCATACTGCGATTTTTTGAGGTTAAACAACAGCATCAGTTTATTGCTCATTTTCGTTTTTTATTGATACAAATAAAGCATGCACACTGATCTTCTGGGGCACTTTCTGCGCTCAACCTTTATGAAGCGCATTGTATAGGACCATTGCCCGCTCAGAAACACAGCTATCTACAGAGTGACGGTACCTCCAGTGAGCATACCTTCTACGCCCTCAAGTCTCGCGTTCAACGTGAGCGGCGCTGAAGCTGTCCGCGACCTGACTGATACTAAACTGTTCTAAACAAGTAAGATTCAATCTGCGACTTCAGGTGCAGATGTGGCGTGTTTACAGTTCACAATCATGGACGTAATTACGGGTAAATTTTTATTGCATTTTTCTAACTGTGCAGCGTGCAGGAGGAAAACTGGTGAACCTCGGATTCATTGTCTACCAGGGAGTTGAGGTATGTTCCATACGTCGCACTGGTGCACATTTTGGCTCGTTCTTTAGCATGGTTCACTAATAGAAATAAATTGTTCACGTTATCGACGATGACTGATGAGCAAATGAATATGATTTATTTCATTTCTCTATTAATTGCTATTCAAAATTATTTCGTCGAATTATTCTGTCATATTCCACCTGGAGCTTTTCAAAATGTCATACTACGAAGAACGCATTAGCATTTCAATAAGGCACTCGTTATGTAACATGCCTAATTTAGCGTTCCCTATTCGAAGCACAGGGCAAGAAGTTGTAGAGACAAACTACATTTTAAACGTAAATGATTATAAGGCCCCTCGACAAAGAGATAATACGGCTGCCATCGGTGACATGTGTGGTACCGAAAAGATAATGTGGACTACGTTACCCGGATAACTAGCGCACAGTTGCTGCCTCCACGATTTTCTTTCGCTATATAGGCGCTGCGTCATGCGCTTTGTTTATTAGGGATAATGTAGGTTTTATAGTAGTTGTTAAATAGCCTACATGAAAACGGCTCTGTGACTATAATGATATTTTTTCTCCATTCGAATTCAATTTGAACAGTGCCAAATGGTATCCAAAATGATCTAATATTAAGGTAAATATCGAATACAAACATTTTGTTAAGATATAAAGAAAAGGAATATTGAGATATGCTCATGTATTCGAGCAAATAACGTGTTCAGTGACTGCCACAAAAGCACTCCGACTTGTCATGCTAAATTACAAACAGTAACACGTGTCCCTGATTCAGGCTCTCTCTCTGGCAAATCACGGTACTTATGCCAGTGAAAAAAAATAGACACACTCTTGTAAAGCTTTGTGTGCCACAAGCTTTTTGTTTCTAGGGAGCGTTGTCACAATTTTATTTGTGCTAAGTACGTAACATTTATTTTGAATTTTTTTGCAGATGCTCGAGAAATGTATCACCACTGTTTTCGCCCCCCAAGGTGGTGCACGTGAAGGAAGAGTATCAATTACTAGATTTTGGTGCAGAAGAAGTTTTTAAAAGGGGCTTGAAGTCTTCAATACTACGTATGTTAGGTGGAAGTTACGAATACACAATGGATATCTAAAATGAGTCTTTTTTGATGGGTCTGAATTTCCTAAACCCGTGTGCACATTCAAATTATGCGCAAGTCTGAGAAATGTTCAACTTTTCAGACGAGAATTCAATTATTCTTTTTCGATATGCTGCCCGGCCCTTGGTGGAGTTATCTTCAGTTCGAAAAAAAACAGGTTAGACCGTCTCTGCCTGTTTTATGTATCTTTGCATCTGGAAATAATTTCAGTCAAATGACGCAAATTTGGTGCAAGGCATTTTAAGCCGTAGTGGTAACAGTTGTAGAACTTGATGTAATCGCTGATTCAAGCTTGGCAATGCAATCGTTTAAAACAGCATTTTCGTTCGCAGCAGCCGTCATTTTTTCAATCGCATCGCCTAACTGCACTGACAAGGCTATATGACCCTACTCTAATGTCTGTATTGGTGAAATAGCTGCAGGAAACGGTTCAGCTTTAGACCTGGTCTTGGGCCCTTGGTTCGATTCAACATCAGCCGACAGCATATGGAACATTTTGAAGATGACCACACAAATGCGACATATTGGTGACAAGGATAGTTTGAAAGCGTCATACTATTTGGCTGGACACGACACCCCAATGAAACAGTAATTGCTACTTCTAACATAAACAGTGTGATATGTTCATCGTCAAGTTTCCTTGACCAACATAGGATGGGCGGGCTGTTTTCTTACCGACTGGGAGGCAATCAAAGGTAGGCCTAACACTCGGGTAATGTTAGCGTGTATCGTCTCTTTGCTACAGACGTGGCCGGCTCGTTTAATCCCTGCTTCCGCCGCATTCGTCACCAGTGCCCGCGAGCTCTTATTCGCGAGCAGAACATAAGTTGCGCTGAGACATGTTATAGATTTGTATTTTTGTATACAAGTTTACGGTGGCCCCTAAGCTAAGGGGAACGATAATTTGACTTTAAAAGAGCCCATATAAGTGATTTGCTTACACAAAGCACTTCCCACTTTATTAAGCGTGCAACTTCGTCAGTACGTTCATGCGGCCGTGACGACGAGGATCTATCACCTTTTGCTCGACTGTTCGAAACACGACACACACTGAAGGCGACTCGAGCAGGAACTCTATACGTTGGATCCTAAGCGGCCGTTTGCGCTGGATAAAATACTAGACCCATGGCCATATAAAACAAATGACAAAGCAAGGAAGCTGCAGCAACGCTTCCTCGAAGAAACGAAGATTTGTGACTACTACTGAGTTGACTATAAATAAAAGTGAGCGTGCCGACTACGTTTTCGTCTGCAGAAACCTAGATAGACCTTCTTATGATCCGCTGTTAAACCTTCTGAACTAAATACGACCATGTAGCACGCATGTTCAGGGTTACACCTCAATAAGCTCGTTTATAAGCCTGTGCAACTAGGTGGTTCATCGAATTGCGAAAAGGTTATGTTGCGACATCGCATCACGTTTGCGCTGGCTAGCTCCGCTTCTGTTACTTTGTGTCAGTAGTGCGTCTTGCAGCGAAGTTGTCTTGTAGGTTTCGATTGGCAGGCGGTGCGATAAAATGCTGTAGGAATAATTTGGCTTTAGTTGCTTTTAGCAGCGAATAACAGAAACGCCACTTCCAGCGGCAGAGTTCATTTTTCTTTAGTTTTCTGGAGGAGGACCTACAGTCCGCCTCCGTGTCGGGCCACAACAATTCCGCTTCTTGTTCTTTCCGTGCCTGGTGTTCATCACTGCGCACCGGAACATGAAACCAGAAGAGGAGTGTGGATGGATGAATGGATGGATGGATGGATGGATGGACAAACGGACGGACGGACGGACGGACGTATGTATGTATGTATGTATGTATGTATGTATGTATGTATGTATGTATGTATGTATGTATGTATGTATGTATGTATGTATGTATGTATGTATGTATGTATGTATGTATGTATGTATGTATGTATGTATGTATGTATGTATCCGACTGGGCCCTTTAGATCGGGGGTTGGCTCATGCCGCCAAGTTATGAAGTAAGGTAATATCATTTTGTGTGTAAGGATTGAATTTCACTCGCGCCTTGATTGTAGCCACCAATAATTAGCCTCCTGATGATAATTTCTACTCGTTTGAAGTATATTTTGTCTCCACTGTCCCTGAACCCCAATGATTTGAAAAATTCCGCGCCATTCCGGGATCACATGTGCCACCTGGAGATACAGTGCATGCTCCACAATTACGTGGCAGGCAGCGTTTCGGCAAAGACACATCTCATGCTGGCGATGATCTCCCTTTAGTTGTGGCAAAGGTAGCCGGTGACGTGTCGTGGTTCTTCAAGACGCTGTAAACGAGACACGTTGACTGCGAAATGGTGTAATGACCTTTCGCGCTTATTGATACAACCAGTATTTCGGGTAGTCTTGTCGAAGTTGGGAGCATGCTGTGTGTCAGTGTATCTGAATGCGTGCCGCATGTTGACAAGTGAGCGAGATGGCATCCTTTGTGGCTGTCAACAGAATTGCTTCTGCGGGCATCCCTAGGACGGATATAGATTAGGGACAACATGGCACGCGGCAGCAGCCTTGCTGATACATTGCCGCCGCTGAGCCACTTCCCTTAAGCAATTCATCAGCCCCGCATTGCCTAATGTCAGGCCAGGCGGCCTTGACATTAGTGGGTGGGCCTGGCAGCTGTGACACAATGCAGTTCGCTTACACGTTCCTCGCAATAATGCAGGTGTTCCTTGTAACTGTCGCTCGTCTGCTGATGCCCGGCCTGGCAATCACTTCGTTGGACACATCATCAAACTGCACCTTGCTGTCTGGCAATGGCGAAGCAGGCACTGTCCCGCCCCCCTCTGCTACCGCTCCGAAGCTGTTGCCAGCGCCGCAGCTAGACTACTCCTCCCCCACATCACGTTGGACAGCCCCATCGAAGTCAACATCACCACTCGGAGCACCTATATATCGCCAATGGTCACCGGCGTCAGCTTGTGGGCTTGGCAGCTGTGACACAATGCAGTTCGCTTAACCGTTCCTCCCAACAATGCAGGTGTTCCTTGTAAATGTCGCTTGCCTATTGATGCACGGCTTGGCAATCAATTCGTTGGACCCATCATCAAACTGCACCTTCCTGCCTGGCAATGGCTAAGCAGGCACTGTCCCACCCCCCTCCGCTACCGCTCCGAAGTTGTTGCCAGCGCCGTGGCTAGACTACTCCTCACTCACTTCACCTTGGACAGCCCCATCGAAGTCATCATCACCACTCCGAGCACCTATATATCGCCAATGAACACCGGCGTCAGCTTGTGGGCTTGGCAGCTGGGACACAATGCAGTTCGCTTACCCGTTCCTCCCAACAATGCAGGTGTTTCTTGTTACTGTCACTTGCCTGCTGATGCCCGGCCTGGCAATCACTTCGTTGGACCCATCATCAAACTGCACCTTCCTGCCTGGCAATGGCTAAGCAGGCACTGTCCCGCCCTCCTCCGCTACCGCTCCGACGTTGTTGCCAGCGCCGTGGCTAGACTACTCCTCACCTACTTCACCTTGGAGAGCCCCATCGAAGTCAACATCACCACTCCAAGCAGATATATATCGCCAATAGTCACTGGTGTCAGCTTGTGGGCTTGGCAGCTGTGACACAATGCAGTTTGCTTACCCGTTCCTCCCAACAATGCAGGTGTTCCTTGTAACTGTCGCTTGCCTGCTGATGCCCGGCCTGGCAATCACTTCGTTGGACACATCATCAAACTGCACCTTCCTGCCTGGCAATGGCTAAGCAGGCACTGTCCCGCCCCCCTCCGCAACCGCTCCGACGTTGTTGCCAGCGCCGTGGCTAGACTACTCCTCACCCACTTCTCCTTGAACAGCCCCATCGAAGTCAACATCACCACTCCGAGCACCTATATATCGCCAATGGTCACCGGCGTCAGCTTGTGGGCTTGGCAGCTGTGACACAATGAAGTTCGCTTACCCGTTCCTCCCAACAATGCAGGTGTTCCTTGTAACTGTCGCTTGCCTGCTGATGCCCGGCCTGGCAATCACTTCGTTGGACCCATCATCAAACTGCACATTCCTGCCTGGCAATGGCTAAGAAGGCACTGTCCCGCCCCTCTTTGCTACCGCTCCGACGTAGTTGCCAGCGCCGTGGCTAGACTACTCCTTACCTACTTCACCTTGGACAGCCCCATCGAAGTCAACATCACCACTCCAAGCATCTATATATCACCAATACTCACCGGCTTCAGCTTGTGGGTTTGGCAGCTGTGACACAATGCAGTTCGCTTAACCGTTCCTCCCAACAATGCAGGTGTTCCTTGTAAATGTCGCTTGCCTATGGATGCACGGCCTGGCAATCACTTCGTTGGACACATCATCAAACTGCACCTTCCTGCCTGGCAATGGCTAAGAAGGCACTGTCCCGCCCCTCTCTGCTGCCGCTCCGACGTTGTTGCCAGCGCCGTGGCTAGACTACTTCTCACCTACTTCACCTTGGACAGCCCCATCGAAGTCAACATCACCACTGCGAGCACCTATATATCGCCAATGGTCACCGGCGTCAGCTTGTGGGCTTGGCAGCTGTGACACAATGCAGTTCGCTTACCCGTTCCTCCCAACAATGCAGGTGTTTCTTGTTACTGTCACTTGCCTGCTGATGCCCGGCCTGGCAATCACTTCGTTGGACCCATCATCAAACTGCACCTTCCTGCCTGGCAATGGCTAAGCAGGCACTGTCCCGCCCTCCTCCGCTACCGCTCCGACGTTGTTGCCAGCGCCGTGGCTAGACTACTCCTCACCTACTTCACCTTGGACAGCCCCATCGAAGTCAACATCACCACTCCAAGCATCTATATATCGCCAATAGTCACCGGCGTCAGCTTGTGGGCTTGGCAGCTGTGACACAAAGCAGTTTGCTTACCCGTTCCTCCCAACAATGCAGGTGTTCCTTGTAACTGTCGCTTGCCTGCTGATGCCCGGCCTGGCAATCACTTCGTTGGACACATCATCAAACTGCACCTTCCTGCCTGGCAATGGCTAAGCAGGCACTGTCCCGCCCCCCTCCGCAACCGCTCCGACTTTGTTGCCAGCGCCGTGGCTAGACTACTCCTCACCCACTTCTCCTTGAACAGCCCCATCGAAGTCAACATCACCACTCCGAGCACCTATATGTCGCGAACGGTCACCGGCGTCAGTTTGTGGGCTTGGCAGCTGTGACACAATGCAGTTCGCTTACCCGTTCCTCCCAACAATGCAGGTTAGTAAGCACAGCAGTCTTTACGCAAAAAAATCAAGTGATTACTTTCTAGTCCAGCTGCCGGGCCCACAGCGTCTTGTCGCAATCATTGCCGAGTGTTTATATGTGGTTTACTCTGTGCTGTTGTTGTTATCTGGGGACGTTGAAACTAACCCTGGTTCGGAAATGAACTAAATTCTCGCAGAACTCGGAAAGATTAGCGCTGGACAAAACAAATATCCGATTTTGAAGAAGTAAAGCAGGAACTCCTCACAACCGATTGATTTATTTGTGGGGTTTAACGTCCCAAAACCACAATTTGATTATGAGAGACGCTCCTCATACTAACAAAACATTGTCGGATCTAGGAAAGCGTATGACCAAAGTAGAACGCCATTACCAAAATATTTTGCCCATACGAGCTGACATTGCCGCAATTCAAGCCGACACTACCGTAACCACGCACTTAGTTACCGAACTTGAAAAACGGTTGGATGACGCAGAAAACCGGTCACGCCGCAACAACTTAATCTTCTATAACCTTCCACATACTAACGCCAAAGAAACAAATATTGAAACAGAAGAACTTATCTATAATCACTGTCTTGAACACTTGAAAATAAAAATTGAGCCAAAAGAAATTGACCGAGTGCATCGCCTCGGCTGCCACACCAACTATCGTTGCCGCTCGATAATTGTCAGGTTCACATTCTGCAAAACCTAACAAAACACCCTCTCAAATGCCAAAAAGTTGAAAGGAACAGATTTCTGCATTGGCGAAGATTATTCCCTCTCAGTTCGTACTTCCCGCCGTCCTCTCATTGCGTTCGCTAGGCAGAAATCATGTAAATTTCAGATCTGTTACAAAACTTTGTATATGGGTTGCAAACACTACATTTCTGACCACGGATCATAATCGGTTACAGAAGTCGCATAGCGATCACCGCGCCCGCAGACTAAACCGCACCACCGCCAAATCAAAACACGTAATGAACTTTCTTTTTCTGTTATCTTTACTAATGTTCATAGTCTCATGCCAAAGTGCCAACTCTTGTCGAACGTTGTGGCGTCTTCCAACAGTAATATTTTGGTACTAACATAAACTTGGCTAACCGATGAAGTTACTGACGCAGAAGTGCTCTTGGACTTACCCGATTATCAGTTATTCCGCACCGACCGCAAATGCAGCCGGGGCGGGGGTGTGCTAATCGCTGTTGGCCCAGAAATACCCTGTTCTGCAGTCAATATAAAATCTGCCTTTGTAATGTTCTGTTATTCTGTTTTGTACTCTGATAGAAACCGACAAACAACCAATATAGGCTAATGGTCTAGCCAGTTTGTAATTATTACTTATGTTAATAAAAGTGAGACTGATTGATTGATTTCAGACACTTCTTTTTCCGAAGCAAAGACGACACTAAATAAATGTAGAGTCTCGTTCAAATTCCGTAAAGATTTTAGTTGTCATTGTTTAACAATAAATCTACAATAAGTAACATTTTTCTCGGCCCTTCTCTGGTATAAAAAACACTATTTACACCCGAATTACGAATTGAGGTAACTTTTTGACACTTTTTCGGAACCCTTGCAAGTGCTACGTTTTGTCAATGTGAACATAATATGAAAGGTTTACGTCGCAAAACCACCATATGGGCTTATTATGAGTGAGGCGAAAGTGTAGGACATCAGGAATTTTAGCTATCTGCTGTTGTTTGTCGTGCGTTAACAGCATTTTGTTTTACGTTTGGCTGACCTATCATTAGGCATCAATGCGTGCACCTAATTACTGTGACCTAAAGTTGCCCTGGTTTTAAAGTAAATTATTTTATGACTGATGGAAAAAGGTGACTTCGAAGGGTTTATTATTGTTTAGTTAAAACCCACAGATGCGGATATTTTTGCAAAGAAATAATGAGGAAAGGGAGGAAGGGGAGCTTCAATGATTGTTTATTTGCGCAAAATAGCCGCATCTGCTGCTTCTAAATGAACCCAAAGCGACAGTCAATGACAACTACCACACCTTGATCAGTTGCTGCTTTTTATTCTTCACTATCGGGGCATGCAAACAAGGCTCGAGTTGAGCCAGCGAACGCGGGATGCTGCGGCGACAGACAGCGTCTTGACGATACGAACGCAATGAGCGCCAAAATTTCAGCGAACGGGCGACCGAATAGTCGATGACTCTTTGAGGTCCCATACTGGGCACGGAATGCTGTTCGTTGATTGTGAAGCTGTGTGCCTTATTTCACGGTTTTAGGCACCAGTACATAATTTATATAATTTCATACTTACTTCTTGAAGATTACTTTCAATCGACCATAAATAGGTGAGTGCACAAACAAAAAAAAAACCTGAAGTCACGTCTTATTTCATTAGTCGCAAACTAATTGTGACAAATTTTAAGAAACTGGCTATAGCTGTGGCGTCTTTTGAAAAACATTTCAGAGTCTTGCTGCAGGACAAGGTGGACGAATTCAGAACACGGGGGGAGTTGGTGTATGATGGCCTTTCGAGGAAGATTTGAAACAGCCTTGTGAAAAAGATTCCTAATTGTAGTACGGCAGTGTCATGCTAGTAATCACCTTCAAAATTTCATATTCCGTGCTAATCTACTGATGCTATATAACTACTTCAAATGAGTAAATCTTTCAGCTCGATCTTTAGGTTATTCATGGGTAAAGTTAGTGCAAGAATTATATTTGGTGCGGGTCTAAATTGGCGGATGTGAATTTTCAATTTCGTCGTACTGAAAAAATCACAAGCAATTGTGTCGCGTTTTGAGGAACATAATGCAAATGACGTAATAGACACACAAGCGTGTTTTTAGCGAGTGGAGTGAAATCAAGCAAGTGATGTGCGCTGCCGAGGTTAAATAACTTCAAACGGTGAGGTATGTGGAAGAAGCAACAAGTTAATCTTCCACGGTACAAATTTCGTATAACAAAATATTTACTTTGTCACGGCACTGAAAGTAGAGTGATACAGTCATTTGAGCTAGGTTACCTTCGCCTAAATGTTGCATCATTCTTGGTGTAACCTTTTGCAAATTGAACGTTTGAGATTTCAGGAAAGAAAGTTCACAAAAACTTTTGCAATCATTTTGAAAGGTGTAGATTTTATAGAAGGCATATATTGTGAAGTCATCAATGAAAGTGACAAACATAAATGGGCAAAGTATGGGTCCTTCAGGGACGCCTGAGCTTATGAGGATAGCAGCAGATACCTTATTGTTGTCAGAAGCTGTGAAGAGTTTTAGATTATTGAATGTTATTAGTTTATTGAATGTTAAGATGCCGTAATTTATATATAAAGAACCAAGACTTCGTAGCAGATGCCCACCAAGTATTTTGACAAATGCTTTTGCGAAATAGTGGAACATGGCTTCGCGAGTCTGACACAGTCAGTTACATGCAGGTAGTGAACAACATAGCTAGTTGTACCATGGCTGGCTTTTTCGAAATAGTACTATAGCAGATCAGCGGTTTCTCATCAACTACGCGAGACATTTGTTTAAAAGCCTACGAGATCACGTTTGCGGGGGAGGTGCTTCCTCTCGACAAACATGACTCAGCAGTTCAGTACTGATGCAGGCACTGAGGGTTGACATCACGGCGTTCGACATTGGCCTGGTTGACGCTTTGCCAATGGCGGGTTGCTTCGGCACCGCAACCTATTAGATATGTCTCAATTGTGCACAGTTCCAGACGCAGCTGCCATAAATTTAGATCATGAGGCAGCAATCTATTCAGCTATTTTTGTACTTCCCATTCCGAGACACGTCTACTAAAAATACACGCGAAACATATTGTCTAACTACGCAAAGCTGTTCGAAAGAGCCGATCTACACTGAGTGGTATGTAGCACGTTTCTTACAATAGCGCTAAACCGAGAGAACCAAACAAGTGCTCTTAAAATTTTGTCCCGAAAACTTCAAATAATTAGTGCAGAAACTCTGAACTCAACTCAGGAACATGACTCAAGTATGGTTCAATACCACCCTTTACCTCAAACTTCTGGAAACCAGTGTTTAGCTTTGCTATTGGTAGCGATTCGAGAATACACTCTAATATACATTACATCAAACAACATTGTTCTTACTTTAGAGTGTTTAATGCAAGCACAGTTGATTTCAACGACTTACGTGCTTATCTCTATTGTCTGCATCATTATTGTACCTGCAGTGCTTGCACGTATGCGCCCACTTGCCAGATAGAAGTGCGCATACACTTGAGTTTGTGCTCACAGAACTCAGCTTCGCGAATTGTTTTTCTTAAGGCACTTTAACATTGAATAAAGGATAACTGTGACTATACCAATGAATGAGGCACAATTTTGTTACCTATACCAGCATATTTCTTTCTATTTGTCGGCAAATACTTTTGCGTTACTTAGAATGCAATGGGTATGGTGAAAATAATTGTACTATATAACTTTTCTAATTTATTAAATCTTTAGTTTTCATACGGCAAATAGAATACATACACTCTGTTCTTATATTGGGCTGGATAGTAAGATATTGAGATCGGAAACGTTGGTGGACTAGTGGGCTCTCCAGGAGAGGAAGATGACAAGCTTATGTACATCTGCAGGTTTGTGAAACAACTTAGTTAGCAAAGCCTATAAAACAGACCACAGTATTGTTTGTCATTATAATTACGACTGAAAACTGCAGGTTTGTTTGTTGCTTTTAGGAAAACAAGGGCCACAATACGCGCTGCAAAGATACATTCTTCGCCTTAAGTAGATGCTGGTTTGTGTGATATAAAATGCTCTGACTAAATGTTTCTATTGTAAGCATAAGCGCTGATGGAAACAGACCTCTAAATGCTTACCGTCAAATGCGAAACAAGTGCTGAACCCGTTTTTTGAGGAACTCAAAGAGCCTGCCGATTGGAGCAAGGGGGTGCCTTCTAGAAACAGAAACAAATTCGACCAGATTACCAGATTGTTCTCGTCCACAAACTAACAGCGTATTGTACGTGGTCTTCATAAAAACTCTTGTAGCTCTCACAGAAGGCAACTTCAGGACAATAACCCAACCGAACACAGTCAAAATTAAGTTCTATTTTACTGACAAGAATTGGTGCCTGCAGATAATGGATGCCGTGACTTCCCTCAGTCAAAACATCATTGAAAAATTGTGCTTTTGTAGGTCAAGTCTATTATCCAAAGTGTGCATCTGTTAAGCACTGGTTAATAACGTAACAATAACGTAAAAGCTTCCCACTTGCCCAAACAAGTACCCTTTTATTTCACGTGCCTTAGCCAGTTTCGTTCGCCGCCATTCTTAAGATTTTTTGTTTATCACCTAAGTTCAGATCTGTACCACTGACTTCGACATACTAAGCATTGTCAGCCGTGCTTTCAAGTTTATGAATTGAAGGGAGTTTTGCACGTCTCGTTCTCTCGCCGCAAAATCTGTAATCAAGCTGTCGAAACCACGAAGCTCACTCAGCTGACACGGCCACGTTGGAGAAATATGTCAATTGCTAACTAGAAGAGACATAGTAGGGGCTTGTAGAAGTAACAATTGTTACAGGTCATAATTGCCCTATGTTTACTTGTATTTATCGGTTCTTCCTTAATTGTTTATCCTTGGAAATCATTTGTTTTTGAGGAGCATGCAGCAAATTTCCAGCTGCTTCTATTCTTCCAATTTCATTACATTTTTAGTTATCGAATCATTCATTCGTAATTCTGATTATTCTGTGACTGTTTTAGTGGAATCACTTTCGATGATGAGCTAACGCAACTGATGCAAACAACAAGAGGTGCCAAAAGACTGGCGTTTAGCTGCTTACGGCATTTGTGTACGACCTCATGACGCAGGTGTCGATGACTTTTCTTTCGATTCAGATACTTGAGAGCCACCAAGGGAGCAGTGCGCTATGTTTATAATGCAGTCACTAAGCAGAACACAAGTGACTCTTGAAACAATCACCTGGTGCAGGCATATGAGATCAGGATAATAAGTAGGATTGGATAAAATTCAAGCAGGCAACTGTTATAATAACGTGATGCATATCCACGGTGTGTAAGAAAAGAGGGAGGACGAGGCGTGGTAGTTTTACTTGAAAATCATGGGAACTAGAAGTTACCATTGGCATTTGGGTAGGCATTTTCTTATTCGGGGGGCACTTGCTGGAAATCTCACGGTGTATCACCGCTAAAGTACCATCTATGAAGAGAAGCACCCATCAGGAGGCAAAACCTGATTCTTATGGCAACTGTGGGTTTCTCATACCAGGATATGGCTACAGCTGACACTTCAGTGCTGGTCATCACATTGATACTGAGCTTTATCAAAGGAAGCTTCGAAGTCGGTCGGTGGATAGAAGACAGAGATCCGAACAGATTTGAGAATCAAGCCGTAGCACGGTACGTCTACGAGCACATGAGGCCTCGACAAAGTACAGAAGGAATGCGGGTTCTTGTAACACAAGCTAGGACAAAGGTATGTAGCCAAAAACTGAACCCTTTTCTTTTCCTATTGTGGCACGAATGACTACGAAGTCGCTTTCTTTACAACAACGCACTTATCCTGTTCTTACGCCTGCACGCATTTTCATTTCTTCCCTTTCTTTATATATATATATAAATATATAAATATATATATATATATATATATATATATATATATATATTGTAATGAACCTGAATAACGGACGCTCTGCTGGTAATGTAGATGACGATGATGATTGGTGGCTGCAGTAGTAGCTCGCGCACGCCGCTTGCCATTAGCCAGACCTACCTGATAAAGGACATTTTGCCAAGCTACGTCTGAACCTTTCTCGACGTACAACACCTCTATTTTAAGTGGTGGAGGAGCCGGAGTTCCCATCAACCTGGAACTTCGCAATCGGACGCTACCCTCACCATTCACCATGACTACTCCTGGCCCTTCTCAAGCTGCTTTACCAACGACAGTCTACGGTAGTGGCGCGCTTCGGCAACGCGACCTACCAATTTTTCGCGGCAACGACGAACAAAACGTCGAGGACTGGCTCGTCGAGTACGAAATCGTAAGTGCTTCCAACAAGTGGAACGCCTGCGACCAGCTCACAAACGTGCGCTTTTACCTCGTTGATGTGGCCAGCCTCTGGTTCAAGAACCACGAAGGCGAAATTATCAACTGGTCCGCCTTTAAGGCCACCATCGCCGCGGTCTGCGGTCGTCCCGCCGTGCGCCGGCTTCGCGCGGAACAGCGTCTCCGTAGTCGAGTCCACCGCAGGGACGAGACCTTTACGAGTTACATTGAAGATGTCTTGTCTCTTTGCAAGCGCGTCGATGAATCTCTAACCGAACGCGACAAAATCAAGCACATCATCAAAGGAGTTGACGACGACACCTTCCAGATGCTCGTCGCTAGAAATCCACAGACCGTCACCTATGTTGTCCAGCTCTGTCAAGAGTACGACGAGTTGCGTAAGCAGCGTGTCTCGACGTGCAGGGCCGCAGAAGATACGGCTGAAGTTTCCGCCCTCGTACACGACGTCGCTGCTGATCACACCGTCTTACTGCCCCAAATCAAGCTATTCATTCGTGAGGAAGTCGGGCGTCAGCTTTCTCTTGTGGCCGAAGCATCCGCGCCAGTGACCTCGTTAGACCCACGTCTACGCCAGGTCACCGAGACACAGGTCACGCAGGCACTGCCTCCATCGCCATCTGTCCCTACGCCGCTGACCTACGCTGCCGTCGTTGCTAGAACCCCAGCCTCACCTATCTCTGGCGCATACCGGGGCACCGGGTCCTCCTACCCTACGACGCTGCCTACATACACGGCACCCCATCCCGTTTCGCCCCCTGCATGTTCTGTCGTTAACCCATGGCGCACATTGGATAATTGACCCATCTGTTTCGCATGCGGTTTCGTGGGACATATAGCACGCTACTGTCGCCGTCGCAACTTCCAGCCTCCAGACCATGGGAATTCTGCAAATTACCAAGCTGCCCAGAATCCCCAGCGACCATCTTCTCCTAACACCGACTCATTGTCCCCACGACGCCCAGTCGATTCTCGCCGGTCATTACCACCCCGTCGCCGATCTGTCTCTCCGATGCTTCGGCGCACGAGCCCCGCTCGAGAGGAAAACTGACAGCCGCAGTTCCTGAGGCAAGAACTGCGTTGTCGTCGAACTTTCTAAGACCTCCTCTTTGTCCGACCAACAAAATTGATGTGCTAGTAGACGGTGTTGCTGTACGTGCCCTTGTCGACACAGGCGTCGTCGTTTCTGTAATTAGTGAAAAACTGTGTCGCGATTTGAGAAAAGTTACAACGCCGCTTACGAATCTTGCTCTGCGTACAGCCACCTCCCATTTCATCACGCCGACAGCTCAGTGAACAACACGCGTTCTTATTCAAGATGTTTGGTACGCCGTCAACTTTGTTGTTCTCCCAGGTTCATCTTACGACGTCATACTAGGATGGGATTTCTATTCTACCCATCAGGCCCTCGTCGACTGCGCTCGTGCTGAACTCACGTTGACGAATCCGTGCCTTGATATCGACCACCACAGTCCCTCGAAAGTGTTTGCCGCAGCTGACGTCCGCATCGGGCCGTTGTCCGCCGTCCTAGTGCCTGTGTTTTCCCCTGCTGCCACTAACTCGACGCTCCTGTTCCAACCAACTATAGCTAGTGTGCAGCACCGAACCATCGTCCTCCCGTTTGACGTCATCAACTTTTCCAATTGTTCGGCGGTACTTCATGCGTGCAACGTTTCTGCTTGTCCATACATCCTGCTACGCGGTGAGTGTCTGGGAAGCCTCGAGACCTTAAATTGTATTTTCGAAGACCCGATCTATCCAGACAAGCCATTTTTACTGACTTGTGCCATTACACCCGCAACTGACGCCATTGGACCTATGGATGTATTCCGCAAGTCCATTGATTGTAACCTCACGCATGGGCAGCAGAAACAGCTGATCAAGCTCCTACAGCATTTTAGAGCCTCGTTTGACTACAATCAGCCTTCCTTAGGTCGAGCCTCATCTGTTGTTCACCGTATAGATACCGGTCAAGAGACGCCATTACGGCAGCGTCCAAATCGTGTGTCAACTACCGAACGCCGTGCCATCAATGAACAGGTTGACGACATGCTGACACGTGGCATAATCGAACCATCAAACAGTCCCTGGGCCTCTACAGTTGTGTTGGTGAAGAAGAAGGACGGATCCATCAGGTTTTGCGTGGACTACCGGCGTCTCAACCAATCACGTGCAAGGATGTCTATCCACTGCCACGCATTGACGATGCCTTGCACTGCCTACAGGGAGCCGAATTTTTCTCTTCTTTAGATATGCGCTCTGGATACTGGCAGGTACCCATGGCAGAGGCCGATCGTGAAAAAACTGCTTTCATCACGCCCGACGGGCTTTACGAATTCACAGTCATGCCCTTTGGCCTCTGCAACGCGCCAGCTACTTTCGAGCGAATGATGGACTCTATCCTTCGAGGCCTCAAATAGAACATTTGTCTTTGTTATTTAGATGATATTGTCGTCTTTTCAACTGATTTCGCAATCCATTTAACCCACCTCGAGAAAGTCCTCGCGTGTATTTCTGCCGCGGGGCTGCAACTGAATCTGAAGAAGTGCAATTTCGCCGCTTGAAAGCTTACAATTCTTGGCCACGTGGTTTCAAAAGACGGCATTCTTCCTGACCCTGCCAAACTTACAGCCGTTTCAGCGTTTCCCAAACCGACCACTATGAAAGAGCTCCGAAGCTTCATAGGCTTTTGCTCTTACTTCCGGCGCTTCGTCCGCAATATTGCGTCGATCATGGCTCCTTTGACCAAGCTCCTCGCCGGCTCTAGAGACCTTTCAGCCTGGACTGCCACCTGTGACGACTCTTTCAATGAACTGCGCCGCCTCCTCACGTCGCCCCCTATTCTGCGACACTACGACCCATCGGCACCCACAGAGATCCACACCGACGCTAGTGGTAGAGTGTACTAGAAGCTTTTGAGTGGCGCGAGCGGCTGCCTGGGAGCGGCCGTTTCGGCGTGGAATGAAGCGGTGGCGCTGGCGTCGACCAATCTTCTCGGGTGGATGGCTGACAGGCGTTCCGCGTACGTGTTGGTACCTCTCTGTCGCGCCTAGTGTGAAGATGTTCTCCCTCTTTTTTTTCTTGTTCACATACCTCCCCTTTTCCGCGCAAATAAAGGTTATTTGACATTATTGGTATTGAAGTTGCTGCTGACCGCACTGCAGCCCGAAGCAGCATAGCACATTGTACAATATAGCGAGCGCGTTTTTAAAAATTTTAAAGTGTACATATTTTATACAAGAAACCAGCTGACCGGTACACACCGA
This sequence comes from Rhipicephalus microplus, assembly GCF_043290135.1. Taxonomy (NCBI): domain Eukaryota; kingdom Metazoa; phylum Arthropoda; class Arachnida; order Ixodida; family Ixodidae; genus Rhipicephalus; species Rhipicephalus microplus. Next base: position 44,140,714 of record NC_134707.1, read on the forward strand.
AAGCGCCCCCCCCCCCCCATTCAAAAAAAAAAGAAAAGGAATATGCTGCACACAAAACGAAGAACTCTTGGTCGATTCCACGTAAAACACCAAAGCTGGACTCAAATAAAAGGCTCGTTGCTTGTGGCTGCGTGCAATATTATTTGAAGAACAGCAGAGTTATTCCAAACCTCTTTTTGGTTTTGAAATATGGGAATAGATTCATTGTTGTAGGACCCACGGAAATGCAAATACGTAATACTGCAGAAGAATGTCTTAAGTGAAACATAGTAGTGGAAGATTTTGAGAGTTTAAAAAACGCACCCATAATGCAAAGCGAAGTCGTAACTATTGATAATCTTAATTGCACCGTTGGTATCCACAAGGAGCTGTGCAGGAGTGCTAATGCGTCGCCGTTTTCTGTTGTCATTCTCAGCCGGCACACACTGATTCCGCCGCTTTGTTTGGGTCCGCGGACCCCGCCGCGGTGGTCTAGTGGCTAAGGTACTCGACTGCTTACCCGCAGGACGCGGGATCGAATCCCGGCTGCGGCGGCTGCATTTTCGATGGAGGCGGAAATGTTGTAGGCCTGTGTGCTCAGATTTGGGTGCACGTTAAAGAACCCCAGGTGGTCAAAATTTCCGGAGCCCTCCACTACGACGTCTCTCATAATCATATGGTGGTTTTGGGACGTTAAACCCCACAAATAAATCAATTCAATTGTTTGGGTCCGCGGAGCTGGAGTTTTGAGCGTCAATATGCAGGCAGTTTGGGCAAGACGGTCGGGACTCCATCAGGGGCAAGTGTTGGCGTTCCCCTAGGAATTCGGACTTGAACACCATTGATAACATGTACGTAGTCTCTCACAATGAAATGCGGTTCGAAATGTAACTCGCACACAGGAAAATCGGCGTCAAGTGGCTTGTCAAGCCGATGGAGGTTCCGCTCTCAAAGAAGTCGTCGTTCTTCGTCTTTCGGGGCCTTAAAAAGCGATAACTTCCGACTTTGTTGCACACGCAGATATCCAGTTCTGCAACCTGGCGCGTAACAATGGTTTAGACGCTGCTTCTTTGTCATTTCCCGAATAAAACCGAGATGCCGGCCATGCCGCCGAGCCAGCCGAGTAAACCAAGTGGGGAGATTGGGCGATGGCAGCGCCGCCGCTACTTTTGCCGCAAGTTGGGGATGGAGAAAGCAAGCGGAGAGCGTTTTGGTCGCGCCACTCAAAAGTTCTAGTACACTCTATAAGTGGTGTCGGGCTAGGCGCTATTCTTGCACAGAAGACGGCTTCCAAGAGTACGTGGTTGCCTAGGCAAGCCGAACTCTTAGCAAAGCCGAAACCAACTATTCTGTCACTGAAAAAAAATGCCTCGCCATTATTTCGGCGATAGATTAATTTCGACCTTACGTGTACGGGCGCCCTTTTGAAGTCATGACTGACCACCTAACCCTCTGCTGGTTGTTGTCACTGAAGGATGCAAGCGGTCGCCTCGCCCGATGGGCATTACGCCTCCAAGAATATAACATTCGCGTGGTCTATCGCTCCGGCCAGAAACATTCGGACGCAGACGCCCTATCGCGTTCGCCACTACCCCCTGACCCGGACTGCTGCGAAAGTCTAACCTGTGATGCCACTGCCGTCACCATCGCCGACATGCCATCTGAGCAACGCAAGGACCCTTGGGTTGCTTCGATTCTAGACATCCTGGCTGGGCGGACGGCTTCCCCGCTTCTCGCACGTTGCGTCGGCAAGTCTAGCACTTCGCCACTCGCGACGACGGGCTGTACCGACGCAACTACGCACCCGGTGGACGTCAGTGGCTACTCGTGATTCCACGTCATCTGCGATCCGAAATTTGTTCCACGTTTCATTACGACCCCCAATGAGGCCACTCAGGTTTCCTGAAGACCTATTCTCACATACGTCTCCGATATCACTGGCGTGGCATGTACCGTTTTATACGACAGTACGTTCGGGCCTGCTCGACGTGCCAGAGACAAAAAACTCCCCCTCATCACGCTAGCGGTACCTTGCTACCCTTACCATGCCCATCTTGACCATTCGACCACGTCGGCATCGATATCTATGGTCCCCTTCCCAACACTGCTTACGGTAACCGCTGGATCATAGTTGCCGTCGACCATCTCACGCGATATGCCGAAACTTCATCCCCTCCCTCGTCTACAGCAAAAGACGTTGCGACTTTCGTTCTTCACAACATCGTATTACGTCATGGAGCACCTCGGGAGTTACTGAGCGATCGTGCTCGCGTATTCTTGTCAGACTTCATCACAGCATTGCTGCGTGACTGCCACGTCGTTCACCGCACTACAAGCGCCTATCATCCCCAGACCAATGAAATGACAGAGCGCTTCAACCGCACCCTTGGTGACATGCTGTCTATGTATATCTCGTCAGACCATTCCAATTGGGACCGAGTGCTCTGTTTGTCACGTTCGCTTATAATACCGCCATTCAAAGCACTACTGGGTTCTCTCCTTTTTTTCCTCTTTTCGGACGCGAACCTTCTTGCACTATGGACACCATTCTTTTGTACATACCTGACTCCTCAGAGTCCACGACTTTGTCTCAAACCGCTACATACGCTGAAGAATGCCGCCAAATGGCAAGATCATTCACAACCCAAGACCAAGGACGCCAAAAGCACCACCATGACGCATCAAATAACACTACTTCCTACCATCCAGGTTCACTCGTCTGGCTGCATGTCTCTTCTGCTACACCTGACCTTTCTACCAAGTTGGTCCCCAAGTAACACGGCCCATATCGTGTGCTACAAAAAACGTCACCGGTGAATTACCTCAACGAGCCACTGGAACCATCTTCTGACCAACGTCGTCGTGGCCAGGAAATTGTCCACGTCTCGAGACATAAGCCCTGCTACGACTCTCCCGTGTGTACTTGTCCATAGGTCGCCAGGACGGCTCCTTATTTCGTGGGGAGTAATTGTAATCAACCTGAATAACAGACGCTCTGCTGGTAATGAAGACGAAGATGATCGGTGGCTGCAGTAGTAGCTCGCGCACGCCGCTCGCCATTAGCGAGACCTGCTTGATAAAGGACATTTTGCCAAGCTACGTCTGAACCTTTCTCGACGTACAACACCTCTATTTTATTATATCTATACCTGTATATATATATATATATATATATATATATATATATATATATACACACACATACATATACATATATATATATATATATATATTTATATATATATATAGAGAGAGAGAGAGGGGGGAGAGAGAGAGTGTGTGTGTATATATCGGTGAGCTTTATTTATTTTGCGCATGGGAATGGGCAGGAATTTTTCGGGAAAGGGGGTTGGGTGAAAAAGGGCTACCGCTTTATCTGAAGTGGAAGGCGGGCAGGCAAATGTTGTTGAGTGTCGTTTCCGGGTCTGTATGCCACGGCTGAACAAAAACAGCTATCATGCCGGAAGGGAACATGCAGCACGGTCTATATAACCGAAAGCTATAAAAATGATATTTTTGGTGCCTTTTTTACACTAAGTACTACAAGCGCAATTGCAAGGTGCAAATTAAACCATCAATTTGGAAACATTTTGTGCAGCGCAAAGCGTCAGCAATGCCACTGTTCATTATCCTTCGTAAAAGCGTGGTACTCTGTACATACACGTAAGTCGTTAAGGGCACTTGTTGGATGCAGTGATGACGACGTTGAAGAACTACACCAGAATTACAGCGGAGGTCAAGCACAAAAACTTCCGAGATAATCTGCAGTCTTTACATTATATAACCTCTGTTATTCTAAAGCTGCATACTATTTTAAAAATCCACTCAATTTTCTGCCAAGCAATAAGTGAACAGGAACACCAACAAGGCTTTCTAAAGTGAAAGTTGTTATGAGATCACAACAGCAGACGCGTGCGCACCATAGTTGTATGCAACCGCCGGTGTCCATAACCACTATCGCATGAAATAGGAATAGTATAAAGCATTAGAGACATTAGGTGATTTGAATTTGGCCCCGTGCGTGCCAGCTCGGTATTCTAGCACTGAGCCATGCCGATGCTTGGAGCTTCTTTTAAACTGGTGGGAAGGGAATCGCATTACAAAAGTAATGAAGCATTTTAGAACAACAAAGGGGCAGCCAGGTGTATAATAATACGAATTGTGCAAGAAGTGGGCCATAGAAACCTCTGGCCCTTTACAAAAGCTTGATCTTGTTTATCTATGAGCTGCGGAGCATACTCACTTTGGAGGACCACGAAAGCTTCTGGCCGCCTAATTATTCCTTACCGTTCGCCACAGAACGAAAAATTACAGCATATTTACGGGGCGCATGATGATGAGTGGGGCGAAGCGTTCATGCGTCCATGCATGCGTTCGTCTGAGCGTCCATATATGCTTCCATCCCTGCGTTCGTCCAGGCGTCCGTCCATGCGTCCATCTATCCATGCGTCCGCCCTTCCATATATTCATCCATGCGTCCGTCCATGTATCTGTCTATCTGTCTGTCGGTCCACCTAGTAAACACTCCAAGTACCTCCATCTCGCATCTTTTCATCGTATAATGACCATACTTGTGTACCGACCTCCATCGGACATTTCAAGGAGTAAATGAGAGGTAGCACTCGCGCACTTTCTTACAGCCCGCGCTTCGTGTCTACTTCACAACTTCCACCGCCTATTGTTCATGGCTATATGCTAGTTCCCTATATTCATGACACTGTGGCCCAACACTCGCTAAACCTTGTTAAAACCAAGGAGGTTACGCCCAGCGAGTTTGGCGTGGCAACCATTTGTGGTCAGATAGTGCTAAAAGTCCACCCTTCTGATATACCTTCCTTTTGTGAGGATCAAATTCAGGCCAAGTTTTTTGAAGATCAAGTGAACAATACTCGTATCTGTAAGTTATTTCATCAGAAACAACTATCCTTTTATTCATGATTAACGTGCGTGGGGTTCCTCCTCAATTCAAAAGAATGCGCACGTGCTGCTCCTCTTGTCCGGCCGTCAAGGTGGCTACAAGTACGGCTGGACTACTACTACTACTACTATTACTGCTCATACATCGTGGGCGCACAACCTACGCCATAGGCAGCTTCACCCCCCAAACAATAGCACAGAGTTCCTTACCCCGCTTATTCAAAGAATGACAAAGGAAGACACAATGAATGCCCTCTTTCATTTATTGTACGTTCAGTAGGAACTCATTCATTCATATTTCTCGCCAAAATAATTGACAAAATTCAATATTTCTGTTAATATTCTTTTAGATAGTATGTAAATAAAGACATATATATATATATATATATATATATATATATATATATATATATATATATATATATATATATATATATATATATATATATATATATATATATATATATATATATATATATATATATATATATATATATTCGTTTATGTTAAACAGCCCGATTTTACGCCTATCCTCTATTGTCGGTGTGGGCCGCAAGTTTAAGATCTATATCTATAATGAGAACTGTCGTAGTGGGTAGCCTGCATGTGTGTTTGCAGCAGCTACCCAAAGAGTGTTAAAAAAAGGCTCTCCAATACCACTTTTCCAGCTTTCGCTGTGACAGTGCTGCTTGTTCTATGCAGGCCTTCTTGTGTTTTTTGTTTTGTAAAGAGTTTTCCTTTATTGTTGCAAACTTATATATTACTCATGGTAATGCTATTCCATACCTGATATGAAGCCTGAATAGGGTCAGCTTGCAAAGCACTTCAAAGCACCGGTGTAGCTCAGTGGCAGAGCTCTGGGCTACCGTGCAGAAGACTTGGTTCAATTCCCTTTTTTCTCTAGGTAGTTTTTATTGTTTTTTTTCTATTTAGCTCAACAGTAGTACGAACATTGGTGGTGGTGGCAGCAGTGAACATTTGCGTCACCCTAATCAGACCTTGTGTTCTTTTAGCATTTTTCTGTGTAAAGATTCGGGGGAGAAGGGCACTGGTCTGGTGCGCCCCCGCCCCCACTCTGAATTCACCGCGTTTACTTGTTTTACTGGGTATAAGCTCACCGAACCACGCCTCTCAACGTTAATGGATATATTTTCTTTTCTTAACCTTCATTACCACGTGACCTTTCGTGGAAGTACTGGTTGTCTTAAGAAAACAATTCTGGATGCCTCCGAGAAGCTGTCATTCGAAGCACAAGCCAAGAAGACACTAAACGCATTACGGATCGTCTAGCTAACAGCACCCTTAGGTTGCAGGTTATTGTAGCTGAAACAACCATTTTTACACGTTTCCTTTCTGCCCAGATCACTTATTTATTCTTTTGCTACTAACTTGTGTCTCGATGTTTGTATTTCGTATAAAATGATGAGACTTTGCTCATAACCAACGAAGAGGACAGCCATTATTAAAAATATGTGATTCGAGCTGTTTAACGCTATCATGTCAAGTAATTGGATCAAAAGTCTGCGATAACAGAGTTTCTGATAGGGTTGTTATAACGCCAAAATATGGTTACACATCGAAAGAAAGACTGGCTTCATTATATACCATTTACACCTGATTAGGTATCCTTCCAGTTCCGTGTGACGAATTACACATGAATATCTCGGACGTAGTGTGAAGGAAATCATGACTTTTTTATAGTATTAGCTTTTAGTTTAATGTAAAAAAGGTCAGGATTCTCACTCATGATAATATTAGCCATATCTTATGTGGAAAAACGCTCACCAAAAAAAAAATTTCACGAGGTGGTCACAGAATCCTCGTGCCTTCGATCCAAAAGCAAACGGTCGTAAACTTCGGGGTTTTTTAATGCATGAAAATAATAGGTTCAGATATCGTCATATATTCAATTACAATTTGTCGTTTAGACAATATGCTTTAATGCACACATGTGTAGAACAGCATTTCACACAGTCCAACACATCTTTGAAGTCCGGTGAAAACACACAAGCGTCCGAAAGTCCAAGCCACCCCCGAACAGGCCGGACGTCTCGAACAACACTACGCACATTGATTTGTTCTTCTCGAAAAAGATATATTTGTCGAGCAATAGGGCTCAGCATGCCTGTAAAGCATGTGGCGCCACTCCATAATCAATAAATAGCCAATAACATTATAAAATTATGGGGCACTGTGTGGTTGATGCTTGTGTCAACACCCTACTAAAGCATAATATTGCCTTGAATAGTATAAAGAGTAGGAAGGTGCATGGTGGAAAAGTAAAGTGTGCGTGGGGAAAAGAGCTGGGATGGTGAAGAGGAAGGGAGAATAGGGCATAGCCTAGAAGCACTGAGAAAGAGAGAAATGGAAAATGGGGCAGAAGCCTCTCGAAACACGCGTTGGTTGATGGGGAGTAGTGGCGACCAGTGCATTTCAACTAAGTAGGCAAATTTATAGTGTAAAATTGAGGAAGTAAGGTGGTAAGCTGGGAAGCTCATTTAAACTTTCGCCTCTTACATTTTTTTCCTAGTTTGAAAATGATTGAGGCCCATATGCGTAGATTCAGGGTCACTTTAAAAAACCCCACGGAAGGTCGAAATTGCAGAAGTCCCTCACTTTGGCGTCTCTCAAATTCATAATGTGATTTCGTGAGGTTAAACCACAACAATAGTTTTTTGCTCATTTCCGTTTTTCATTGATACGAATAGAGCATGCACCTGATCTGCTGGGGCGTTTTCCGCGCTCAACTTTTACGAAGCGCATTGTATAGTGACCACTGCCCGTTCAGAAACGCAGCGTTCTACAGAGTGACGCTACTTCGAGTGAGCATACCTTGTACGCCCTAAACAACTTCGTATTCTACTTGAGCGGCGCTGAAGCTGTCCGCGACCTGACTGATACTGAATGAATTCAAACAAGTGAGATTCAATCTGCGCCTTCAGGTGCAGGTGTGACATGTTTACAGTTCACAACATTTCGTGGTACATATTTATGAGTTCATTATTATTGCTTTTTTGTAACTCTGCAGCATGAAGGAGGAAAAATTGTGAACCTCGGATTCATTGTCTACCAGGGAGTTGAGGTATGTTCGATACGTCGCACTGGTGCACATTCTTGCTCGTTCTTCAGCATGGTGCACGAATAGAAAAGAATTGTACACATTATTGGGGATTGCCGATAAGCAGATGAATAGGATTTATTGTATTTCTCTACTATTACCATTTGAAATTACTTGTCTCAATTATTCTATCATTTTCCGCCTGGCGCTTTTGTAAATGTCACACTACGAAGAACGCATTAGTATTTCAATAAAGCACTCATTATGTAACACGCCACATTTAGTGGTCGCTATTCGAAGCACATGGCAAAAACTTGAAGAGACAAACTACACTTTAAATGAAGATGTATATAGCACCCCTCAGCATAGAAAAAAACCGCTCGCCGAAAAAGACGTTTCACTTCTTCGACGTACACGTTTAGGGTCTCATTGGGCTGTTGGGTCCTCGATTCTAGCAGTAGCTGGGCACTTTCTTTTCGATTGATGCTGGTGAAGGTCCTGAGCAACTCATTCTTCAGAAACTCCCAGGCGGTCAGTGTCGTCTCATGGTTTTCATACCACGTTTTGGCGGGGCCGTCCAGGGAAAAGTAAATGTATTGCAGGTTCATTTCTTCATCCCACCGGTTTATGGTAGCCACGCGCTCGAATCGGTCGACCTATTCTTCTGGGTCTTCAGTGGCATAACCATGGAAAGTTGGAGGCACCCGCGGCTGCTGCAGAAAGACAGGGATGGGTAATTGCGGGATGGTCATGGTGGCTGTGGAAGCGTCCTTTCGAGGTCGCGTGGGGTCCGGTAGCAGTCCCAACTCAGGTGGTAGGCTTCGGAGGTGGCGGCTGCTTCGAGTATCTGTGTTTTCAGCGTCCTCGTCCTCAGCAGTGGCTGTTTTAAGGTCATTCTTGTGCATACCCCGCACCTCCACCAGATGTCACGTAAGAGTGAGGGTAGCCCGAAGACAGGAGACCGGGAGGCTCGTAGAAATAGAAGGGAATCCGTTTATTTGGCAGAATCGCGACAATTAAAGGAAAGTATAGACATCGGCTTAGCGGGTGGCGAACAGCGTGTTCGATGGCCGTCGGGGAACAGAATGCCCCACTGGATTGCAAGACGCATTCACCGTCCGAGATACAGTCGTCGTAGCATCTGGGGCTATCTCGTAATCAACGAATGGTTGACGTGCGGGCCGCAATCTTCGCAGATGAATCGCGGTGCATCCTGGACCACAATAAGGCCACCTGCCCGCGGTATCGGCCTGCGCAACACTATCCGCAATACGCTTCGCGGAAATATCTCATTTAACACCCTCTAGCTCCTCGAATAGTACAGCTAGACTGCCCTCACTAGATAAGGTTCTAGCGTTGAACGTTGCCAAGTTCAGGTTCCAATGGGGGCCTGTCCGGATCCAGAGATTCTTAGCACCCTCTGCTGCGTTGCAGATCTTACTGCCGCCGTGGTCAGTTGCTTCGCAGCGGCTGGGGACTGAGGGCCCTGAGTTATTTGACGTATGCATGTGGGAGGTAGTGGCCAGATACTGCACCAAGGTGACCAATCCTGCTCTATTGAGGGAGTGCGTTCTCGGCGGTGGTTACCGGTGAGGCCGCACCCCAGGCCCCGTAATGCAGTTCCATCACCACGCGGATTTTTTTTATGCGGTCGGGAACTGCGCGGCACCGGGATTTGAATCACGGACCATTTGCATGCGAGGCAGATGCTATAATCACTATGCCATCGCTGCTTACCACTAAGTATCTACTTTGTTTGCTATGAGTAACGCTTTGCATACGCGAGTAATACGAAAGGGTCGGGTTTGAGATTGTCTTTATTTTAGCATCGTTGTCATCATCATTTTTATCATCAACCTAATTACACCCACACTAAAACAAAAGCCTCTCCCATATTCCGCCAATCAACAGGGTCCCGTGTTTTCTGCTCTCACGTTATACCTTCAAAATTATGTCACCAGCTCACCTTAATGAATTATGATGGACATAATTTTCCCATCTCCTCGGTCGCTCAAACAATCTCTCACAATCACTATGCATTCATCTGTAAAGAGAGAAATAAGCAAAAAGGAGAGACAGGCAGGTTAAAAATACTGATTGTTGGCCTAGTTGGTATTTGCTTAGTTGGTACTTGCTTCATTGCCACTTTTTCTTGTCGTTGAGTGCTTCTTTTCTTTATATGTGTTATTTGCGGCCAAAGCATGTCAGTAGGCAGGTTAATCTAGAAGAACTGGTAAGCTTCCCTGTACAAGGGTGGCAAATAGGAGTCTCAAAGTGGCTAGAGATAGAGAGAGAATATAAATTAGGAAAAACATTCACATGTACACATATGCAGGGCGTTATCATCACAGTCGTTTGGAGAGACTGGTTGGACGCAGGAAGCGCAGGAGCGTCTTGACAGCCCTCTTCTGCGACGTGAAGTCCTGTTGTTAGCGCAGGATTCTTTCTTCCGAAAGAGTAGGGTTGTCCAGTTGTTCTAGTTATTGCGGAATGACTGTCTCTGTGAGCAGTACTGGGGGAATTCGCACAGAATATACCAAGTTGTTTTGCCACTACCGCAATGGTCACATGCTGAAATGCGGTTCGCGAACGCATTGGTAAATGCGATACCCAATCATAACCTGCACAGCATAGTAGCGTGTGGTTGGCCAAGTCCAAAAGGAATTTGAGGTCTGAGAGTAGGTTCTAAGGTACATATTCGTGCATGCGGGAAATTTGGTCCAATTCGTTGCGGCGTGGTGCGCTCGTGAGCAAGCAATCGGAGTTTCCGTGCAGCGTCAGTTCTGGAGAGCGGAATTCTGGAATGATTGGAAATGAACGGGCCGATCGAGCATCCCGTTCTAGCCATACTGAAAGCAATCAAATATCATTGATGTGTAAGATCTAAAAAATTTATATGAGCGTTATGTTGGGTCTTTGTCTTTGGCCGAAGTATATTGTACAAAATAAAGGAAGATGAAGGACAGAATGAGCTGATAGGCGCGCGAGTGTGACAATGAGCCATTGTGATTCTCACCTGAGGTTGTTCCTCCATGATTACGTTTATACAGAAGTCACTGACCCTGTAACAATATACTTGAATGAAGTGCGAAAAATAAGAAACCCAGACAGTTAGCTCTACACGGCCGTATTTACAACTCACTAAATTTTAATACATTGTGATACATAACCTGCTCAACCTCCGCATATACTCGCCCCAAACAACAACCATCTGCTCTGTGACATTAATCACTAATCCAGTCTCTGCACTCGAGATTAACTGATATGTGCAGAAGATAAGAAATCAGGTGACCTATGCACGCTGCTTCAAGTGCCAAAGCTGTCTGTATCAAGAGATCACTCAATCTTTGCCAGTCGACATAAACAGTTTGCGCGTAGGCGATACGAGTATGAAAAGTTTCTAAGCTATGGATGTGCCGTGAGTTGTGCGTTCTTTCGCAGAAACAATAGCCAATGCTTCGGATGCTGTAAATGTATTTAGTAACCTTAACGTAATTTCTGCACTTTCATGCGTCAACAGGAAACTATGCACACAAGTGTTATTCAAAATTCCTGAAATTCTTAAGGGAAAGTCTACTTGTACATAGCTTAATATGCGCAATCACCAATATATCACTTCAGTTCAGCTAGAATTCATCACATACACTTGGCATCTGTCTCTGAGGTCAGAGCGTGAAAATATACATAGCTGTAATTGCCAGAAGCAGTCTACGAACTTTTAATGCATAGTTTTTTCGAGGCAGCATTCATCATACGGGATTGGTGCCTATCTTCGAGCTAATACCAGGAAAAGTAAACCCTCAAGAAATGTCAGACGAGGCTAAAAGAATGATAACAGAGAGTCTAATTTCCGAGAACCAACAGCTTATATTCTTCTGTAGTGTCCCCCCTTTCTATATTCTCCCGTCGCCACGTATTTGAATATAAAGGAGCGTAAGATTTTAGGCACACAGTAACCAAGAGGCCCGGGGACCAACTCAATTTTATGTGTAACGGTGACCGATAATCATGACGGACAAACACAAGGAATAGTTGTTAAGAAGACATAAGGTTTTGAAGAATAACAGCGTGTGCAGTCACCCCCTTGGTAAGTAGGCAGTGTTTGTGAACTGACATGTGGCCGCAATGAAGCAGATTTACATACGAAGTACTGGAGTTCCCGACAAGCGCCAACTCCTCACATTATTGAAATACTTGGAATGTATGGTACACTTTGGCTTCCAGAAATGTGCATACTGATTGTTGACAGCAACATAGGAGGCGAAGTGTCACAAAAAGTTTAATAGAGTGTGTTTCTTGTCATATGGTGGAAGAGGCGATAAACTATCACAATCAAAATGTCTCCTTCTTTCTGCCTCTCTCTCGATCTCTATGTCCGCCCATCCAACCATTCGTCTGTCTGTCTGTCTGTCTGTCTGTCTGTCTGTCTGTCTGTCTGTCTGTCTGTCTGTCTGTCTGTCTGTTTGCACGTCTGACAAGTAACGCGTGACAAGATTAGGCTATGGCGAGCTTCGCCCGTCAAAACAGGAGGACTTTTCTTAGGCCCGAGAGCACGCAAAGTATGTTACAGATCGCTATGCTATATGAGGTTTGGCCTACGTTACGCAATGCGATGGTGACAGTATTCGACAGGGTATTATCATCGGGGTCCCTAAAAAGCACCACATCTAATATGAATGAATACTTGTGACTATATGTTGGTCACACCCGTGTGAACAAAATGATGGAGTAGGCTATGTACCGCGCTCAACGGATAGGTGACACCATGTAACAGCTGTGGAATGAGAGGTGTTTCTAGTACAGTCAATCAATTTGAGGACAGCTGCGGCAAGTCGAATTCGCCGAGAGAAATCGAAATATGAATTTCGTTATAACAAAATGCAATGGTCACATCCGTCTTCAGACAGTCTTACGGGGTATCAAGGAATATAGACTAACCGTCGGGCTAGTGTTGTGAAACTTAGTGCACAAAAAGCTCACCTTCCTTGAACATGTAATGCATTAGTGAGGTCTTCGGCAAGATCCTCGAAAGACTGCAGCTGAAACTGCCCTCCCTCTGCTCACCAGCACGCAAGCAGTTCACCTTTTTTTAGCTTTTGGTCCAGTTATCGACGTTTTTCGAAAAACTAATCTATGGCATTGCTGCACACTTTACAGACTAATGTGTTCTCATGTCAGTTGTGAGAGAGAAAGTCTACGCCTTGAAGATCTCTAGGTGATCATGTGATGACTCAGCAGCGGCCCTTTTTTCTCTCCTATGGATGAGCAAATATAAACATAGCGCTGTTTTTATCTGGGACTTCAGTTTTTTAGATATGTTGTCGGGGTTCCTCAAGGACACAGGATGTGTTACTTATAAGGTGCTTTGCATGTTCTTGAAGCACCTCATTTTCAAAGGCCCGAAAAAGAAAATACTGCGAAACTGTGGCTATTAGTCATTCCGACATAAAATGAAGTAGTATATGTTGCAAATAAACAGAGCACCGGCCCTCTAAATATTACTCATTTTCACGGCATCATCAAAGTTTTATTCAATAAATTAGTGATATAAAGTTACCAAAAAGAGATCCATGCAATGTTAAAATGGCACTACTTTCTTGAACTATGAGAATCAGACAGTGTATTGCGAATGTCACCCTTGTAAATTTTTATGTTGTCGAAGACCGCTTAATTTAATATTTATCTTTGTGGCAACTGCAGGTTGTGCAAAACTGGATATGGCTGCAGTTGATGCTTCATTGCTGTTCACTGCACTACTGATGAGCTTTTGTACAGAAAGCTTTGAAGCTGGCGGATGGACTGAAGTCATTCCAGCAAACACACATCGGCATCGCGCACTAGCGGAATACGCCTACATGGCCAGAACGGAAGTGCCTGCTCAAGGCGTTACTTTTCTCGTAACGCAAGCCAGATGGAAAGTATGTTCAAAAGAGTGATTTGTGCATTCAATACTGTAATTTCGCTAATAGGCCAAACGTACTTCAGAAGAGATGAAGCAGTACTTAGCGTTTTATTACTTTCAGTTGCAATGGTTTTGAGCGGTAGACTGGTTTTCGTGAGGGTGTGTGAACAAGTGCCCTAATGAAGACCAGGCAACCAGTTGAAACCGTTGGAAATAAAATTGGGACAACTGCTACGTTGTGTTTCGCTCTCTCTCTCTCTCTCATATATATATATGTGATGAGATATAACAGACAATAAGAAAATAATGAAAAGGAAAGTCTAGGGCAAGTTATTAGACAAAATTTTAATGTATATATCAAGAAAGAAAAGTGGGTGAAAAGATAACTTTTCCTAAGCATAAACCGATCGGTTGCTGCACATGGCAAGTTTGATTATTTCAATATCTCTGTATCATGTTCATGTTACCTTGGCCTTGCACCACGTGCGATTGATCACGCTATATTTTTAAATGTGTGACATCGTGTGACATCGTCATCAAGGCAGATGGACCATATAACCGGCTGGCGGAACCCTTCGCCCTTCAGTGGGCATTGGATCGCAGCAGTGATGCCGGCGGCTGAGACCCCCTTTGTCTTTTTGTTCGGGTTGGTCCCGCCCCACCCCTTTTTCCTAAACGCTCAAACAACCTCTTTCTGCTGCTGTTCCCATGCCCAAGTGTTCTTGCCTGCACCGTTGTGGAGTGTGGTTTTGTTGCTAAAATGTTGTTGGTCAGCGGAGACGTCGAGCTCAACCCTGGTCCCCCGAAACAAGACCCTAGCAAACAGAGCAGTGACGTTCTTCTGGCTATTCAAGATTTAACAAAACACCTTGACCAACGGCATGACACCCTCATTAAATCCATAGACGAAGTGAAAGAAAACCAAAAGTTACTTGAGTCCAAAGTGTTAGATTTGACCACTCGGCTAACTGATCTTGAAAAACGAGTCGATTCGTTTGAAGAATTTCTAGACGGCTCTCACGTGCAGGAAATGATAGCCACCGCCGTTCGAAGTGAACAGGCTTCGCTCCGAGCGCGTCTGGATGAGTTCGAGGATAGGTCTCGTCGTGAGAACCTGATTTTCTACGGAATTGAAGATTCAGCGTCAGACACTTGGGCCGATTCTGAAGAAAAGGTTCGATTGATTCTTACATCTACGTTAAACTTGCAGCTACCTGACGATGCTATCGTGCTTGCTCACAGGCTAGGAACGTTTTCGCGGCTTAAAACTAGGCCCGTGATAGCACGTTTCACTTCTTCCAAAACTAAAGATAGTATTTTGTCTCAGAAGTCTAAGTTTCGGGACACAAATACATCAATCTGTGAGGATTTCTGCAAGGCTACACGCGCCACCCGGAAAAAACTAATCGACTTCGCCAAGTCAACTGGTCACAAATTTTCTCCTAAATACCATAAAGTGGTCATTGGCAATAAAATATACACCTACTGCGCATCTTCAGATCGCGTGTGCGAAATAGAAACGGACTCGCTTGTCCCCTCAAATCCTTCTAATCGCGATGATCCTGTCATCAGACGGCCATCTTCTCCACTGTAGCTAGATGCTAACACAAGTTGTAATACCTCTAACCCTGACTGTTGTTTTTTGCTTTGTAATATCAGAAGTGTTATCAACAAGCGTGATGCCTTGTCTTCGTTAGTCAACACGTGCCTTTTCGATGTGATAGTTTTGACCGAAACCTGGCTGTCGTCAAAAGTTGAAAACCGTGAGATCCTGCAGTGCGACAAAAAATTTTCCTTTTTTAGGTGTGACCGTGGCTCGCGTTCTGGTGGCGGTGTCTTGATCGCTGTTTCAGAGGAATTCATGTCTTTTCAAATTCCCATTGTATGTTCCCTTGAATTGGTGTGCGTTCGAATCCGCATAAGTCACAAAGATGTCATTGTTTGTGCCTGCTATCGCCCTCCGAATGCGCCATCTGGTTTTTCCAATGATTTTCATGACGTCTTGAGTGACTTGCACGTGAGGTTCCCAGCCACACTAATTTTAATCCTAGGTGATTTTAACTTTTCTGATATTTCGTGGAACAACTCCAATTTATCGCCTGGCTCTGGCTCCTCTGAAAGCGCCTGCTTCCTTAACACATGCGCGCAATTCAATTTAACGCAGCTGGTTATGTGCCCAACTCGCATTACACATTCAAGTGCTTCAACTTTAGACTTAGTTCTGACTTCTCACCCCGATCTTGTGCAATCGCTTTCTGTTTTGCCAGGCCTCAGTGATCACGAAGCAATCGTTTTCAACCTCACCTGCGCATCGCCCCGTAAACAAAAAAGTAAAAAGCGATTCAGGGACTACAGTAGAGCTGATTATGGAACCATTAATACCGAACTTGAACATTTCACCTCCGTTTTTCTAGAAGACTTCAACCAAAGATCTCTCAACGATAACTGGATGCTGTTTAAAAATAAAGTTGCCGAACTCGTTAACAAGTACATACCACTACGCGTAATCGCATGTAACAGTCAATCCCCGTGGTTCACGCCAACATTGAAACACCTGTTCATTAAAAAGAAGCGCGTTTACCGCCAAGCCAAGCGTTCTAATTTATCTGAAAGATGGGAGGTTTACAAAAAGGTAGCCGATGAATACGGGCGTGCTTTATCCGCGGCAAAGGAGTCCTTTCTTCAGCAAACGCTACCATTAATTCTGCAAAACAATCCCCACAAATTTTGGCAGGTCGTTAATGGGGGCGATAGGAAACAGATTGAACTTACCACTGACACGGACGAAGTAATTTCCAGTGAGAACGTTTGTATCACCCTTAACCATGCATTTTCTTCATTCTTTACGAACACTACTCCTGCCGTCCTTCCAGGTGTTCAAGCTCGCGATTTCATTGTGATAAATTCTGTACACGTTGACCGGGCCGGCATACGCAAGTTGATCCAAAATTTAAAAATTTCGTCGTCACCAGGCGTCGATGGCATTTCTTCTAAATTTTTGGAAAACACTGACGTTCATTCCTCAATTATTCTGTCGAGACTTTTTGATCAGTCATTAGAAGAAGGTGTTCTCCCAGAAGACTGGAAGGTGGGGAAGGTGGCTCCCTTGTTTAAATCGGGAAACGCTCATAGTCCCGGGAACTATCGCCCCATTTCACTAACCAGTGTACCATGCAAACTTCTCGAACATGTAATTTACACCCACGTCGTTAGTTATCTTGAAAGTAACGCCTTCTTTAGCATTCACCAACACGGGTTTAGGAAATATTATTCATGTGAGACACAGCTTCTGGCCTTCACTAACTATTTATTCTCTGCTGCTGATCGTTCATCTACTGTTGATTGTGTCTTCATAGATTTTTCAAAAGCCTTTGATACCGTCTGCCACAAGTTAGTTCTTCTGAAACTAAACGCGCTAAATATTGATGCTAACGTCTTAAAGTGGATTGAATGTTTCTTATCTAACCGCACCCAGTTTGTAACTGCTAACGACCATTGTTCCCCGACTAGCCCTGTAACGTCCGGTGTTCCGCAAGGATCAGTTCTTGGTCTCCTACTATTTCTTATCTACATCAACGACTTACCTAAAGACATCTCATCATCCATCAAACTATTTGCCGATGATTGTGTAATTTACCGTGAAATCCGGACTAACGCAGATAATCTTGCCCTTCAAACAGACCTGGATCACATTTCATCATGGTGCGACGCATGGTTAATGAAGCTAAACGTTACTAAATGCAAGGCTATGCAAATTTCCCGTTGTATTTCTCATATTGTACCGTGCGACTACACACTTAACCACAGCAATCTCGATCTGGTTTTGTCCTACAAGTACCTAGGAGTATATATTTCTAACAATCTCTCTTGGAACACGCATGTCGATTATATTACAAACAATGCGAATCGCACGTTAGGTTATCTGCGCAGAAACTTTTCTTTGGCTCCGACTAACCTTAAACTTCTGCTTTATCAAACATTAGTCTGACCCAAACTCGAGTACGCGTCCTCAGTCTGGGATCCACATACCAATTACCTCGCTGACAGCATCGAGGCGGTTCAAAATCGCTCGGCACGTTTTGTCATGTCAAACTACCATTGCACGTCCAGTGTTACCTCGATGAAAGCCAATCTTCACTTACCCACACTCTCACTGCGGCGTAAAATATCTCGCCTTTGCCTGTTCCATAAGATCTTTCATTGTATTCCGTCTTTTAGCAACACTCTTTTCCAGCCCCCATCGTACGTTTCCTCACGCAACGATCATCAGTTTAAAGTGGGCGTTCCTAGCGCCCGCACGAATTTATATTTTGAATCATTCATCCCGAAAACTGCAAATGAGTGGAACCACCTTCCCGCCCCTATCGCTGCTATCACTGACCTCACTTTGTTTAAAAACGCCCTCTCTAACCATTTCGCGTAAATTCGCCACCTAAGTCACGCTGTGTTTTCTCTTGTTAGTTTTTTGTGTGCGCGTGTCATTCAAAGACGCAACCATGTTGAACATTGTTGTTACAACCACCCTGCCTCTTCTTCACATCACGCAGTCTTTCTTTTCTTTTATGGTTTTCAGATCGCCATTGTGCGCATATAATTTTGATTTGCTGTATTTCCTGATTTTCTGTACGATGTATACCCGCTCCTCTCTGTAATGCTTCAGCCTTGAGAGTAAATAAATGAAATGAAATGAAATATGTTTCATCACATGCCACTCTTATTCTGTTTAAAACATCACGCAAGTAACGCTCTCCAAACGTGATAGTATTCCCGCTTCCTTCGAACAGAAATCAGCAGTTGGCGCTTGTTCATATCACTTCTTTTCTTGCTTCATTTGCGCCTTATTCCTTCTGTTAAGCTAACACCGATGTTGATTTTGTCATCAATGAACATCATAAACAATATGGTTATATAAAACGTATGCACCTGTTCAACTGATGTTCATGCGTATAACATTTGTACATATGGCTAGCATTATTACGTAAGGGCTCACTAAAAAAATGCAGCAAAGTCACCTTCCATTCGCATTTTTCGCATGCCATTCTTCCCGAAGGTACGTGCATTATGTGGCCAATTTGTCATATGCGAAATGGAAGGGGTGTGATATCGGTGACATTTTAACGCATTATTTCTTGGGAGGAACTGGACAAAAAGCCCTGAAAAAGAAAACGAAAAGGCCTTTGGTGGTAAATGCCAATGCCTTAGCTGACAATTGTGGTGAAGCTGACAGAGATACTGTTTGAACCATGTCATATCGAGCGTTCTATTTTAGGAGGCTTAGCACCCCATCTTCAAGCTCCTAAGAACTTACTTTATGAAGTAGGCCAGCAAGACGTACATGTTAAGCATCAATGCAAGGAGAACAAATGAACACATATTTCATGCTAGAGACATCCATTGATTTCATGCTGCAGTAACACGTGGCTGCATGCTTGGCAAAGTGTAGACACAGACATCTAAGTAAGCTTGTTGAGATCAGTGGTAGAAAGTTAGAAAGTAGTCTGTAGTCAAGCTGTGAAGTTCAACGTCTACTTTTTTTCAAATAATTCATGACTCAGTCGGCCAAAGCATATCAATATCTACCAGTGGTCCCCCAGCAAACAATCAGCATATCCACCCATCGTCCGTCCCTCATCCACCCATCATATGTCCACCATCCACCCATCACCTGCCCACCACTCTCATCGCCCACTATCCACCCATGGTCTGTCCATCATTTACATTGTCCACCTAACATCTGTCCGTGACTATTCATCCGCCATATGCCCACCATTAGTTCATCCAGTATAATAATCAACAAAGCTCGTGAGTTCTGGGTATCATCATGCTCACCTTTTGGCAAATGTTCCAAAAGGACAACTTCGTGATCCAGCAGAAAGAGAATATGTGCTCTATTTGAAGGAATGTATGAGAGAGAATTTTTTTTACGAATTTAGACGCAGGATTTGTACCCTTCTAACAATACCATACAGAATGTCACGCGAATTACTCAATTACAAGTAGTATATAACCCTATAAAAGTAAAAATGAAATGGAACGAAAAAACTGTATTTCGGTCGCGCAGGACGCGCTTCGCGCGTCCTGCAGGACAAAATCCATAAATTTTTTGAACGAAGAATTGATGCCATATTACTAGTGGCCATAGTAGTAAGAGACTTTTATATCTGCCGCATATTAACAGCTGAGTATTTTGACCACTTTGCAACCAGCTGCCCTTAGTCTACCCCTTTGGCGCCGATCCACATGAGCGTGGTGGTGATTCAAATGAAAGGGCTGGTTTGCGTAGCAGTTGGGCAGTAGAAAAAGCTATGGGACAGGTCACCGTATGGAGAGGGGCCGTTGGCATAGCATGATTCAGATCTACACTTATGAACATATGAGCGTATTTACACCAGAGTTATCTGTCATGATAATGGTTGTAAAAGGTAGAAGCGTATCCGCAACAGAGTATTCATATTTTCAGAACCAAGTGCTTTGATAGACATACATCAGTGCTCGCTTTAATGACTTTCTGTTACTCTAGGTTCATCGGGGAACAATGTATAACATCGCATTCATTGTTTTCTTCCAAAATACGGTATGTACCTATTTGACATATGAAATGTGCATTTTTCACTTGTTCCAGTTTACAATGTGGTGTTATTACTTATTACAAGTCACTTGTTCTATCATTTATTTTCTTTTTTTAGTTGTATAAATATGTGTATTACTCCGTGTGTATGTGTTTATGTGTTTCGATATATATGTGTGTGCGTATAAATAATATGCTCTATTATTCTGTTTTGTGCTCTGATAGGAACCGACAAACAACCTATATATGCTAACGGTCTAGCCAGTTTGTAATAATTACTTATGTTAATAAAAGTGAGACTGATTGATTGATTTCAGACACCCCCTTTTTCCGAAGCAAAGACGACACTAAATAAACGTAGAGTCTTGTTCAAATTCCTTAAGGATTTTGATTGTCATTGTTTAACATGAAATCTACAATAAGCTAAATTTTTCTCGGCCTTGTTCTGGTATAAAAAAACTATTTACTCCCGAATTGAGGTAACTTCTTTGAAACTTTTTCGGAAACCTTGCAAGTGTTACGTTGTGTCAATGTTAACATATTATGAATGGTTTACGTCGCAAAACCACCATATGGGCTTATTACGAGTGAGACCAAAGTGTAGGACATAAGGAATTTTGGCTATCCGCTGTTGTTTGTCGTGCGTTGACAACATTTTGTTTTACGTTTTGCTGACCTATAATTAGGCATCAATGCATGCACCTAACAACTGCGACTTAACGTTGACCTGGTTTTAAAGTAAATATTTTATGACTAATCGAAATAGGTGACTTTGAAAGGTTTATTGTTCTTCATTTAAAAGCCACAGATGCGGATATTTTTGCAAAGAAATAACGAAGAAAGGGTTGGAGGGAAGCGCAAATGTTTGTTTATTTGCGCAATACAGCCGTATCTGCCACTTCTAAATGAACACGAACCGACCAGCCCAACAACGTGCAATTGCTTAATAATACTTTTAGGACACTTACGTTAATGAGACGCAATAGACGATGAAACACATAAAGTACATGGAATAACGTTTTATAGTAAATAATATGTGTGCAAGATAAAAAATGATAAGGGCGAAAGAAGAACTGTCCTTCAGAGGAGACCAAACCTTCTCATAGCGCTTCTGCTGCTTTACCATTGAGCTCAGACGGTGGCCTCATCTTAACTGTTTCATCAGGTGCACTTGCATAGGTCGACGCACAAGAGTGTGGGTGGGGAAGAGGAAGGGGCGGAGCCGCTTGTTTTTTTCACCTAAGGGGGGATGCAAAGTAAGCCCCATAAACTAATAGTGTTGGCAGGGAGGGACGACTGCGAAGACTGAGAGCTTACTGAAACTTGAGAGTTTATTTTATAGGTGCTAATGTATATGCATCTTTGAAAATTCAAACCACAAAAAGGTAGAAAAGGCGAAGCCAAATGATTGCGACCTGACTATACCGCAAATTCTTACTCTCATCTGTTAGCACGTTAGACGGTAAGCTCATCATGATGGCCAATTGAAATGAATGCTTAAACCTTCATAGGTTTTATGTGCGCGGCCATGACGTTGTCTGTTTAGTATGCGTGCCTCTTAGAAATTACGATTGATGCCACA
Organism: Rhipicephalus microplus; assembly: GCF_043290135.1. Classification (NCBI taxonomy): domain Eukaryota; kingdom Metazoa; phylum Arthropoda; class Arachnida; order Ixodida; family Ixodidae; genus Rhipicephalus; species Rhipicephalus microplus. Next base: position 44,162,720 of record NC_134707.1, read on the forward strand.
ATCGGTGCGCTCCTATCGCAGTAGCAACGACATCTCAAGGAGCAGAACAATAAGCAGAAGGCTAAAACTGGAAGTAAACTGATAGTTTATTTTGACGAACATGACAAACACTTATTCTGAACAGGCACGTAATTTGCGCAGACATTTTCCTTGTCCAGCCTGGGAAATCTACGAAGCGCTCCTAGTTCATTTTATCGGGTCATCGTGTTTCAGTGCATAAACCTTACGAGGATAATATTTATCTTCGCATTTGAACATTCTATATAGAGACTAGTTGGGACGTGTGTGTAGGGTGTCTCCCTTTTTCATGTTTTGTAGCGCAAAACATGAAACTCTCACCACCAGTACCAGTACTCTCTTCACCAGTACTCTCTGTCCGTTCTTTTTTGTGCTTACAGATGGAAGTTTCGCAATCGTTTTGACCGCTCTATGATTTTTTTCTTCTTTCTACAGATGCTTGAGAAATGTATCACCATAGTTGTGCTGCCTCCGATTCACCAACTACGACTGACAAGGAGGGTCATTAAATTTTGGTGTCGACCAGTGCCATAGCCGAAAATATGTTACTGCGAGAGGAGGCGCGACCTGGAGGGCATCAGAGCAGCAGCCGGAACTCTTTCCGTCATTAAAACTTTGATTCGGCTATCTTGACATGTAGTAAAGTAAAAGATTCAACCTGGTCCTCGTTCACTCAGTATGGTCACGTGCCCGCCTCAGTGGTCTAGTAGTCAAGACTTTCAACTGTTGACCCGCAGGGCACGTCATTGAATTGCGGCTGTGGCGGCCATAAAAAGCTTCGCCTTTCACGGGACACCAAACCACCAACAAAAACAAATTGAGCACGCGCACTGGTTGATAAACCCATGCGCTCCATCACAGTTGTGATCAATTGTTAAAGGGCCTCTTTAATGATAGTGTAATGCGCCCCTCCACACAGCACTGTGGCTAAAGGAAATAGTGTACAAGCGTCGCACTTTGTCCATAATAATGAATGGATAAAGACACAAACAATAACGCGGAAAAACTCTTCCATAATTCACGAGTAACACAGTGATGGGCGGAAGGAGAAATTGTAGGGGTGACACATACACGTCGTACGATGTGTGGGTTCGACGACAAATGTCATTAGGTGGCATCCCGGTATGCATTAAAAGAAAAATATAGGTATAAGCTGAAATTAAATATTTTATGGCACTTGCGTTTTGTTTTTATATCCTGCTTCTTGTGGTCAATATTGTATTGGTCGTCTTGACAGCACCACGAAATAGTGTCCAGATGGTTACACTATTCTTGCCGTCAACCGCCAATGGAAACTACCACACCTTGATCAGTTGCTGCTTTTTATTCTTCAGTATAGGGGTACACAAACAAAGCTCGGGTTTAGCAAGCGAACAGAGAATGCTGCAGCGACAAACAGCGTCTTAACGATACGAATGCCACGAGAGCCAAAATTTCGGTGAACTTGCGACCACATGGTCGATGACATTTGAGGTCCAGCAAGGGGCGCTAAAAGCGGTTCTTTGATGGTGGAGCTGTGTGCCTTATCTAACGGTTTTAGGCGCCAGATTCTATTTGATATAAGTTCATTCTTACATCTTAAAGATTGATTTCAAGGAACAATAAATAGGTGAGTGCGCATACAAAAAAAACACCTGAAGTCACGTCTCATTTCATTAAGGTGCAATTAAATGGTGATAAATTTTAGGAAACAGGCCATGGCTGAGGCGTCTTTCAAAATACCATTTCAGTTTTTGCTGTAGGACAAAGTAGACGAAGATAAAACCCGGAGGGAGTTGGTGTATGATGGCTTTTGGAGGCAGCTTTGAAACCGCCTTGTGAAAAAGACTCATATTTGCACTAAGAGAGTGCCATGCTAGTAACCAGCTTCAGAATTTGGTAGTCCGCGCTGATGTACTGAGGCTGTATAAGTACTTGAAATGAGTAACTCTTTCCGCTCGATTTTTTAGTAATTCAAGTGTAAAGTTCATGAAATATATTTAATGCGAGTCGAAACTGGCGGATGTGAATCTTAAGTTTCGTTATGATAAAAATGAAGAGAAATAGTTTTGCGCATTGAGGAACATAATGCAAATGACGTTATAAAGGCACAAGCATGTTGTTAGCGATTGGAGTGAGACCATCCTAGGGATGTGCGCTGCTGAGGTTTAATCACTTCAAAGGTTGAGATATGTGGAAGAAGGAACAAGTTAAACTTCCACGGCAGAAATTTCGTATAACAAAATATTTACTTTTTCATGGATCTGAAAGCGGAGTGATACAGTCATTAGAGCTCAGTTATATTCGCCAAATGTTGCGTCATTCTTGATGTAACCTTTTGCAAATTGAACGCTTCAGATTTCTCAAAAAAAAGGTTGACTAAAAACATTTGCAATCATTTAGATAGATGTACATTTTAGAGAAGCCATATATTATGAGGTCATCAATGAAAGTGACAAACATAAGTGGGCAAAGTATGGGTCCTTCAGGGACGTCTGAACTTATGAGGATAGCATCAGATAATTTATTACTGGCAAAAGCTGTGAAGAGTTTTGTTTTTAGGAATATTTTATTCAGTATTAAGGTGCCGTGATTTATATATAACGAACCGGGTCTTAGTAGCAGATGCCCATCAAGTATTTTGACAAATGCTTTTGCGAAATAGTAGAACATGGCCACGCGAGTCTGTCAGAATCAATGTTACATGCAGTTAGTGAACAACATAGCTAGTTGTACCATAGCTGGCTTTTTCGAAAGAGTACTTTAGCAGATCTGCGGTGCCTCAGCAGCGACGCGAGCCACATGTTAAAAAGGCTACGAGATCACGTGTACGGTTGAGGTGCTTCCTCTCGACGAAAATGATTGAGCAGTTCAGTTCTGGTGCAGGCACTGAGGGTTGACATCACGGCGTTCGAAATTGGCCTGGTTGATCACTTTGCCAATGGCGGGTTGCTTCGGCACAGCAACCTATTAGATATGTCTCAATTGCACACAGTACCGGAGGCAGCTGCATTAAATGTAGATCATTAGGCAGCAATCAATTTAGCTATTCTTGTACTTGCCAACCCGAGATACCTCTACTAAAAATACCCGAAAACATATTGTCTAGCTACGCAAAGCTGTTCGAAAGAGCCGATCTACATTGAATGGTATGTAGCACGTTTCCTAAAACAGCGCTAAACCGAGGAAACTAAACGAGTGCTGTTAAGTTTTTGTCCAAAAAACTTCAAACAATTAGTGCAGAAACTCTGAACTCAACTCAGGAACATAACTCAAGTATGATTGAATACCACCCCTTGTCTCAAACCTCTGAAAACCAGTGTTTAGCTTTGCTATTGCTAGCGATTCGAGAAAACACACGACAATACATTACAACAAACAACAATGTTCTCATTTTAGAGTGTTAAATGCATGTACCGTTGATTTCGAATGCTTACGTGCTAGTCTGTATTGTCTATGTCATTGTTGTACCTGCAGTGCACGCAAGTATGCGCTTACTTGTCAGATAGAAGTGCTCGTACAATTGAGTTTGTGCTCGTATTACTCAACTCCGTGAATCAATTTTTCTTCAGGCACTTAAACAATGAAATAAGAGTATCAGAGACGATACCAACAAAAGAGGCACAACTTCGTTACCTAAACCAGTACATTTCGCTCCTATGGTGAGCAAATACTTTTGCGTTACTTGGAATACACCAGTGTAGGGTAAAAATATTAGTACCCAAGAGCTCTTCTAATTTAATAAATCTTTCGTTTCCACGCGACAAAAAAGAATACCAATGCTCTGTTCTTATATTACCCTGGATAATGAGATATCAAGATCGGAAACGTTGGTGGACAAGTGGGCTATTCAGGAGAGGAAAATGACAAGCTTATCTACATCTGCTTGTTTGTGAAACAACGCAGTTAACCCAGCTTAGATCTAAAACAGACTACAATATTGTTTGTCAGTATAATTGCGACTCAAAACGGCAGATTTGTATGTTGCATTTGGGAAAGCAAGGGCCACGATACGTGCTGCAAACATAGATTCTTCGCCTTAAGTAAATGCTTCTTAGTGTGATGTAAAATGCTCTGACAAATTGTTTCTACTGTAAGCATAAGCGCTAAAGGAAACAGACCTCTACATGCTTACCTTCAAATGCGGAACAAGTGCTGCATGCATTTTTTGGGGAACTCTAAGCAGCCTGCCCTGTGGAGCAGAGGGCTGCTTAGAGAAACAAATTCAATCACAAAACCAGATTAATCTCGCCCACAAACTAACTGCGTATTGTACGCGGTTTTTCTAAAAAGTCTCGTAGCTCTCACAAAAGGCAGCCTCAGGACGATGTCCCAACCGAGCACTGTCGAAATGAAGTTTTATTTTAGGGACAAGAGTCGGCACCCGTAGACAATGGATGCCGTGGCTTTACTCAGTCGAAACACCGTTGAAAGTTTGCCTTCTGTGCGTCACGTCCATTATCTATTGTGTGCATCTCTTAATCAATGTGCAATAACGTAACATTAAATGGCTTCCAACTCGCCCAAGCAAATACCTTTAGATTTCACGTGCCTAAGCCAGTTTTTTTTTCGCTCCCATTCTTAAGCTTCCTAGTCTTTCGCCCAAGTTCGGATCTGCGCCACCGACTTCAACACACTACGCATGGTCGGCCATGCTCGCAAGTTTATCACTTGAGAGGAGTTTCGCATGTCTCGTTCTCTCACCGCAAAATCTGTTATCAAGCTGTCGAAAACACAAAGCTCAATCAGCTTACACGGCCACGTTGGAGAAATATGTCAATTGCTAACTAGAAGAGACATAGTAGGGGCTTGTAGAAGGAACAACTTCGACGGTTCATGTTTTCCCTATGTTTACTTGTAGTTACTTGTTTGTCCTTACTTTTTCATCCTTGGTCATCCTTTGTTTTTGATGAGCATGCAGAAAACACATAGCTGCTTGTATTTTTCCAATGCCATTACATTTTTGGTTATCGAATTCACTTATTCGTACTTCTGATTGATCTGCGACTGTTTTGGTGAAAGCACTTTCGATGATGAGCTAACGCAACTGATGTAAACAACAAGAGATGCCTAAAAACTGGCGTTTAACTGCTTCCGGCTTCTTGTGTACGACCTCATAACGCAAGTGTCGATGACGATTCTTTCGATGCAGATACTTGAGAGCGCCCAAGGGAGCAGTACGCTATGTTTAAAATGCAGTCACTAAGGACAACACAAGTGATTCTTGAAAGAATCACCTGGTGCAGGCATTAGAAATCAAAATAATATGTTAGATTGGAAAAAAAAAGAAGCAGGCAAAGTGTTGCATTAATGTGATGCATAAACAAGCTGTGCAAGAAAAGAGGGAGGATTAGGCGTGGTAATTTTACTCTAAAATGTTGGGAACTAGAAATTACCAGTGACATTTGGGGAGGCACTTTTTTAGGCGGGGGGCACTTACTGGGAATTTCGCAGTGTATCTTCGCCAAAGTACCATCTATGAAGAGAGACACCCATCAGGATGCAGACACCTGATTATTATGGCAAATGCTGGTTTCTCACACCAGGATATGGCTACAGCCGACACTTCAGTGCTGGTCATCACATTGGTGCTGAGCTTTCTCGAAAAGGAAGCTTCGAAGTTGGTCGGTGGAGAGAAGACAGAGATCCGAACAGATTTGAGAATCAAGCCCTAGCACGGTACGTCTACGAGCACATGAGGCCTCGACAAAATACCGAAGAAATGTGGGTTCTCGTAACACAAGCCAGGACAAAGGTATGTAGCCAAAACGTGAACATATATTTTCTAATGGGCATAAATAAATACGAAGTTACTTTCTTCACACCAACTCACATATCTTTTTCCTACGCCTGCACGCAATTTTCTTTCTTCCTCTCTCTTAGTGCGTATATATATATATATATATATATATATATATATATATATATATATATATATATATATATATATATATATATATATATATATATATATATATATATATATATATATATATATATATATATATATATATATATGTATATATATATATATATATATATATATATATATATGTATATATATATATATATATATATATATATATATATATATATATATATATATATATATATATATATATATTGTGTGCGTGCGATGACAAAAGGAAACCGGTGTGGCCACATCACCAGAAGGCACAACGGCTAAGGTCAATGAAACATAAATGATGAGGGGAAACCACCCTAAAGAATTATTGAAGTTTGTTCAAAAAATAATAAGAAAAACCTAATAAGTGTAGAGTTAAGGTGCCACAGTAGCCAGGTTTTTTTCTAGGCTCATGAAAAGTGAAAAGCATTGAGTGTGTGACAATATATATATATATATATATTGGAACAACAGAGATGGAACCAGGCGTCACATAATGTGAATTGCGCAAGAACTGGGTCATTGAAACCTCCGGCACTTTTTAAAAGCTTGATTTTATTCATCTATAAGCTGCGGAGCATGGAGGATTACGAAAGCTCCTGGCCGCCTAATTATTCCTTGTCGTCCGCCGCAGAACAAAAACTCACAGCATATTAACGGAGTGCTTGAAGATTGTGGGGCGAAGCGTCTCCGTCCGTGCATGCGTCCGTCTGTGCGTCCATCCATGCGTCCATCTCTGCATTCGTCTGGGCGTCCGTCCATGTGTCCACTCATCCGTCCATCCATCCGTGCGTCCGTCCATGCATCTGTCAACCTGTCTGTCATTCTATCTGTCGGTCTGTCCATCTAGTGAACACTCCAAGTACCTCCATCTCGCATCTTTTCATCGTATAATGACCATATAAGAGCACCGACCTTCAGCAGACATTTCAAGGAGTAAATGAGAGGTTGCACTAGCGCACTTTCTTACAGCCCACGCTTTGTGTCTACTTTCCACCTTTCACCGCTTATGGGTAGTTTATGGCTATATATTATTTCTCTATATTCATGGCACTGCGCCCCAACCCTCGCTAAACCTTGCTAAAACCAAGAAGGTTACGCCCAGCGAGTTTTGCGTGGCAACCATTTCTTGTCAGATGGTGCTAAAAGTGCGCCCATCTGATACTATTTTTTTAGTAAGCATGAAATTCAGGCCAATTTTATTGAACATTGAGTAAACAGTACTCGTCCCTGTAAGTTGTTTCTTCAGAAACAACTATCGTTTTACTCATGATTAACGTGCGAGGGTTTCCTCCTTTATTGAAAAGGGTGTGCGTGTACCGATCCTCTTGTCCAGCCCTTGAGATGGCTACCTACTACTAAGACTACTACTACTACTACTGCCGCTGCTGCTGCTACGCACATCGTGGGTGTACGACCCACGACATAGGCAGCGTGACATCCAAAACAATTGCACAAAGTTCCTTACACGTATAGGCAGTGGGTACCCCGCTTTTTCGAAGAATGACAAAGCAAACCACAGTGAATGCCTTTTTTCATTTATTGCTCCTTCAGTAGGAACTCATTCATCCCTATTTTGTGCCCGTAAAAAATCAGTATTTCTGGTAATATTCTTTTGGCTATTATTGAAGTATATATATTTCTTTATGTTAAGCTGCCCGATTCTCGGCCAATCCTCCATGGTGGGTGTGAGCCACAAGTTTAAGGTCTACATTGAATACTGACTTAGTGTGTGCCCTGCAAGTGTGATTGCAGCAGCTACTCAAAGATTGTTAAAAAAAGGCCTCTCAAATACCGCTTTTCCAGCTTTCGCTGTGACAGCGCTGCTTGTTTTAGGCAGGCTTACATTTTTTTTTCGTTTTGTAAAGAGTTTTCCTTTACTGCTGCAAACTGTTATATTATATTACTCATCGTAATGCGATTACAAACCTGATATGAAGCCTGAATAGGGTCAGTTTGCAACGCACTTCAAAGCACCGGTGTAGCTCAGTGGCAGAGCTCTGGGCTACCGCGCAGAATAATTGGTTCAATTCCTTTTATCCTCTAGGTAATGTTTCTTAGTGTTTTTTTTCCTATTTCGCTCGACAATAGTACGAACATCGGTGGTGGTGGCGGCACTGGACATTTGCGTCGCCTTCATCAGACCTTGTGTTCTTTTAACATTTTTCTGTGTAAAGTTTCGAGGGAGAAGGACACTGGTCTGGTGCGTCCTCCCTGGAATCACCGCGGTTACTTCTCTTCTTGGGTATAAGTTCATCGAACAACGCGTCTCAACATTAATGGCCAGATTTTCTTTTCTTCACCTTCATTACTACGTGACCTTTCGCGGAAGTGCTGGTTGCCTTCAGAAAACAATGCTGGATGCCTCCAAGAAACTCTCATTAAAAGCACAGGCCAAGAATACACAAAGGGCATTATGAATCGTCTAGCTAACAGCACCTCTAGGTTTCAGGTTACTGAAGCTGAAACAACCATTTTTACACGCTTTCATCTTGCCCAGTTCATTTATTTATTCTTTTGCTACCTACTTGTGTCTCGATTTTTTTTTCCTATAAAACGATGAGACTTTGCACATAACCAACGAATAGACAGTCACCCAAAAAATTATGTGATTAGAGCTCCTTAATGCTAACTTGTTGAATAAATGGGGGAAAATTCTTCGGTAACAGAGTTTCAGATTGGATTGTTATGACGCCAAAACGTGGTTACGCAACGAAAGAAAGGCTCGCTCTATTAGATACCATTTAGACCTGATTACGTATCTTTCCAGTTAAGTATGACGAACTACACATAAATATCTCGGACGTAGCGTGAAGGTAAGCATGACAATTTATAGTATTAGCTTTTAGTTTAATGTAAAAAGGTCAGAATTCTCACTCATGAAATTATTAGCAATACTGTAAGGGCAGTTATATCAGTGGAATTATCACTTAATCAGCTGGTAGCACCGACATGGTCGCTGGGGAACAAGCGCTGTCTTTTTCTTTTTTTCATTGTGATGCACTTGTACCTCGGCGTAAAGCGTATGACATGTGTAACGTTTCCCAAAATCATCGCCTGAAATAACAGGTACCCGACACAAAGGTTGGGTGAATCTGTACGCACACTTCTATAGCCCGGCCTTCATTATTTCTCGGAAAAGAGAGAGAGAAATAGAGAATATAAGAAGAAAACTAGGGAAAAAAACGCTCTCTAAAAAAAATATTTTACACCGTGGTTTCAGATTCCGCGTGCCTTCGATCCAAAAGCAAATGGTCGTAAACTCCGGGTTATCTACAACCTTTTTAGTGCATGAAAATAATAGAAGCAAATATCGTCACATATTCCAATACTATTTGTCGTTTAGGCATTATTCTTAAATGCACACACGTGTCAAACAGAGTTTCACACAGTCCGACACATCTTTGATGTCCGGTGAAAACGCACAAGCGTCTCAAAGTCCAAGCCCTCCCCGAACAGGGTCGGATGTATCGAACAAGACTACGCACATTGATTTGTTCTTCTCGAAAAAGATATATTTGTCGAGCAATAGGGCTCAGCATGCCTGTAAAGCATGTGGCGCCACTCCATAATGAATAAATTGCTAATAACATTATAAAATCATGTGGCACTGGGTATTTGATGCTTCTTTCGACATCCTACTGACGCATATTATCGCCTTGTATTAGAGAGTAGGAAGGTGGTGGAAAAAGAAAGTGTGCGTGAGAAGAAGAGCTGTGATGGTGGAGAGAAAGTGAGAATAAAGCATAGCCTAGAAGCACTGAGAAAGAGAAAAATAAAAAATGGGGGCAGAAACATCTCGAAACACGCGTTGGTTGACAGGGAGTAGTGGCGACCGGCGCTTTTCAACTACGTAGGCAAATTTCCATTGTACGTTCGCGGAAGTAAGGTGGTAAGCTGCGAAGCTTATTTAAGTTTTTGACTCTTACATTTTTTGCCACATCGAAAATGATTGAGGCCAATAAGCCTAGATTCAGGGGCACTTTAAACAGCCCCGTGGGAGGTCGAAATTGCAGAAGCCCTTCACTTTGGCGTCTCTCAAATTCCTATAGTGATTATGTGATGTTAAACCACAGCAATAACTTATTGCTAATTTTCGTTTTTTATTGATACAAACAGACCATGCACACTAATCTGCTGGGGCGCTTTATGCGCTAAACCTTTATGAATAGCATTGTATAGGACCACTGTCTGCTCAGAAACACAGCTATCTACAGAGTGACGGTACTTCCAGTGAGCATACCTTGTACGCCCTCAAGTCTTGCGTTCAACTTGAGCGGCGCCGAAGCTGTCCGTGACCTGACTGATAATAAACTGTTCCAAACAAGTAAGATTCAATCTGCGCCTTCAGGTGCAGATGTGACGTGTTTAGAGTTCACAATCATGGACGTATTTACGGGCAAATTTTTATTGTATTTTTGTAACTGTGCAGCGTGCAGGAGGAAAACTGGTGATCCTCGGATGCATTGTCTACCAGGGAGTTGAGGTATGTTCAATACGTCGCACTGGTGCACATTTTGGCTCGTTCTTTAGCATGCTTCACTAACAGGAATAAATTGTTCACGTTATCGGTGATGACTGATAAGCAAATGAATAGGATTAATTTCGTTTCTCTATTAATAACTATTTAAAATTATTTGGCCGAATTATTCTGTCATATGTACGCCTGGGGCTTTTCAAAATGCCATACTACGAAGCACTCATTAGCATTTCATTAAGGCACTCGTTATGTAACATGCCTCATTCAGTGTTCACTATTCGAAGCACAGGGCAAGAAGTTGTAAATACAAACTACATTTTAAACGTAGATGAATATAAGGCCCCTCGACAAAGAGATAATAGGGCTACCTTCGGTGCCATGTGTGGTACCGAAAAGATAATGTGAACTACGTTACCCGGATAACTAGCGCACAGTGGCTGCCACCACGATTTTCTTTCGCTATATAGACGCTGCGTCATGCGCTTTGTTTATTAAAGATAATGTAGGTTATATAGTAGTTGTTAAATAGCCTGCTTGAATAGCCTGCATGCTCTGTGACAATAATGATATTTTTTCTCCATTCAAATTCAATTTGAACAGTGCCGAATGGTAGCCGAAATGATCTAATAAATAAATATCGAATACAAATATTTTTTCAAGATATAAGGAAAAGAAATATTGAGATATGCTCATGTATTCGAGCAAATAACGTGTTCAGTGACTGCCACAAAAACACTCCACCTTGTCATGCTAAATTACAAACAGTAACACGTGTCCCTGATTCAGGCTCTCTCTCTGGCAAATCACAGTCCTTATGCCAGTGAAAAAAAATAGACACACTCTTGTAATGCTTTGTGTGCCACAAGCTTTTTTTTTTCTAGGAAGCGTTGTCACAATTTTATTTGTGCTAAATACGTAACATTGATTTTCAATTTTTTTGCAGGTACTCGAGAAATGTATCACCACTGTTTTCGCACCCCAAGATGGTGCACCTGAAGGAAGAGTATCCATTACTAGATTTTGGTGCAGAAGAAGTTTTTAAAGGGGCTCGAAGTCTTCAATGCTACGTATGTTAGGTGGAAGTTATGAATACACAATGGATATCTAAAAGGAGTCTCTTTTTGATGGGCCTGAATTTCCTAAACCCGTGTGCACATTCGAATTATGCGCAAGTCTGAGAAATGTTCAACTTTACAGACGAGAATTCTATTATTCTTTTTTCATATGCTGCCCGGCTCTCGGTGGAGTTATCTTCATTTCGAAAAAAAAAACAGGTTGGACCGTCTCTGCCTGTTTTATTTGTCTATGCATCTGGAAATTTTTTCAGGGAAATGACGCAAATTTGGTGCAAGGCATTTTAAGCCGTAGTGGTAACAGTTGTAGAACTTGATGTAATCGCTGATTCAAGCTTGGCAATGCAATCGTTTAAAACAGCATTTTCGTTCGCAGCAGCCGTCATTTTTTCAATCGCATCGCCTAACTGCACTGACAAGGCTATATGACCCTCCTATAATGTCTGTATTGTTGAAATAGCTGCAGGAAAGGGTTCAGGTTTAGACCTGGTCTTGGGCCCTTGGTTCGATTCAACATCAGCCGACAGCATACGGAACATTTTGAAGATGACCACACAAATGCGACATATTGGTGACAAAGATAGTTTGAAAGCATTATACTATTTGGCTGGACACGACACCCCAATGAAACAGTAATTGCTACTTCTAACATAAACAGTGTGATATGTTCATCGTCAATTTTCCTTGACCAACATAGTATGGGCGGGCTGTTTTCTTCCCGACTGGGAGGCAATCAAAGGTAGGCCTAACACTCGGGTAATGTTAGCGCGTATTGTCTCCTTGCTACAGACGTGGCCGGCTCGTTTAATCCCTGATTCCGCCGCATTCGTCACCAGTGCCCGCGAGCTCTTATTCGCGAGCAGAACATAAGGTGCGCCGAGACATGTTATAGATTTGTATTTTTGTAAACAAGTTGACGGTGCCACCTAAGCCAAGGGGAACGACAATTAGAGTTTAAAAGAGCCCATATAAGTGCTTTACTTACACAAAGCATTTCCCACATTTTATTAGGTGTGCAACTTCGTCAGCACGTTCATGCGGCTGTGACGACGAGGATCTATCACCTTTTTCTCGACTGTTCGAAACACGACACACACTGAAGGCGACTCAAGCAGGAACTCTATACGTTGGGTCCTAAGCGGCCGTTTGCGCTGTATAAAATCTAGACCCATGGCCATATAAAACAAACGACAAAGCAAGGAAGGTGCAGCAACGCTTCTTCTAAAAAACGAAGATTTGTGACTACTACTAAGTTGACTATAAATAAAAGTGGGCGTGCTGACTTCGTGTTCGTCTGCAGAAACCTAGATAGACCTTCCTATGATCCGCTGTTGAACCTTCTGAACTAAATACGACCATGTAGCACGCATGTTCAGGGTTACACCTCAATATGCTCGTTTATAAGCCTGTGCAACTCGGTGGTTCATCGAATTGCGAAAAGGTTAGGTTGCAACATCGCATCACGTTTGCGCTGGCTAGCTCCGATTCTGTTACTTAGTGTCAGTAGTGCGTCTTGCAGCGAAATTGTCTTGTAGGTTTCGATTGGCAGGCGGTGCGATCAAATGCTGTAGGAATAATTTAGTTTTAGTTGCTTTAAGCAGCGAATAACAGAAATGCCACTTCCAGCGTCAGAGTCCATTTTTTTTTAGTTTTCTGGAGGAGGACCTACAGTCCACCTCCATTTCGGGCCACAACGATTTCGCTTCTTGTTCTTTCCATGCCTGGTGTTCGTCACTGCGCACCGGAACATGAAGCCAGAAGAGGAGTGTGGATGGATGGATGGATGGATGGATGGATGGATGGTTGGATGGATGGATGGATGGATGGATGGATGGATGGATGGATGGATGGATGGATGGATGGATGGATGGATGAATGGATGGATGGACGGACGGACTGACGGACGTACGGACGTATGTATGTATGTATGTATGTATGTATGTATGTATGTATGTATGTATGTATGTATGTATGTATGTATGTATGTATGTATGTATGTATGTATGTATGTATGTATGTATGTATGTCTCCGGCTGGGCCCTTTAGATCGGGTGTTGGCTCATGCCACCAAGTCATGAAGTAAAGTAATATCATTATGTGTTTAAGGATTGAATTTTACTCACGCCTTGATTGTAGCCATCAATCAGTTAGCCTCCTGATGATTATTTCTACTCGTTTGAAGTATATTTTGTCTCCACTGTCCCTAAACCCCAATGTTTTGAAAACTTCCGCGCCATTCCGGGATCACATGTGCCACCTGAAGATACAGTGCATGCTCCACAATGACGTGACAGGCAGCATTTCGGCAAAGACACATCTCACGCTGGCGATGATCTCCCTTTAGTTGTGGAAAAGGTAGCCAGTGATGTGTCGTGGTTGTTCAAGACGCTGTAAACGAGACACGTTGACTGCGAAACGGTGTAATGACCTTTCGCCCTTTTTGAAGCAACCATTATTTTGGGTAGTCTTGTCGAAGTGGTAGCATAGCGGGTTGGGAGCATGCTGGGTGTCAGTGTGTCTGAAAGCGTGCCGCATGTTGACAAGTGAGCGAGATGGCATCCTCTGTGGCTGTCAACAGAATTGCTTCTGCGGGCATCCCTGGCAAGGACATAGATTAGGAACAACATGGCACGCGGAAGCAGCCTTGCTGATACATTGCCGCCGCTGAGCCACTTCCTTTAAGCAATTCATCAGCCCCGCATCGCCTAATGTCAGGCCAGGCGGCCCTGACATTAGTGGGTGGGCTTGGCAGCTGGGACACAATGCAGTTCGCTTACCCGTTCCTCGCAACAATGCAGGTGTTCCTTGTAACGGTCGCTCGTCCGCTGATGCCCGGCCTGGCAATCACTCCGTTGGACCCATCATCAAACTGCACCTTCCTGCCTGGCAATGGCGAAGCAGGCACTGTCCCGCCCCCCCCCCCCCTCTGCTACCGCTCCGACGCTGTTGCCAGCTCCATGGCTAGACTACTCCTCCCCCACTTCACCTTGGACAGCCCCATTGAAGTCAGCATCACCACTCCGAGCACCTATATATCGCGAATGGTCACCGGCGTCAGCTTGTGGGCTTGGCAGCTGTGACACAATGCAGTTCGCTTACCCGTTCCTCCCAACAATGCAGGTGTTCCTTGTAACTGTCGCTTGCCTGCTGATGCCCGGCCTGGCAATCCCTTCATTGGACCCATCATCAAGCTGCCCCTTCCTGCCTGGCAATGGCGAAGAAGGCACTGTCCCGACCCCATCCGCTACCGCTCCGACGCTGTTGACAGCGCCGTCGCTAGACTACTCCTTCCCCACTTCACCTTGGACAGCCCCATCGAAATCAACATCACCACTACGAGCACCTATATATCGCGAACGGTCATCGGCGTCAGCTTGTAGGCTTGGCAGCTGTGACACAAGGCCGTTCAATTACCCGTTCCCCCCAACAATGCAGGTTAGTAAGCACAGCAGTCTTTACGCAAAAAAATCAAGTGATTACTTTCTAGTCCAGCTGCCGGACCCACGGTGTCTTGTCGCTATCATTGCCGAGTGTTTATATGCCGTTTACTCTGTACTGTTGTTATCTGGTGACGTTGAAACTAACCCTGGTCCGAAAATGAACGAAATTCTCGCAGAACTCGGAAAGATCAGCGCTGGGCAAAACAAACTAATATCCGATTTTGAAGAAGTAAAGCAGCAACTCCTCACAACCGACAAAACATTGTCGGATCCAGGAAAGCGTATGACTGAACTAGAACGCCATTACCAAAATATTTTGCCCATACGAGCTGACATTGCCGCAATTCAAGCCGACACTACCGCAACCACGCACTTGGTTACCGAACTTGAAAAACGGCTGGATGACGCAGAACACCGGTCACGCCGCAACAACTTGATCTTCTATAACCTTCCAGATACTAACGCCAAAGAAACAAATAATGAAACAGAAAAACTTATCATTAACCACTGTCTTGAACACTTGAAAATAAAAATTGACCCGAAAGAAATTGACCGAGTGCATCGCCTCGGCCGCCACACCAATGATCGTTGTCACCCGATAATTGTCAGGTTCACATTCTACAAAACCTAACAAAACACCCTCTCAAATGCCAAAAAGTTGAAAGGAAGAGATTTCAGCATTGGCGATGATTATTCCTTCTCAGTTCGTACTTCCCGCCGTCATCTCGTTGCGTTCGCCAAGCAGAAATCAGGTAAATTTCAGATCCGTTTCAAAACTTTGTAAATGGTTTGCAAACGCTTTATTTTTTACCACCGCACCACTGACAAATCCAAACACGTAATGAACTTTCTTTTTCTGTTATTTTTACTAATGTTCGTAGTCTCATGCCAAAGTGCCAACTCCTGTCGAACGTTGTGGCGTCTTCTAACAGTAATATTTTGGTACTAACAGAAACTTAGCTAACAGATGAAGTTACTGACGCCAAAATGCTCTCGAACTTACACGATTATCAGTTATTCCGCACCGACCGCAAACGCAGCCGGGGCGGGGGTGTGCTAATCTCTGTTGGCCCAGAAATACCCTGTTCTTCTGTCAACATAAAATCTGCGTTTGTAATGTTCTGTTATTCTGTTTTGTACTCTGATAGCAACCGACAAACAACCAATATAGGCTAACGGTCTAGACAGTTTGTAATAATTACTTATGTTAATGAAAGTAAGACTGATTCATTGATTTCAGACACCCTCTTTTTCCGAAGCAAAGACGACACTAAATAAACGTTGAATCTCGCTCAAATTCCGTAGAGATTTTGATTGTCATTGTTTAAACATGAAATCTACAATAAGTAACAATTTTTCCGGCCCTTCTCTGGTATAAAAAAACTATTTACACCCAAATTACGAATTCAGGTAACTCCTTTGACACTTTTTCGGAACCCTTGCAAGTGCTACATTTTTTCAATATAAACATAATATAAAGTGTTTACGTCGCAAAACCACCATAAGGGCTTATTATGAGTGAGGCCAAAGTGTAGGACATAAGGAATTTTAGCTATCTGCTGTTGTTGGTCATGCGTTGACGGCATTTTGTTTTACGTTTGGCTGACCTATCATTAGGCATCAAGGCATGCACCTAATAACTGTGACCCAAAGTTGCCCTGGTTTTAAAGTAAATTATTTTATGACTGACGGAAATAGGTGACTTAGAAGGGTTTATTATTGCTTAGTTAAAGCCCACAGATGCGAATATTTTTGCAAAGAAATAACGAAGAAAGGGTTGAAGTGAGCTTAAATGATTGTTTATTTGCGCAAAATAGCCGCATCTGCTGCTTCTAAATGAACCCAAACCGAATATCCCAACAACGTGTAATTGCTTAATAATACTTTTAGTACACTAACGTAAATGAGACGCAATAGACGATGAAACACATAAAGTACAAGGAATAACGTTTTATAGTAAATATTATGTGTGCCAGACAAAATTGTATGGGCGAAAAAATAACTGCCCTTTCGAGGAGACCACACCTTCTCATAGCGCTTCTGCTGCTTTACCATTGAGCTCAGACGGTGGCGTCATCTTATCTGTTTCATCCGGTGCACGTGCATAGGTCGACGCACAAGAGTGTGGGTGGGAAAGGGGAAAGGGCGCAGCCGCTTCTTATTTTCACTTTAGTGGGGGGGATGCATAGTCATCCCCATACACTATATTGTTGGCAGAATTGACGACTGCGAAGACCGAGAGTTTACTGAAACTTGAGAGTTTTTTTGATAGGTGCTAATTTAAAAGCATCTTTGAAAATGCAAATAACAAAAGGGTGAACAAAGCGAAGCTAACTGATTGCAACCTGACTATTCCGAAAATTCTTACCCTCATCGGATAGCACGTTACGTGGTAAACTCACCATGATGTCCCAAATAAATAAATGCTGAAATCTTCATAGGTTTTATTGTTGCGGCCATGACAATGTCTGTAGAGTATGTGTGCCTCTTAGAAATTGCGATTGATGCCACAGTCGGTGCGCTCCTATTGAAGCAGCAATGACATGTGAAGGAGCAGAACATTAAGCAGAAGGCTAAAACTGGAAATAAACTGATAATTTATTTTAAGGAACATGGCTGACACTTATTCTGAACAGGCGCGTATTTTGCGCAGATACTTTCATTGTCCAGCCCGGGAAATCTACGAAGCGTTCCTAGTTCATTTTATGGGGCCATCGTGTTTCAGTGCATAAACCTTACTAGGATAATATTTATCCTCGCATTTGAACATTATATTTCGGACGCATGCGCAGGGCGTCTCCCTTTTTCGTGTTTTGTAGCGCAAAAAAGTTCACCAGTACTTTCCGTCCGTTCTTTTTTGTGCTTGCCGATGGAGGTTTCGCAATCGCTTTGACCGCTCAATAATTTGTTTCTTCTTTAAACAGATGATTGAGAAATGTATCACTGTAGTTGTGCTGCCTCCGGTTTACCGACTTCGACTGAGAAGGAGGGTCACTAAATTATGGTGCCGACCAGTGCCATAGCCGAAAATGTTTTACTGCGAGGGGGGAGGGCAACGTGGAGAACATCCCAGCAGCAGCTGGAACTCTTTCCGTCATTAATATGTTCATTCGGCTATCTTGACATGTAATAGTGTAAAAAAAAATTCAACCTGGTCCTGATTTACTCAGTATGTTCACGTGCCCACCTAAGTGGTCTAGTAGTCAAGATGTTCGACTGCTGACCCGCAGAGCTGCTGTGCATTCACAAAATGCTCCACCTTTCACACGACTCCACACCAACAAAACATATTTGAGCACGCATGTTGGTTGATAAACCCATGTGCTCAATCACAGTTGTTATCAATTGTTAAAGGGCCTCTTTAATGATTGTATGGTGCTCCCATGCACACAGCGTTGTGGCTAAATGGAATAGTGTACAAGCGTCGCACTTTATTCGTAGTAGTAGATGGGTAAAGACAGAAATAATAACGCGAGAAAATTTTCAATTAATTACGCCTAACACAGTGATGGGCAGAATCAGAAATTATATGCGTAGCACAGACACTTCGTATGATGTGTGGGTTCGACGACAAATGTCATTAGGTGGCATCTCGGTATGCATTCAAAGAAAAGTATAGGTATCAGCTGTTCACATCATGAAATAGTTTAAGGCACTAAGGCACTGTTATCAAATACTGCTTCTTCCGGTCGTTTTTCTCTTGGTAGTCTCGCAAACAGCACCCCGAAATACTGTCGAGTTGGTTAACTTATTATTGCCGTCAGCAGTCAATGACGACTACCACACCTTGATCAGTCGCTGCTTTTTATTCTTCACCATAGGGGCATTCAAACAAGACTCTTGTTGAGCCAGCAAACGCTGGGTGCGGCGGTGACAGACAGCGTCTTGACGATACGAACGCAATGAGCGCCAAAATTTCGGCGAACTTCCGACCGGATAGTCGATGACTCTTTGAGGTCCCGCACCGGGCATGGAATGCTGTTCATTGATGGTGGAGCTGTGCGTCTTATCTCACGGTTTTAGAAGCCAGATTCTATGATATATAAATTCATTTTCACTTCTTGAAAATTACTTTCAAGGAACAATAAATAGGTGGGTGCACATAGAAAAAACCTGAAGTCACGTCTTATTTCATTAAGTCGCTAATAAGCGGTGACAAATTTTAAGACACAGGCCATGGCTGTGGCGTCTTTTGAAATACCATTTCAATTTCTTGCTGCAGAAAAAAGTGAACAAAGACAAAACGTGCAAGGAGATGGTGTATATGGCTTTTCGAGGAAGCTTTGAAACAGCCTTGTGAAAAAGACTCACAATTGCAGTACGGCAGTGCCATGCTTGTAACCAGCTTCATAATTTGGTATTCGTGCCAATCTACTAATCTTGTATAAATTCTTCGAATGAGTAGATCTTTCAGCTCGATTTCCAAGTGACTCATGGTTGAATTTAGTTCATAAAATATATTTGATGCGGGTCAAAATTGGTGGATGTGAATTTTCAGTTTCGTCCTGATGAAAAATTGAAGAGCAATAGTTTTGCGTTTTGAGAAACATAATGCAATTGACGTAATAAAGACACAATCGTGGTGTTGGCTAGTGGAGAGATATCATGCCAGGGATGTGCGCTGCCGAGGTTAAATAAATTCAAAGGGTGAGATAGGTAGAAGAAGGAACATGTTCAACTTCCACGGCAGAATTTTGGTATAACGAAGTGTGTACTTGTTCACGGCACTGAAAGCAGAGAGATACAGTATTTAGAGCTCAGTTACATTCCTTAAATGTTGCATCACTCTTGGTGTAAGCTTTTGCAAATTGAACGCTTGAGATTTCTCGAAAAAAAATTCACAAAAACATTTGCAATCATTTTGATAGATGTAGATTTTAGAGAAGACATAAATTGTTAGGTAATCATTGCAAGTGACTAGCAGCAGATCATTTATTTTTGGCAAAAGCTGTAAAGAGTTTTGTTTTAGGAATAGTTTGCTCGATGTTAAGATGCTGTCATTTAGATGTAACGAATCACGTTTTAGTAGCAGATGCCCTTCAAGTATTTTGACAAATGCTTTTGCGAAATAGTAGAACATGGCCCCGCCAGTCTCTCAGAATCAAAGTTACATGCAGGTAGTGAACAACATAGCTAGTTCTACCACAGCTGGTTTTTTCGAAATAGTACTGTAGCAGATAAGCGGTGCCTCAGCAACGACGCGTGCCACATGTTGAAAAGTCTACGAGATCACGTGTGTGGTTGAGGTGCTTCCTCTCGACGAAAATAATTCAGCAGTTCAGTTCTGGTGCAGGCACTGACGGTTGACATCACGGCGTTCAACATTGGCCTGGTTGATCGCTTAGCCAATGCCGGGTAGCTGCGGCACAGCAACCTATAAGATATGTCGAAATTGCGCACAGTACACATTACCAGACGCAGATGCGATACTTGTATATCTTCGGGCAGCAATCAATTTAGCTATTCTTGTACTTCCGTTCCGAGACACGTCTATAAAAATACACTGAAAACATATTGTCGAACTACGCTAAGCTGTTCGAAAGAGCCGATCTACACTGAGTGGTATGTAGCACGTTTCCTACAACAGCGCTAAACCGAGGTAACTAAACAAGTGCGCTTAAGATTTTGTCCAAAACCTCAAATAATTAGTGCAGAAACTCAGAACTTGACTCAGGAACATGACTCAAGTATGGTTCAATACCACCGTTTGCCTCCAATTTCTGGAAAGCAGTTTTTAGCTTTGCTATTGATTGCAATTCGAGAATACACTCGATAATGCATCAAAGAACAATGTTGTCACTTTAGAGTGTAAAATGCAAGCACAGTTGATTTCGAAGACTTACATGCTAATCTGTATTGTTTCCGTCATTGTTCTGCCCGCAGTGCACACACGTATGCCCCCACTTGTCAGATAGAATTGCGCATACCCTTGAGTGTGTGCGCACACTACTCAACTCCGCAAAGTATTTTTCTTAAGGCACTTTAAAAATGAATAAAGGTTAATAGAGACGATACCAAAGAATGAGGCAATACTTTATTACCTATACCGGCATATTTCTTTCTAATTGTAAGCGAATACTTCTGCGTTACTTAGAATACAACGGGTACGGTAAAAATGATTGTACTATATAACTTTTCTAATTTAATAAATAATTAGTTTCCATACGACTATAATAATACATATGCTCTGTTCTTATATTGCCATGGATAATAAAATATTGAAATCGAAAACGTTGGTGGACTAGCTGGCTCTCCAGGAGAGGAAAATTACAAGCTTGTCTACATCTGCATGTTTGTGAAACAACTCAGTTAGCCAAGCCATTGAAACAGACTACAATATTGTTTGTCATTATCATTGCGACTGAAAACTGCAGGTTTGTATGTTGCACTTAGGAAAACAAGGGCACAATACGTGCTGCAAACATACATTCTTCGCCCTAAGTAGATGCTTCTTCGTGTGATGTAAAATGCTCTGACAAAATGTTTCTAGTGTAAGCATAAGCGCTGATGGAACCAGACCTCTACATCCTTAACCGTCAAATGCGGAACAAGTGCTGCATCCATTTTTGAAGAACTCTAAACGTCCTGTCCAGTGGAGCAGATGGGTGCCTTCTGGGAACAGAAACGAATTCAACCACATTACCAGATTGTTCTCGCCCACAAACTAACTGCGTATTGTATGCGGTGTTCCTAAATAGTCTTGTAGCTCTCACAAAAGGCAGCCTCAAGACGATGTCCCAACCGAACACAGTCGAAATTAAGTTTTATTTTAGGAACAAGAGTCGGCACCCGTACACAATGAACGCCGTGGCTTTACTCAGTCAAACTCCGTTTAAAGTTTGCCTTCTGTCATCACGTCCCTTATCTAAACTGTGCATCTCTTAAGCACTGTGCAATAACGTAACAACATAAGGCTTCCAACTCGCCCAAGCAAATACCCTTATATTTCACGTGCCTAAGCCAGTTTTTTTTTTGCTCCTATTCCTATTCCTACTAGTCTACCGCCTAAGTTCGGATCTGTGCCACCGACTTCGACATACTACGCATGGTCGGCCATGCTCGCAAGTTTATCACTTGAGAGGAGTTTCGCACCTCTCGTTCTCTCAACGCAAAATCTGTAATCAAGCTGTCGAAAACACAAAGCTCAATCAGCTGACACGGCCACGTTTGAGAAATATTTCAATTGCTAACTAGAAGAGACATAGTAGGGGCTTGTAGAAGGAACAACTTCGACAGTTCATGTTCGCCCTATGTTTACTTGTATTTACTTGTTCGTCCTTACTTTTTCATCCTTGGGCATCCTTTGTTTTTGAGGAGCATGCAGCAAATAATAGCTGCTTCTATTTTGCCTATGCCATTACATTTTTGGTTACCGAATTCACTTATTCGTACTTCTGATTGATCTGTGACTGTTTTAGTGGAAGCATTTTCGATGATGAGCTAACGCAACTGATGTAAACAACAAGAGGTGCCAAAAGACTGGCGTTTAGCTGCTTACGGCTTCTTGTGTACGGCCTCATAAGGCAGGTGTCGATGACAATACTTTCGATGCATATACTTGAGATCCACCAAGAGAACAGTGCACTATGTTTAGAATGCAGTCACTAAGCAGAACACAAGGGATTCTTGAAACAATCGCCTGGTGCAGGCATATGAGATCAAGATAATAAGTAGGATTGGATAAAACTCAAGCAGGCAACTGTTACAATAACGTGATGCATAAACATGGTGTGTAAGATAAGAGGGAGGACGAGGCGTGGCAGTTTTACTTGAAAATCATGGGAACTAGAAGGTAACATTGGCATTTCGGGAGGCATTTTCTTAGGTTGGGGGCACTTGCTGTGGATGTCGCGGTGTGTCTCCGCTAAAGTACCATCTATAAAGAGACGCACCCATCAGGATGCAGAAACCTGATTCTTATGGCAA
Source organism: Rhipicephalus microplus (assembly GCF_043290135.1). NCBI lineage: Eukaryota > Metazoa > Arthropoda > Arachnida > Ixodida > Ixodidae > Rhipicephalus > Rhipicephalus microplus. Next base: position 44,185,541 of record NC_134707.1, read on the forward strand.
CTGTGGGTTTCTCATACCAGGATATGGCTACAGCTGAAACTTCAGTGCTGCTCATCACATTGATGCTGAGCTTTATCAGAGGAAGCTTCGAAGTCGGTCGGTGGATAGAAGACAGAGATCCAAACAGATTTGAGAATCAAGCCCTAGCACGGTACGTCTATGAGCACATGAGGCCTCGACAAAGTACAGCAGGAATGCGGGTTCTTGTAACACAAGCTAGGACAAAGGTATGTGGCCAAAAAGTGAACCCCTTTCTTTTGCTATTGTGGCACGAATGACTACGAAGTTGCTTTCTTTACACCAACCCGCTTGGTACCCATTAAGCCATTAATTTGGAAACTTTTGGTGCAGTGCAAAGCGTCAGCCATGCCACTGTTCGTTATCCTTCGTAAAAGCGTGGTGCTCCGTACATACACGTAAGTCGTTAAGGACACTTTGTGGATGCTGTGATGACGACGTTGAAGAATTACACCAGAATTACACCAGAGGTCAAGCACAAAAACTTCCGAAATAATCTGTAGTCTTTACATTATATAACCTCCGTTATTCTAAACCTGCATACTATTTTATAAAAACGCTCAAGTTTCTGCCGAGAAATAGGTGAACAGGAACACGAACAAGGCTTTCTAAAGCGAAAGCTGTAATGAGATCACAACAGAAGACGCGTGCGCACCATAGTTGTATGCAACCGCCGGTGTCAGTAACCACTATCGCATGAAATAGGAATAGTATTAGGTTATTCGAATTTTGGCCCCGTGCGTGCCAGCTCAGTATTCTAGCACTGAGCCATGCCGATGCTCGGAGCTCCTTTTAAACTGGCTGGAAGGGAATCGCATTACAAAAGTAATAAAGCAATCTAGAACAACAAAGGGGCAACCAGGTGTATAATATTACGAATTGCGCAAGAAGTGGGCCATAGAAACCTCTGGCCCTTTACAAAAGCTTGATCTTGTTATCTATAAGCTGCGGAGCATACTCACTCTGGAGCATTACGAAAGCTACTGGCCGCCTAATTATTCCTTACCGTCCGCCACAGAACGAAAAATCACATCATATTCACGGAGTGCATGATGATGAGTGGGGCGAAGCGTCCATGCGTCCGTGCATGCGTTCGTCTGTGGGTCCATATATGCGTCCATCCCAGCGTTTGTACAGGCGTCTGTCCATGCGTCCATCTATCCATGCGTCCACCCTTCTATCCATTCATCCGTGCGTTCGTCCATGTATCTGTCTATCTGTCTGTCCATCCATCTAGTAAACACTCCAAGTACCTCCATCTCGCATCTTTTCATCGTATATTGACCATAATAGAGTACCGACCTCCATCGGACATTTCAAGGAATAAATGAGAGGTAGCACTTGCGCACTTTCGTACAGCCCGCGCTTCGTGTCTACTTGCTACCTTTCACCGCCTATAGTTCATGGCTATATACTAGTTCCCTATATTCATGACACTGTGGCCCAAAACTCGCTAAACCTTGCTAAAACCAAGGAGGTTACGCCCAGCGAGTTTAGCGTGGCAACCATTTCTGGTCAGATAGTGCTAAAAGTGCATCCTTCTGATACACCTTCCTTTTGTAAGGATCGAATTCAGGCCAAGTTTATTGAAGATCAAGTGAACAGTACTCGTCTCTGTAAGTCATTTCATCAGAAACAACTATCCTATCATTCATGATTAACTTGCGTGGGGTTCCTCCTCAATTCAAAAGAATGCGCACGTGCTGCTCCTCTTGTCCGGCCGTAAAGGTGGCTACATCTACGGCTGGACTACTACTACTACTACTATTTCTGCTCTTACATCGTTGGCGCACGACCCACGGCATAGGCAGCTTCACCCTTAAAACAAGTGCACAGAGTTCCTTACACGTATACGCAGCGAGTACCCCGCTTTTTCGAAGAATGACAAAGGAAGACACAATGAATGCCTTCTTTCCTTTATTGCACCTTCAGTCGTAACTCATTCGTTCATATCTTTTGCTAAAATAATTTACAAAATTCATTATTTCTGTTAATATTCATTTGGCTAATATAGATATACATATATATTTGTTTATGTTAAGCTGCCCGATTCTAGGCCAATCCTCCATGGTTGGTGTGAGCCACAAGTTTAGGATCTATACCTATATTTATCACTGACGTAGTGGGTACCCTGCCAGAGTGTTTGCAGCAGCTACCCAAATAGTGTTAAAAAAAGGCTCTCAAATACCACTTTTCCAGCTTTCGCTGTGACAGCGCTGCTTGTTTTAGACAGGCCTGCTGTTTTTTTGTTTTGTAAAGAGTTTTATTTTATTGTTGCAAACTGTTATATTACTCATGGTAATGCAATTCCATACCTGATATGAAGCCTGAATAGGGTCACTTTGCAACGCACTTCAAAGCACCGGAGTAGCTCAGTGGCAGAGCTCTGGGCTACCGTGCAGAAGACTTGGTTCAATTCCCTTTTTGCTCTAGGTAGTTTTTATTAGTTTTTTTTCTATTTCGCTCGACAGTAGTACGAACATCGGTGGTGGTGGCGGCAGAGAACATTTGCGTCGCTTTAATCGGCCCTTGTGTTATTTTACCATTTTTCTGTAAAACGTTTCGGGAAAGAAGGGCACTGGTCTGGTGCGTCCTCCCTAGATTCGCCGCGGTTACTTCTTTTACTGGGTATAAGTTCACCGAACAACGCGTCTCATCGTTAATGGCTAGACGTTCTTTTCTTCGTTTTCATTACCACGTGACCTCTCATTGAAGTGCTGGTTGCCTTCAAAAAACAAGGATGGATGCCTCCGAGAAGCTGTCATTCGAAGCACAAAAGGCATTACGAATCGTATAGCTAGCAGCATCCATAGGTTGCAGGTTATTGTAGCTGAAACAACAATTTTTACACGCTTCCATCTTGCCCAGGTCATTTATATATTCTTTTGCTACTTACTTTTGTCTCGTTTTTTTTTGTATAAAACTGTGAGACTTTGCTCATAACCAACGAAGTGGACAGCCACCCATAAAATTATGTATTCGAGCTCTTTAACGCTATCATGTTCAATAAATGGAGGAAAACTCTGCGGTAACAGAGTTTATGATTGAGTTGTTATGACGCCAAAACGTGGTTACGCAACGAAAGAAAGGCTGGCTTCATTATGTACCATTTAGACCTGATTAGGTATCCTTCCAGTTGTGTTGGACGAATTACACACGAATATCTCGGACGTAGTGTGAAGGGAAGCATGACTTTTTTATTGTATCAGCATTAAGTCTGATGTAAAAGAGGTCAGAATTCTCACTCAAGATAATATTAGCAGTTTTCTATGGGGAATGCTATCAGTGTAATTATCACTCAATCAGCTGGTAGCGCCGACATGGTCACTGGCGAACAAACGCTGTTTTTTTTTGTTTTTACTGTGATGCACTGGTACCTCGGCGTAAAGCGTATGACATGTGTAACATTTCCCAAAATCATCGCCTGCAATATTAGGTACCTGACACAAAGATTGGGTGAATCCGTACACACAACCCCATTTCCCGGCCTGCATTATTTCTAGAAAAAGGGGGAGAGAATTATAGAACGTAAGAAGAGAACTAGGGGAAAAACGCTCACACAAAAAAATATCTCACGAGGTGGTTTCAAAATCCGGGTGCCTTCGATCAAAAAGCAAACGGTCGTAAACTCCGGGGTTTTGTAATGCTTGAAAATTATAAAATCAAATATGGTCATTTATTCCAATACAATTTCTCGTTAAGGCATTATGCTTTGATGCACACATGTGCAGCAGAATTTCACACAGTCCAACACATATTTAAAGTCCGGGGAAAACACACAAGCGTCCAAAAGTCCAAGCCACCCCCGAACAGGGTGGAAAGTCTCAAACAACACTACGCACATTGATTTCTTCTTCTCGAAAAAGATATATTTGTCGAGCAATGGGGCTCAGCATGCCTGTAAAGCATGTGGCGCCACTCCATAATCAATAAATACCAAATAACACAATAAAATCGTGCGGTGCTGTGTGTTTGATGCTTGTTTCAACACCCTACTAAAGCATATTATTGCCTTGTATAGTTTATGAAAAAGGAAGGCGCATGGTGGAAAAGGAAAGTGTGTGAGAGGAAAAGAGCTGTGATGCTGAAGAGGAAGGGAGAATAAGGCATAGCCTAGAAGCACTGAGAAAGAGAAATGAAAACCGGGGCGAAAGCATTTCTAAGCACGCGTCGGTTGATAGGGAGTAGTGGCGACCGGTGCATTCAAACTAAGTAGGCAAATTGCGAGTGTAATTCTAGGAAGAAATGTGATAAGCTGCGAAGCTCATTTAAATTTTCGCCTCTTGCATTTTTTTTCCTACATTGAAAATGATCTAGGCCCATGTGCGTAAATTCAGAGTCACTTTAAAGAATCCCATGGAAGGTCGAAATTGCAGATGTTCTTCACTTTGGCGTTTCTCAAACTAATATTGTGATTTCGTGAGGTTAAACCACAACAAACGTTTTTTGCTCATTTCCGCTTTTTATTGATACGAAGAGAGCATGCACCTGATCTGCTGGGCGCTTTCCGCATTCAAAGTATTAGAAGCGCCTTGCATAGCGACCACTGACCTTTCAGAAACGCAGCTATTTACAGAGTGACGCTACTTCGATTGAGCATATCTTATACGCCCTCAACAGCCTCGTGTTCTACTTGAGCGGCGCTAAAGCTGTCCGTGACCTGATTGATACTGAACGGATCAAAACAAGTGAGATTCAATTCGCGCCCTCTGGTGCAGGTGTGACGTGTTTACAGTTTACAACATTTCGTGGACATATTTATGGGTTCATTATTCTTGCGTTTTTGTAACTCTGCAGCATGAAGGAGGAAAAATTGTGAACCTCGGATTCATTGTCTACCAGGGAGTTGAGGTATGTTCAATACGTCGCATTGGTGCACATTTTTGCTCGTTCTTCAGCATGGTTCACGAATAGGAAAGAATTGTACACATTATCGGGGATGACTGATAAGCAAATGAATAGGATTTATCTTATTTCTCTATTGTTACCATTTTAAATTACTTGGCTCAATTATTCTCTAATTTTTCGCCTGGGGCTTTTGAAAATGTAATACTACGAAGAACGCATTAGTATTTCAATAAAGTACTCATTATGTAACATTCCACATTTAGCGGTCACTATTAGAAGCACACGGTAAAACGTTAAAATACTCATTATGTAACATTCCACATTTAGCGGTCACTATTAAAAGCACACGGTAAAACGTTGTAGAGACAAGCTACACTTTAAACGTAGATGAATATAAGTCCCCTCGGCAAAGAAAAAATACGACTGCCATCGGTGTCATGTGAGGTACCGAAAAGATCATGTGAACTACGTTACCCGGCTAACTAGCGCACAGTGGCAGCCACCACGATTTTCTTCTCCTGTATAGATGCTGCGTCATGCGCTTTGTTTATTAGTAATAATGTCGGTTATATAATAGTTGTTATAAAAAATAGCCTGCACATAAAAACGGCTCCGTAAAAATAATGAATTTTTTTCACCATTTTAATTCAATTTCAACAGTGCCGAATGGGAGCTGAAATGATCGAATAATGAGGTAAATATTGCATACAAAATATTTTGTCAAGATAAAAAGCAACGAAAAACTGATATACGCTCATGTATTCGAGCAAATAACGTGTTGAGTGACTGCCACAAAAGCACTCCACCTTGTCATGCTAAAACACAAACAATAACACGTGGCCCTGATTCAGGCTCTCTCGCTGGCAAGTCACGGTGCTTATGCCAGTAAAAAAAATGGACAAACTCCATTAAAGCATTGTGTGCCACAAGATTTTTATTTTCTAGGGAGTACCGTCACAATTTTATTTGAGCTAAATACTTAACATTCATTTTCAATTTTTTTTCAGATGCTCGAGAAATGTATCACCACTGTTTTCACACCTCAAGGTGGTGTACCTGAAGGAAGATTATCCATTACTAAATTTTGGTGCAGAAGAAGTTTTTAAAAGGAGCTCGAAGTCTTCAATACTACGTATCTTAGGTGGAAGTTATGAATAGACAATTGGTATCTAAAACGAGTCTCCTTTTGATGTGTCTGAAATTTACAAACCCGTGTACACATTAGAATTATGCGCAAGTCAGAGAAATGTTCAACCTTTCAGACGAGAAATCTGATTTTCTTTTTTCGTATGCTGCCCGGCCCTTGTTGGAGTTATGTAGTGCCATCATCATCATAACTATTTTTTGATCACTGCGCCGCGCCTCTCGCGCAGCTGATGCTAGCTCGAGCTATTCGAGGATTAGAACAAGCTACCACACTGGGCGTATTGGACGTGGACACACCCCACGGCTCCGCTTCAGGCGTGGAATAAAGTGGTGAGATCGGCACGGCCCCGTCGTCCGCCTTCGACGCCATCTCACGTCTCTCTCTCTAATCTCGTCGCTAAAGCGGTGACTTGTCATATGTTAAACTGGTGTTTTAGGATGAATGTTTGGATTTTATTTTTTATATCAGAGCTCTTTCAAGTTTTATACTTCTCTGAACCCTTATATGCCCAGTATCCTAAATGAAGGACGCTGAATCTTTTCTAAGTAACTAGGGTTTGTTTTATGTAAAAAAGTGTAGCACCACCTAAGTGTTTTTATGATGATCTATCCTCGTCACATGTAGGTCTACGTTATCAATGGGCTGCAAATAGCCACGTGATCGCAGTCACAAAATGACCATTTCGCTTGCTGAGCGCCATACCGCCAAAAATATAAGTATAATAGAGTGAAATATTTCTCGATGCTGCTGATATTTTTTCGATTGTTCGGCAGTTATTGGTTGGGCAGGAACTTTCGTATGACAGTATTAGGCGCAAATGTTTTTTGTTCGCAGTGTGTCGAAATAAGTGGATGTCTCCAAACCATTGTTCTAAAGAGGTTTTTAATAAAAGACTTATTCTGTTTTCTGAGGTCGTAGAAGCAATAATTTTGGGGAAGTGAATTATTTTTTTTATTTTTCCATGTTTCGGCATATATATGTCAAGGAAGCGAGTGTTTATGTATTTAGCATACATTAGTAACTGTGGCTGGAACATAGGGCAACGTCGACGTACAGAAAAGCAGGGATGCACCATGAGTACGTGATACAGCTCAACTTTACAAAGTTAATACCAGTTAACAGCGACTTGATATTATCTAAAACATTGACTGCGTAAAAATTCACTCACTCATTATTAGATCACATTGATTAAATGCTACTTCGCACGCGCAGTCAAATGCTTTTTTTTCTGACGAGTATCCTCGACCACCGGCAATATCTGCACATTCTCTTTCTCTCGTATATTCTCTTTCCTTTGTATGCCATAGAAGACAATATGTGGCTACTGGAAATTACGGGTCTTTTGGCACATTTAAAATAGAATCTTAGTGCTCGGGTGCTTTCCCTAAATCATAGAGAGCTGAACCAACTTAGAGCCAGTATTTGTAGAAAACTTAAGTTCCAAATCGTTGCAAAGAATGAATTTTTTTCAACTTGTTTTCTGCGGCGTGTAAAAAAATGCATCGCTTCAGTTTTCCTACCTCCACCTACTAGGCCCCCAGGAGGAGCTACGACTTTGAGTTTTAGTGCACACGAGGTCTTCCAGACGCTTTACAGGAGAATTTATGATGCGAATTCACTGGTCAGAGAACTGATGTGATACGCATGAAAGCACACAATATTTTATGAAATGTGGCAGAATGAATAGAAACAGCATCATGTCCAAAAAACAAATTATTGAAATACGAAAGTTATGAAAAATTCCAACACACCAGAAATGCGCAACTTTATAACACTAACTTGTTGACGAATAAAGATATTGTGACGTGAAATACACCAAAAGCTCGGGTAGAAAGCACCAAATAAACCTGTATTGGATTTTCTTTTACTGTTCTGACACAACAAGTTAAACAAGGCCACGCTGAAGAATATTACACCCGGTCGGTGCCTCTTACTGTGAATGAAACATCCGCGTTGCACATTCTGATAGACGAAATAAATAGGAGATAAGAGTTGGAGTGAGTATCGAACCATTAACGTTCTTAAGAGGGCGTGTTGGTTCGTGAACATTGTGGAGAAACAGCACATAGGCCTAGAGGAATTACAAAAGGACACAGCACATGTTATCAACTGATTTCTTGATTGAAAAAGTAGATACATATGAGGTTTAGCTGACAAATACAAAGAAAAGGCGCAAATGCACATAACTCGATCGAGGGACTTGGTGGGTCATCATGACAATCTATTTCATTAAGGACTTTTTAATATGTGGTGAGAACGTAAGCAAATGCAAAGAACGCCATGAATGACTGAAGATATGGTGGTCGGTTCATAAATGATTGAAAGGGTCGAGATTGGGCCTTCTTGAATCTACGAAAGAGAAGAAGACCAACAATAATAAAAACAACTTTATTGAAAAAGACATAGGACCAGGGCTCAAGAGCTCAATTGGTGGGAATCCAAGCGCAGGACTGCACTATCTAATGCCACCAAGCTGCCAAATAAGACCTACGAGCGCGAATGGTACCTCTAGGTCTGATCTTGCAAGCTGTGCCACATTTTGCTCCGCAGTATTGGAGAAGCTGCTCCCATTTTTAGATGCACCTACACACTTCCTGTTTGTTGATGTTTTAAGGCCAAGGAAATAGAAAGACCCATATATAGCTAAAAATGGGAGTAACTTAGGAAAAGGCAAGCAGCTTGTGTTAGTACGCACTTATTAACACTCTCCGAAAAAAGAAAAAGATACATTAAGCCTAGCCTGTGATAAGTAAACTTGTCACATGATTTGTGATTTAGGTTTTTAATTTTGTATAATTACTTGGGGTTGCATTTTTTTTGCATTGTTTCAATTTGATTTTAATGGTTTTTTTTAGATCCTCGTTCTTCGCATCTGTAGATTTAGGAATTTATTGTTTTAAATATTTTTTTTTAATTTCCTAACGATCGCCATGTCATCCTTTTCGCCATTTCTTCCTTTTGTTTACGTTTGCCATAAATGTGATTTTGCCGTATTTTGTAAAACGCTTAGCCCAACTTTTCGTAACGCTAGCCGCCGGTCAGCTGGTAGCACATGGGTCCTGTCTTTTCATATTCGTTCGTCTGCCTGTATTTGTTCTTCCTTTACAGTAAAGAAATGGGATGATGCTGATCGCTCAGTCACGTACGTTCTTTGTCCTATTGTCCGCGCTGTTTTGCCATAAAGAGCCCTTGCATCTAATTCTGGAGCTATGCAAATTTTTGATGTTGCTTCAAACAGAAAGAAAACGCTACCGATTTTTAGGTTGGCAAGGGTCCAAATAGCAGATGTAATATTGCTAGGCAGACGCTTAGATTATGACTAGGGGACATACCACGGGAAATTTACAATGAGTAGGTGGTTTAAAGCTGCATACATAATTAATCGCGTACAGTATTAGACACAACATTAACAAATTGTAAAGCTGTATATGTGCACGCAGCACATTACACAAGCGGATGGTGTACATCGCAATTGTGACTAAACGAAGAGCTTTAGGAGAGTTTCCAATAGTAGGTGAAGTGGTCAGACGCCCCTTGCATTGCAGCAAAATGAAAGCGTGGTATGAACGGCAGCTGATCACGTTTTAGCGTGGTCCTCATAGATGCCAACCTTGTTCATTCTTTTTATGTCGAAGAAAAAAGCGCCATCACAAGTGAATGCATTCTAAGAGTGTTTTTTTTATATGACTAGGCCAGCACTTGACCTGTCCTAAAGAACCGAAAGTTGATCTATTTGGTTCTGATTCACGGTGCTGTTTATAGAGCACTGAGACTTTAGTAACAATAAACGGAAAAACAGGAGCACTTACTCCACTGAAAGAATAACTGCATCGCAAGAAAGCCTATCTTTGCGTAATACCTATCTACGCGCACCGTTAGCCAGCGCTAAAACAGGGCAGAAATGTACTCCCCGTTCAAGTATTTCATCTGGTCTAGCAGTGTGACGTTTTTGGAAAGAATAAGCAAGAATGGGTAAATTGCGCAGGAGTTTCCGGTATTAGGATGGAAACGTGACACTTCAAGTTATGAAACATTTCTATAGAAACGTCAGTACGTTATTCTGCAGTGGTTACCTGTCATTAGCCTTATCTATGAAGTGAGAGACACTGCACGAAAGCAGGAGATAGCTGAAGAGGCGTTCGCCTCTAAGTATCTACTATGTTTGCTATGAGTAAAGCTGTGCATACGTGAGTAATACGAAGGGGTCGGGTTTTAGCTTGTCGTTCATTCAGTATCGTTGTCATCAGCATTGTTATCAATTGTTATCATTGTTAGCAACGTAAGTACACGCACTCTAAAACAAAAGCCTCTCCCATATTCCGCCAATCAACCGGGTCCCGTGTTTTCTGTTCTCATGTTATACCTGCAAAATTATGTCAACTGCCCAATTTTATGAACTACGAGGTACATAATTCTCCATCTCCCCGGTCGCTCAAACAATCTCTCACAATCACTATGCATTCATTTGTAGAGAACGAAATAATTAAAAAGAAGAGACAGGGAGTCTAAGAATACTGATTGTTGGCCTGGTCAGTACTTGCTTAGTTGGTACTTGCTTAATTGCCACTTGTTCTTGTCGTTGAGTGCTTCTTTACTATGTATGTGTGTTATTTGCGGCCAAAGCATGTCAGTAGGCAGGTTAACCTGGAAGAACTGCTTTGCTTCCATGTACAGGGGTGGCAAATAACAGTCGCAAAGAGGCTAGCGATAGAGAGAGAATATAAGTTAGGAAAAACGTTCACATGTACACATATGCAGGGCGTTATGATCACAGTCGTTTGGAGAGACTCGTTGGACGCAGGAAGCGCAGGAGCGTCTTGACAGCCTTCTTCTGCGACGTGAAGTCCTGCTGTTAGCGCAGGATTCTTTCTTTCTTCCGAAAAGTCGGGTTGTCCAGTTGTTCTAGTTATTGCTGAGTGACAGTCACGGCAAGCAGTACTGTGGGCATTCGCACAGAACTTGCGAAGTTGTTTCGTCACTGCCACAATGGTCACATGCTGCAATGCGGTACGCGAACGCATTGGTAAATGCGACACCCAATCATAACCTGCACAGCATAGTAGCGTGTCGTTGGCCAAGTCCAGGAGGAATTTGAAGTCTGAGAGTAGGTTCCAAGGTACATATTCGTGCATACGGGAAATTTGGTTCATTTCGTTGCGGCGTGGTACGCTCGTGAGCAAGCATGCGGAGTTTCCTTGCAGCGTCAGTACTGGAGAGCGGAATTCTGGAATGATTGGCAATAAACGGGCCGATCGAGCTGCCCGTTCTGGCCATACTGAAAGCAATCAAATATCATTGATGTGTAAGATCCAAGAAATTTATATGAGCGTTATGTTGTGTCTTTGTCTTTGGCTCAAATATATTGTACGATGTAAAGGAAGATGAAGGACAGAATCAGCTGATAGGCGCGCGAGTGTGACAACCAGCCATTGTGATTCTCGCCTGAGGTTGTTCCTCTGTGATTGCGTTTATACAGAAGTCACTGACCGCGTAACATATCCGTGGAGGTGCTGGGTAACCATCAGGCAATGGAGCTCCACAGCGGACGCCGCATTCTTTTTCAAGCCATGGCCAATGCTGAGCCCTCCGCGTCAACGTCAGCTTCTCACACACACGGCGTCGCAACCATACGTTTTCACGCCACTCAAGGCTCCCGGTACATTCTGCGGGACCGATGACGTCGACGTTGATGATTGGTTGGCCATGTTCGAACGAGTGGATGTGCCGAACAAATAGGATCCCACACTTCAGTTGGCTAATGGGCTGTTTACGTGAGAGGCACGGTGAAGGTGTGGTACAAAAACAACGAAGAAGAACTCATAAGCTGGGACCAATGCAAAGAAAAGATGCGAGAGGTTTTGGCAAAACCTCCAGTCGTAAGATCGCCGCCAAAAAATAATTGGCCTGAAGTGCCCAATCCCTTACGGAATCATACCTCGCATACATTCAAGACGTGCTGGCCCTCTGCCGAAAGGCTGAAAGTGACATGACAGAAGGTGACAAGGTAGGGCATGTCCTGAAAGGCATAGCCGATGACGCGTTCAATCTCCTGCTGTGCATGAACTGTTCTACAGCTGACGCGATCATGAAAGAGTGTCGTCAGTTTGAGCAAGTAAAAAGTCGCCGCATTCTGCAAACATTCGCCCGACTTCCTAACACCGCTGCAATATCGACTTGCGAGGACCAGTTTACACCACAACGACTGTCGCCGCCGGAAGACCTGACACGCATTGTTCGTCGCGAAATGGAAGCAATGGCGCCCTCGGCGTTTAATTCGTGCAGTAACAATACCACTCCTGTTACTGTTATTCTTGTTCAAGCCATTATGCGCCAGGAGCTTGAAAACATCGGAGTGCATTCCCTGTGCCATGTCACCGCCCCCAGAGTCAGTTAACGCCCTTTCGCGATACCCGGCTGAGTGGCGAACTGCAGATGTCCAACCTATATGTTTAAACTGCCACCGCGTTGGACATGTTGCTCGTTACTGCCGCAACACATGGTCCTCGGCACCTTGTGCAACTACCAACATGACCCGTTTCCGCGGTACCGCCCGCATATTTTCCCGTGCCGAAGATTCCAATGACAGTGACCATTCTCGGAACACATGGTACAGCCACTCGCCTTCACCACGTGGGCACTAGTCTTGTTCGCCGCAAATGCGTCGCCCATCGTCGAGTTCGCCGCCGCCATGGCACTTCTCATCCCCCGTGGCTTCCAGCCGCATCGTCTCGGAAAACTGAGAAACGCTTTCCCGGAGGTGGCGCTGCATTGACGACTTCCGCAGCAAATCCTCTCTCCGTTGCTACCAGACGAAGTGTATTAGCACGTTGAAGTAGATGGCATACCTGTACAAGCACTTGTAGACACCTGCGCATGCATTTCGAACATGAGTTCAAGCCTACACAAACGTTTAAAGAAAGCTCTGACACCAGCAGCTGCACAAATGCTCCGTGTGACCGATGGCGGCACGCCGATAGTTCTCGGTCTGTGCACTGCTCGATCAAATATAAAAGACCACACTGCTTCTGCAATTTTAACCGAGATTGACCATTGCCATTATGACGTTATCCAAGGCCTGGACTTCTTGTCGAATCACTCTGCTCTTATCGATTGTGCTACCAGCGTCCTTCAGCTAGAACTGCCTCAGATAGTTGCTGAACGCCTCACTGCCCGCCGCGCCTGTGCTCTCTTCAGGATGCGCGACTGACACCTCAGGCAGCCACCTGCGTCATTTTGACCACGCAGCCACACGTTCTCGATGGTCAATATGTTCTTCTTCCTCTCGCCGACATCCTCTTGGAGTGCAACATCACCATTCCCCACACGCTTGTGACTGTCACTGATAACTGTACCTCGCTCCCACTTCTCAATTTCAGCGTTTGCTCTCAAGTGCTTCCTCGTGGCATGTTCTTGGCCAGCGTATCCAATGCTGACGAAATAGCGGCTCTCGCCACCGAGATTGATTTACTTCAGTCTCCTGCAGCTAACAGCATCTGTTCTATGTGGGGTCGTTTCTTGAAGATGATTGCACCCGACATCAATTCTGCGCAAGCCAACGACATTCATCACCTTCTCGCGTCGTATACCGACATTTTTATTTCGACGACAGACCTCTAGGGCAAACATTCACCATTCAGCACCGTATAAACACTGGTGAGGCCAGTCCCATTCGCCGACGTCCCTATCGTGTTTCCACACCGAGCACAGAGTTATCCAAGCGGAAGTTGAGAAAACGCTCAACAAAAGTGTCATATAATCATAAAGTAGTCCTTGGGCATCCCCTGTCATCCTTGTGGCGAAAAAGGACGGTACCTGGCGCATCTGCGTTGACTATCGCCACCTTAGCAAGAGCACGCGAAAGGCCGTATAACCACTACCACGCATCGATGACGCGTTGGACTGCCTGCACGGCGCTACGTACTTCTCGTCTATTGATTTTTGGTCCGGCTGCTGGCAGAAATCTGTCGATGAGATGGACCGCAAGAAGACGGCCTTCATTACACCAGATGGTTTATTCCAGTTTATGGTGATGCCTTTTGGTCTATGTACCTCTCCTTCCACATTCGAACGAATTATGGACTCTCTCTTGCGTGGTTATAGGTGGTCTACTAGTCTCTGTTACCTAGACGATGTGATATTCTTTTCATATACTTTCGATATCCACCTGACTCATCTCGCTGCAGTTATCGCAGTCTGAAGAACACCTGAGCTACAGCTAAACTCCAAGAAATGTCAACTTGGCCGCCGTCAGATTACCATTCTGGGCCATCTGGTAAACGCCAATGGCGTCCAACCAGATCCTGAAAAGATCCGCGCCATCCATAGATTTCCGGGGCCCCGTTCTACATCCGACGTCCGGAGCTTCATCGGCTTGTGTTCCTACTTTCGTCGTTTTGTGAATAACTTCGCCCGCGTTGCCAAGCCACTCACAGATTTGATGAAAAAAGATACCAAATTCTCATGGGGCCCTGAGCAGGCTCAAGCATTCACCACTCTCATCGGCTGCTTAACTGCGCCCCCCATACTTGCCTACTTTAATCCTTCTCCTGCCACAGAAGTTCGTACTGACGCCAGTGGCCACGGTATTGGCGCAGTTCTCACTCAGCAGCACCACGGCAAACAGTGCGTGAGAGCTTAGGGCAGTCGTCTGCTTTCTCCCTTTTTGAGGAATTATTACATCACCGAGAGAGAATGCTTAGCTTTAGTTCGGGCCGTCGCCAAGTTCCGGCCATATTTATGTGGTCGCATGTTCTCTGTCATTACGGAACACCACGCCCTCTGCTGGCTGACTTCTCTAAAGGAACCAACTTGACGTCTGGGTCGCTAGGCTTTGAGGCTTCAGAAATTCGCGTTTAGCGTCAGCTACAAGCCTGGCCATTTGCACAAGGAGCCTGACTGACTTTCTCGTCATCCGGTGGAGCCTTCTGATCCCGTTGCGACTGACCTGGAGAGCAGCGTGATGGCGTTTACTGATATCAGCGATATGCGCATTTAGACGTGTCGGGATGAGTCAGTGCGCACTATCATCGACGCCATCCAGTCTGACAGCCATGGCGCCGAATCCCGTATGTTCATGCTAAATGACGGCATCCTCTACCATCGCAACGTCAGCACTGAAGACCCTGAACTTTTGCTTGGCATTCCCTGTCATCTATGGCCTGCCATACTTGAACAATTTCACGACGCACCAACAGCGAGACAGCTCGGTGTTTCCCGCGCATACGATCGCGTGTGACGTCGATTCTTCTGGCCAGAACTGTACCGCACGGTGCGTCGATATGACGCCACTGGCGACCTCTGCCAGCACCGGAAAAGACCTTCTTTGCTGCCAGCTGGACAGCTTCACCCAATCGAAGTCCCCTCTGAACCATTTCATCGCGAGGGACTCGACCTTCAAGGCCCTTTTCTGAAGACGACACTGGTAAATAAAGGGATCGCCGTCGCCCCAGATTATGCGACCCGTTCCGCGAAAACAAAGGCCATGCCAACCAGTTCCGCCACTGATGTCGCAGATTTTCTTCTTCATGACGTCATCTTACACCACGGTGCAACCCGACAGCTGCGCACAGACCGCGACCGCTCTTTCTTGTCCAAAGTTGTCGAGGACCTCCTACGAACGTGTGCCATAGCGCATAATCTATCTACCGCCTACCACCCACAAGCTAATGCCCTAACTGAACGTCTCCACCAATGTTATGAGGTCATCAATGAAAGTGACAAACATAAATGGGCAAAGTATGGGCCCTTCAGGGACGCCTGAGCTTATGAGGATAGCAGCAGATAACTTATTGTTGTCAAAATCTGTGAAGAGTTTGTTTTTAGCAATAGTTTATTCAATGTTAAGATGCCGTAATTTATATGTAACGAACCAAGACTAAGTAGCAGATGCCCATCAAGTATTTTTACAAATGCTTTTGCGAAATAGTAGAACATGGCTTCGCGAGTCTGACAGAGTCAGTTACATGCAGGTAGTGAACAACATAGCTAGTTGTACCATGGCTGGCTTTTTCGAAATAGTACTATAGCAGATCAGCGCTGCCTCCACAACTACGGAAGCCATTTGTTTAAAAGCCTACGAGATCACATGTGTGGTTGAGGTGCTTCCTCTCGACGAATATGATTCAGCAGTTGAGTTCAGGTACAGGCACTGAGGGTTGACATCACGGCGTTCGACATTGGCCTGGTTGATCGCTTTGCCGTTGCCAGGTTGCTTCGGCACAGCAACCTATTATTTATGTCTAAATTGCGCACACTACCAGACGCAGCTGCCATAAATGCAGATCTTTTTTGCTGCGATCAATTTAGCTATTCTTGTACTTCCCATTCCGAAACACCTCTACTAAACATACACGCAAAACATATTGTCTAACTACGCAAAGCTGTTCCAAAGAGCCTATCATCATTGAATGGTATGTAGCACGTTTACTAAAACAGCGCTAAATCGAGGGAACAAAACGAGTCCTGTTAAAATTTTGTGCAGAAAACTTCAAATAATTAGTGCAGAAACTCTTAACGTAACTCAGCAACGTAACTCAAGTATGGTTGAATATCACCCTTTGTCTCAAACCTCTGAAAACCAGTGTTTAGCTTTGCTATTGCTAGCGATTCGAGAATACACTCGACAATACATTACATTAAACAACAATGTTCTCCCTTTAGAGTGTTAAGTGCAAGCACAGTTGATTTCGAATACTTACGTGCTAATCTGTATTCTCCACATCATTGTTTTACGTGCAGTGCTCGCACATATGCGCCGATTTGTCAGATAGAAGTGCTCATACACTTGAGTTTGTGCTGGTATTACTCAACTCCGCGAATTATTTTTCTTAAGGCACTTTAACAATTATGAAAAGGTAACATAGACGGTACCAATGAATGAGGCACAACTTTGTTACCTAAACCAGTATATTTCGTTCTTATTGTAAGCAAATACTTTTGCGTTACTTGAAATACACCAGTGTACGGTGAAAATATTAGTACCCCAGATCTTTTCTAATTTAATAAATCTTTAGTTTCCATACGACAAAAAAGAATACCAATGCTCTGTTTTTATATCACGCTGAATAATAAGATATCGAGATCGCAAACGTTAGTGGACTAGTGGGCTCTTCAGGAGAGGAAAATGACAAGCTTATCTACATCTGCATGTCTGTGAAACAACTGAGTTTGCCAGGCCTCTAAAACAGACCACATTATTTTTCTCAGTATAATTGCGACTCAAAACTACAGATTTGTATGTTGCATTTGGGAAAATAAGAACCACCATACGTGCTGCAAACATATATTCTTCGCTTTAGGTAGATGCTTCTTTTTGTGATGTAAAATGCTCTGAGAAAATGTTTCTACTGTAAACATAAGCGCTGAAGGAAACAGACCTCTAAATGCTTACCGTCAAATGCGGAACAAGTGCTGTATTCATTTTTTGAGGAACTCTAAGTAGCCTGCCCAGTGGAGCAGAAGGGTGCCTTCTGGGAACAGAAATGAATTCAACCACATTACCAGATTGTTCTCGCCCGCAAATTTCACTGCGTATTGTATGCGGTGTTCCTAAAACGTCTTTTAGCTCTCACAAAAGGCAGCCTCAGGACGATGTCCCAACCAAACACAGTCGCAAATAAGTTTTATTTTAGGAACAAGAGTCGGCACCCATGCACAATAGACGCCCTGGCTTTACACAGTCGCAACTCCGTTTAAAGTTTCCCTTCTACGTCACGTCCCTTATCTAAAGTGTGCATCTCTTGAGCACTGTGCAGTAACGTAACAACACATGGCTTCCAACTCGCCCAAAAAAACTGGCTTAGACAAGTGAATTATAAGGGTATAAGGGGTGAATTAAAAGGGGATACCCTTATATTTCACTTGCCTAAGCCAGTTTTTTTGCTCCCATTCTTAATCTTTCTAGTCTTTCCTCTAAGTTCGGATCTGCACCACCGACTTCGACATACTACGCATGGTCGGCCATGCTGGCAAGTTTATCATTTGACAGGAGTTTTGCAGGTCTCGTTCTCTCACCGCAAAATCTGTGATCAAGCTGTCGAAAACACTAAGCTCAATCAGCTGACATGGCCACGTTGTAGAAATATGTCAATTGCTAACTAGAAGAGACATAGTAGAGGCTTGTAGAAGGAACAATTTTGACAGTTCTTGTTTGCCCTATGTTTACTTGTATTTACTTGTTTGTCCTTACTTGTTCATCCTTGGGCATCCTTTGTTTTTGAGGAGCATGCAGAAAATACATAGCTCCTTCTATTTTTCTAATGCCATTAATTTCTTGGTTATCGAATTCACTTATTCGTACTTCCGATTGATCTGCGACTGTTTTAGTGAAAGCACTTTTGATGATGAGCTAACGCAACTGATGTAAACAACAAGAGATGCCAAAAAACTGGCGCTTAACTGCTTACGGCTTCTTGTGTACGACTTCATAACGCAGGTGTCGATGACGATTCTTTCGATGCAGATACTTAAGAGCGACCAAGGGAGCAGTACGCTATGTTTAAAATGCAGTCACTAAGGACAACACAAGTGATTCTTGAAAGAATCGCCTGGTGCAGGCAATAGAGATCAGAATAATAGGTAGGATTCGAAAAAAAAAAGAAGCAGGCAAAGTGTTGCACTAATGTGATGCATAAACATGGTGTGCAAGAAAAGAGGGAAGATTAGGCGTGGTAATTTTACTCGAAAATGTTGGAAACTAGAAATTACCAGTGACATTTGGGGAGGCACTTTCTTAGGCGGGGGGCACTTGCTGGGAATGTCGTGGTGTATCTCCGCTAAAGTACCAACTATGAAGAGAAGCACCCTTCAGGACTCAGAAACCTGGTTAATATGGCAACTGCGGGTTTTTCATATTAGGATATGGCTACAGCCGACACTTCAATGCTGGTCATCACATTAATGCTGAGCTTTATCAAAGGAAGCTTTGAAGTAGGTCGGTGGAAAGAAGACAGAGATCCGAACAGACTTGAGAATCAAGTCCTAGCACGGTACGTCTACGAGCACATGAGGCCTCGACAAAGTACAGAAGAAATGTGGGTTCTCGTAACACAAGCCAGGACAAAGGTATGTAGCCACAACATGAACATTTGTTGTCCTAATGTGGCATCAATAAATACAAAGTCGCTTTCTTCACACCAACCCACATTTCTTTTTCCTATGCCTGCACGCAATTTTGTTTGTTCCTATGTCTTGGTGCGTATTTATATATATATATATATATATATATATATATATATATATATATATATATATATATATATATATATATATATATATATATATATATATATATATATGTATATATATATATATATATTGTTTTGTGCGTGTGTGTATGATGTATGTGTGTGCTTTTCTTCACTATATAAAAAATGACAAAAAGAAATAGGTTTGGCCGCACTACCAGGAGGTACAACGGGTTAAAGTCAGTGAAACATAAATGAAGGGGAAATCACCCAAACTAATCATTGAAATTTGTTCGAAAAATAATAGCGAAAACCTAATAAGTGTAGAGTCAGGTGCCACACTAGCCAGATTTTTCTCGGCTCATGAAAAGTGAAAAGTATTGAGTGAGGCAGCCGGTACGGACAGAAATGCTCAGCAGTCCAGCGTCTACAGCTCGTGCACACACTCGCGCTTCGCAGTCCGAGAGAGATGGTCCCAGTAGTCAGTGCCTTCCGAATTTCCCACTACAATATATATATATATATATATATATATATATATATATATATATATATATATATATATATATATATATATATATATATATATATATATTTCATAGAGCAACAGAGATGCAACCAGGCGTCACAATGTGAACGGCGCAAGAAGTGGGCCATTGAAACCTCCGGCCCTTTTATTTTATGCATTTATAAGCTGCGGGGCATACTCACTGTGAAGGATTACGAAAGCTCCTGGCCGCCTAATTATTCCTTGTCGTCCGCCTCAGAACAAAAATTCACAGCATATTAACGCAGTGCTTGATGATGAGTGGGGCGAAGCGTCTCCGTACGTGCATGCATCCGTCTGTGCGTCCAGCCATGCGTCCATCCCTGCATTCGTCTGGGCGTCCGTCCATGTGTCCACTCATCCATCCATCTATCCGTGCGTCCGTCCATGCATCTGTCTACATGTCTGTCCGTCCATCTGTCCGTCCGTCCATCTAGTGAACACACCAAGTACCACCATCTCGCATCCTTTCATCGTATATTTAGCATATAAGAGTACCGCCATCCAGCGAACTTTTGAAGGAGTGAGAGGTGGCACTCGTGCACTTTCTTACAGCCCGCGCTTGGTGTCTACTTCACACCTTTCACCGCGTATAGTTCATGGATATATACTAGTTCCCTTTATTCGTATATTTCCTATATTCAGTTGTAGTAGTCCAGCCGTAGAGGTGGCTACCTTTACGGCCGGACTACTAACACTACTATTATTAGTGCTACATACATTGCACAAATTGCCCAAAAACAATTGCACAAATTTTCTTGCACGTATACGCAGCGGGTACTACGCTTTTTCGAGGAATGACAATGGAAGACATAATGAATGTGTTTTTTCATTTATATCTTCTTCAGTAGAAACTTATTTATCCATACTTTTCCCTCGTATGAAATTGCAAAATGTCAATATTTTTGGTAATAGTTTTTTGGCTATTACTGAAATACATATATTCCTTTATGTTAGGCTGCCGATTCTAGGCCAGTCCTTCATTGTGGGTGTGAGCCACAAGTTTAAGATCTATATCTATATAGAATACTGACGTAGTGGGTGCCCTGCAAGTGTGATTGCAGCAGCTACTCAAAGAGTGTTAAAAAAAGGCCTCTCAAATACCGCTTTTCCAGCTTTCGCTGTGACAGCGCTGCTTGTTTTAGGCAGGCCTGCAGTTTTTTTTTCGTTTTGCAAAGAGTTTTTCTTTACCGTTGCAAACTGTTATATTATAATACTCATCGTGATGCGATTACAAACCTGATATGATGCCTCAATAGGGTCAGTTCGCAACGCACTTTAAAGCACCGGTGTAGCTCAGTGAAAGAATTCTGGGCTGCCGCGCAGAGGACTTGGTTCAATTCCCTTGTTGCTCTAGGTAATTTTCATTTAGTTCTCGGATCAGTTTGCTCGACAGCAGTACGAACATCGGTGGTGCTGGCGGCACCGGACATTTGCGTCACCCCATTCAGACCTTGTGTTTTTTAACGTTTTTCTCTGTAAAGTTTCGGGGAGGAGGGCACTGGTCTGGTGCACCCCCACCTCCTCTCTGGATTTGCCGTGTTTTTCTTTTACTGGGTATAGTTCACCGAACAACGCGTCTCAACGTTAATGGCTAGATTTTCTTTTCTTTACCTTTATTACCACGTGACCTTTCGTGGAAGTGCTGGTTGCCTTCAGGAAACAATTCTGGATGCCTACGAGAAGCTTTCATTCAAAGCACAGGCCAAGAAAACACAAAAGGTATTACGAATCGTATAGCTAACACTATCCCTAGCTTGCAGTTTTGTAGCTGAAACAACCATTTTTACTCGTTTCCTTTCTGCCCAGTTCATTTATTTAGTCTTTTGCTACTTACTTGTGTCTCGATTATTCTTTTGTACAAAAATATGAGGCTTCGCTTATAAACAAAAAAGTGGACACAAAAACACACAAAAAGTGGACCCACAAAATTATGTGATTCGAGCTCTTCAACGCTATCATGTTGAAAAATGGAGGAAAATTCTGCGGTAACGGAGTTTATGTTTGGATTTTTATGACGCGAAAACGTGGTTACGCAACGATAGAAAGGCTGGCTTCATTATGTACCATTTAGACCTGATTAGGTATCTTTCCAGTTGCGTGTGACGAATTACACACGAATATAGACGTAGTGTGAAGGGAGGCGTGACTTTTTTTTTATAGTATCAGCATTTAGTTTAATGTAAAAGAGGTCAGAATTCTCATTCATTATTTTATTAGCAGTACTCTATAAGGAATGCTATCGGTGGAATTATCACTCAATCAGCTGGTAGCACCAACATGGGCGCGTGGGAACAAGCGCTGTCTCTTTTTTTTTTTTTACTGCGAAGCAGTTGTAACTTGGCGTAAAGCGTATGACATGTGTAACGTTTCCCAAAATCATCGCCTGCAATAACAGGTACCTGACACAAAGGTTGGGTGAATCTGTACACACACTCCCATAGCCCGGCCTGTGTTATTCCTCGGAAAAGAGAGAGAGAAATAGAGAACGTAAGAAGACAACTAGGGGAAAAACGCCCACTAAAAGAAAATATTTCACGAGGTGGTTTCAGAGGCCGCGTGCCTTCGATTCAAAGGCAAATGGTCGTTAACTACGGGTCATCCCGTACCTTTGTTTTTTTCTTTTTTAATGCATGAAAATAATTGAATCAAATATCGTCATATATGCCAATACAATTTGTCGTTTAGGATATATGCCTTGATGCACACATGTGTAGAACAGAATATCACACAGTCCAACACATATTTGAAGCCCGGCGAAAACACACAAACGTCTCAAAGTCCAAGCCACCCCCAAACAGGATCGGAAGTCTCGAACAACACTACGCACATTGATTTGTTATTATCGAAAAAGATATATTTGTCGAGCAATGGGGCTCAGCCTGCCTGTAAATCATGTGGTGCCACTCCATAATGAATACCCAATAATATAATAAAATCATGTGGCACTGTGTGGTTGATGCTTGTTTCGATACCCTACTAAAGCATATTACCGCCTTGTATAGTAGATGAAGCAGGAAGGTGCATGGTGAAAAAGGAAAGTGTGCCTGAGGAGAATAGCTGTGATGGTGAAGAAGAAAAAAGAATAAAGCAAAGCCTAGAAGCATTGAAAAAGAGAGAAATGGAAACCGGGGAAGGAGCATCTCAAAACTAGCATCGGTTGACGGGGAGTAGTGGTGACCGGTGCATTCAAACTAAGTAGGCAAATTGCCAGTGTACATTCCAGGAAGTAAGGTGGTAAGCTAGAAAGCTTATTTAAATTTTCGCCTAAGATTTTTTTTCTCCTACATCGAAAATGATTGAGGCCCGTATGCCTAGATTCAGGGGCACTTTAAACAACCCCATGGAAGGTCGCAATTGCCGAAGCCCTTCACTTTGGCGTCTCTCAAATTCTTATTGTGATTATGTGAGCTTAAACCACCGCAAAAGATTATTGCTTCTTTTCGATTTTTTGATTGATACAAACAGACCATGCACACTAAACTGCTAGGGCGCTTTCTGCGCTCAACCTTTATGAAGCGCATTGTATAGTGACCACTACCTGTTCAGAAACACAGCTACCTACAGAGTGGCGGTACATAGAGTGAGCATACTTTGTACGCCCTCAAGTCTCTCACTCAACTTGAGCGGCGCTGAAGCTGTGCGCGACTTGACTGATACTGAATTTTTGAAGTCAGCCGTGGTAGGCCCGTGTGCTCAGGTTTGAGTGCACGTTAAAGAACCCCAGGTGGTCTAAATTTCCGGAGCCCTCCACTACGGCGTCTCTCATAATCATATAGTGGTTTTGGGACGTTAAACCCCACATATCAATCAATCAATCAATGATACTGAATTTTTCAAACAAGTAAGATTCACTCTGCGCCTTCAGGTGCAGGTATGACGTGTTTACAGTTCACAATCGTGGACGTATTTACGGGTGAATTCCTATTGGATTTTTGTAACTGTGCAGCTTGCAGGAGGAAAAATGGTGAACCTCGGATTCATTGTCTACCAGGGAGTTGAGGTATGTTCAATATGTCGCACTGGTTCACATTTTGGCTCGTTCTTCAGCATGGCTTGCTAATAAGAATGAATTGTACACATTATCGGTGATGACTGGTAAAGAACAGAATAGAATTTATTTTATTTCTCTAATAATTACTATTTAAAATGACTTGGTTGACTTATTCTGTCATTTGCCGCCCGTTGTTTTTGAAATGTCATAGAACGAAGAACGCATTAGCATTTCAATAAAGCACTCGTTATGTAACATGCCTCATTTAGCGGTCACTATTCGAAGCAAAGGACAAACAGTTGTAGAAGCAGACTACATTTTAAACGTAGATGAATATAATGCCCTTCGACAAAGAGATAATACGGCTGCCGTCGGTGCCATGTGTGGTACCGAAAAGATCATTGAACTACGTTACCCGGATAACTAGCGCACAGTGGCTGCCACCACGATTTTCTTTCGCTTTATAGACGCTGCGTCATGCGCTGTGTTTATTAGTGATAATGTAGCTTATATAGTAGTTATAAAAATAGCCTGCATGAAAACGGCTCTGTGACAATAATGAAATTTTTTCTCCGTTTGGATTCAATTTGAAGAGTGCGGAATGGGGGCTGAAATGATCAAATAATAAGGTAAATATTGAATACAAAATATTTTGTCAAGATATAAAGCAACGAAAAACTGAGATACGCTCATGTATTCGAGCATATAACGCGTTGAGTGACTGCCACAAAAGCACTCCACCTTGTCATGCTAAAATACAAACAGTAACACGTTGCCCTGATTCAGACTCACTCGCTGGCAAGCCAAGGTGCTTATGCCAGTATAAAAAAATAGACGCACACTTGTAAAACTTTGTGCGCCACAAGCTTTTTTTTTAGGGAACGTTGTCATAATTTCATCTGAGCTAAATACCTAACAATGATTTTCAATTCTTTGCAGATGCTCGAGAAATGTATAACCATTGTTTTCGCACCCCAAGGTGGTACACCTGAAGGAAGATTATCAATTACTAAATTTTGGTGCAGAAGAAGTTTTTAAAAGGGGCCCGAAGTCTTCAATACTACGTTTGTTAGGTGGAAGTTAGGTGTCTGAATTTCCTAAGCCAATTTACACATTAAAATTATGCGCAAGTCAGAGAAACGTTCAACATTGCAGACGAGAATTCGATTATTCTTTTTTCATATGCTGCCCGGACCTTGTTGGAGTTTTGTAGGGCCATCATCATCATCATCATTTCTTGGTCACTGCACCATGCCCCTCGCGCAGCTGATGCTAGCTTGGGCTGCGCGAGGATTAAAAAAAGCTAGCGCACTGGGCGAATCAGACGTGGAACGTCACGGCTCCGCTTCAGGCGTGGAATAGAGTGGCGAGATTGGCGCGGCGCCTTCGGCCGCCTTCGACGCCATCTCACGTCTCTCTTCTCTCGCCGCTAAAGTGGCGACCCCTCGTATGTTAAAGTGGTGTTTTAGGATGAATCTTTTGTAGTTTCTTTTTTATCTCAGAGCTCATCTAAGTTTTATGCTTCTATGAACCCATACATGCCCAGTATCCTAAATGAAGGACGCCGAATCTTTTCAATGTAACTAGGGTTTGTATTATGTAAAAAAATGTAGCACCACCTAAGTGTTTTTATGATGATCTATCCTCGTCGCATGCAAGTCTACGTGATCGCTGGGCTACAAATGGCCACGTGATTGCCGTCACAATTTGACCACTTCGCTTGCTGAGCGCCGTACCACCGAAAATACAAGTAATATAGAGTGGAATGTTTCTCGATGCTCCTGATATTGTTGTCGATTGTTTGTCAGTTATTGGGTGTGCAGTAACTTTCTTGTGACAGTATTAGGTGCAAACTTTTTTGTTCGCAGTGTGTCAAAATGGGTGAATGACTCCAAACCCATTGTTCTAAAGAGTCTTTTATTAAAAGCCCCATTGTGTTTTCTGAGGTCGCAGAAGCAATCATTTTTGAAAAATGAAATATTTTTTTTTATTTTTCGAAGTTTCGGCATATATAGGTCAACAAAGGAAGTGTTTACATATTTAGCATACATTAGTATCTCTGGCTTGAACATAGGGCAACGTCGACGTGCAGAAACGTAGGGGTGCAACATGATTGCTTATACAGCTCAACTTTACAAAGTTGATACAAGTTAACAGCGACATGATATTATCTAAAACAATGACTGCGTGAAAATTCATTCACTCATTATTAGATCACATAGATTATATGCTACTTCGCATGCGCAGTCAAATGCTTTTTTTCTGACGAGTAGCCTCGACCACCGAAAATACCTGCACATGCTCTTTCTCTGGATTATTCCTTTTCCTGTGTACGCCACCGACGACATTATGTGGCTATTAAAAATTACGGGCCGTTTGGTAAATTTAGAATAGAATCTTAGTGCTCGGGTGCCTTCCTTAAATAATAGAGAGCTTAAACAACTTAGAGCCAGAATTTGCAGAAAACTTTAGTTCCGAATCCTTCCAAAGAATAAATTTTCCAGCTAGAGTTGTGCATCCTGTTTTTTTTACTTCTACTCACTGAATAACAATATCTAGTTTTTGATGTTTACTCCATTTCTTCAACTTCATTCTCTGCAGCGTGTGGAAAAATGCAACGCTTCAGTTTTCCTACCTCCACCTAGTAAGCCCCTAGGAGGAGCTACGACTTTAACTTTTAGTGCAGATGAGGTTTTCCAGATGCCGTAAAGGAGAATGTATGATTAGAATTCACTGGTCAGAGAATCGATGTGATACTGTTGCGCGTCATGGCGACCGCAGTCTGCAGGTAGTGGGGCCGGTCGCCGTCACTCCGTCGAGCCAAGAACTAGGGGAGAGCTTTGAGCAAACTTAACGGATTTTTTTCACATCTTTACGGTGAGTTGTCGAGATGACAGAAGTGAAGAGAGTTGGGCGAGGCACTGCACGCCCTTTTTGTTGATCCTCGTTCCCTAGGTCCCTAGGTTGGGGATGTGGAAGTTCCTCCCAGTGAAGTACCGCCCGTCATGTATGTTCATAGAGGCACAACACTGGCTTGCACATACACACACACCCTTGCCACTAGTCGCAGCGCTGCCGTAGAAAAAGGAGGGGAAGAGCGGAAGACGCATGGGTTCCTCGACCCCTTTGGTTCCGGCCTCACGCTGTGTTCCCACGGGAAGATCTTAGCGCGCCCTTTCGAGAGGTGCCAGGTTCGTGGAATCCTCTGGGGAGAGCCCTTTGACCAGCGCCGTCGTCGTCTGCTGGTCAACGTGCTAACGATGCGTGGCCCAGGCGGGAGATAGAGCGGCGGCTCCATAACACTCTTTGGCAATATTCCACACAGTTGGGGCCGCTGTCAATCAGTGGGCGCCGTCTTGTGTAGACGGCCCTTGTTGCTTCCTCCGTCCAGCCGTGGCGAGACTAACCTTTTGGCACTAATCCGGCGTGGCGAATGACCCGCTGGGTCAAGGCATAGCTTGATCGCTACAATATGCATGAAAGTACTCAATATTTTATGAAATGTGGCACAATGAATAGAAACAGCGTCAGAAACATCAATTATTAAATTACGAAAGTTATAGAAAATGCCAACAGACCAGAAATGCGCAACTTTATATGACTTTTCCAACTTGTTGACGAAGAAAGATATAGTGACGTGAAATACACTGAAGCCTCACGTAGAAAGCACAAAATAAACCTGTATTTGATTTCTTTTGCTATTCCGACACAAAAAGTTAAACAAGGCCACGTTGAAGAATACTGCATCATGTCGGTGCCTTTTACTGTGAATGAAACATCCGGGTTGCACATTCTGGTAGACGAAATAAATAGGAGATTAGAGATGGAGTGAGTATAAAACCATTAGCGTTCTTAGTAGGGCCTGTTGGTTCGTGAACATTGTGGAGAAACAGCGCATAGACCTAGAGCAAGAACAAAAGGACCCAGCACTTGTTATCAACTGATTTCTTGATTGAAAATTAAATAGATATGAGGTCCAGCCAACAAATACGAAGAAAAGACGCAAATGCAGATAACTCGATCAAGGGACTTCGTGGGTCGTCATAAATATCTATTTCGTTAAGGACTTTGCAATATCTCGTGAGAACGTAAGCAAATGCAAAGAACGGCATGAATGACTGAAGATATGGCGGTCGGTTCTTAAACAATTGAAACGGTCGAGGTTGAGCCTTCTTAAATCTACGAAAGAGAAGAAGACCAACAATAACAAGAACAACTTTATTGAAGAAGACTTGGGGCAAGGGGTCATGAGCTCAATTGGTGGGGCTCCAAGGGCAGGACTGCACTAGCTACTGCCACCCATCTGCCAAACATGACCTACGAGCGCGAGCGGTACCTCTGAGTCTGATCTTGCGAGGTGTGCCTCCTTTGGTCCACAGTATTGGAGAAGCTGCTCCCATTTTTAGATACACCTACACACTTCGTGCTTTTTGATGCTTTTAGGAAAAAAAAATAGAAAGACCCATGTCTAGCTAAAAAGCGGAGCAGTTTCAGAAAAGGCAAGCAGCTTGTATTTGTACGCACTCATTAACACTCTCTGGAAAAAGAAAAATATACATTGAACCTGGCTTGTGATAAGTAAACTTGTCACATACTTTGTGTTTTAAGTTTTTCATTTTGTATAATCGCATGGGGTTGCAGTATTTTTTGCTGTGTTGCAGTTTGCTTATAACGTTTTTTTGTTAGATCCTCATTTTTCCATGTGTACATTTATGAATTTGTTGTTTTAAACATGTTTTTTTAATTTCGTAACAATCGCCACGTCATCACTTTTTTGCCAGTTTTTCCTTTTGTTTACGTTTACCTTAAATGTGTCTTTGCCGTATTTAGTAAAACACTTAGCCCAACTGATCGTAACGCCAGCCGCCGGTCAGCTGGTATCACTTGGGTCATTTGATTTCCTATTCGTTCATCTGTCTGTATTTGTTCTGCCTTTACAGTAAAGAAATGGAATGATGCTCATAGCTCAGTCGCGTACGTTCTTTCTCCTATTGTCTGCGCTGTATCGCCATAAAGAGCCCTTGCATACAATTTTGGAGCTATGCAAGTGTATGATGTTACCAACTAAGGTTGCATGGCGGCTTGTTGGTTATTCATGTTGTTCGAGGTATAGCGCATCCAGGACGGGACAGAGAAGAAGACACAGAACACATTTGCACCGTGTATGTGTTCTGTGTCTTCTTCTTTGATGTTGCTTCAAACGAAAAGAAAACACCATCAAGTTTTAGGGTTGGCATGGAGTCAAGTAACAGATACAATATTGCTAGGCAGACGCTTAGATTCGGACCAGGGGGCACTTCGCATGAAATATACAATGACTAGGTGGTTTAAAGCTGCATTCATAATTAATCGCGTACAGTATCAGACACAACATACACAAACTGTGAAGCTGTATATGTGCACGCAGCACATTACACAAGCGGATGGTGTACTTCGCAACTGTGGCTGAACGAAGAGCTCTAGGAGAGTTTCCAATGGTAAGTCAAGTGCTCAGATGCCCCTTGCATTGCACCAAAATGAAAGCGTGGTGTGAACGGCAGCTGATCATCTATTAGCGTGATCCTCATAGATGCCAATCCTGTTCATCCTATTTATTTCGAAGAAAAAAGCAACATCACAAATGAATGCATTCTGAGAACGTTTTTTTTATGACTACGCCAGCACTTGACTTGCCTTAAAGAAGCGAAAATTGATCTATTTCGTTGTGATTCACGGTCTTGTTCAATGAGCACGGAGACTTTAGTAACAATAAACGGAAAAACAGGAGTGCTATCTCGACTGAAAAAATAACTTCATCGCGAGAAAGCCTATCCTTGCGCATTACCTATCTACGCGGGCCGCTAGCCAGCGCTAAAACAGGACAAAAATGTATTCTCTCTTCAAGTATTTCCTATGATCTAGCAGTGTGACGTTTTTAGAAATTATAAGCAAGAATGGGTAAATTGTGCAGGACTTGCCGGTCTCAGGATGGGAACGTGACACTTCAAGTAATGAAACCTTGCTATGCAAACGTCAGTACATTATTCTGTACTGGTAACCTATCATTGGCCGTATCTATCAAGTAAGAGACCCTGCACGAAGTAGGAGATAGTTGAAAGGGGAGTTCACCTCTCATCATCATCATCATCATCATCATCATCATCATTATAATCATCATCATCATCATCAGCCTGACTACGTCCACTGCAGGACAAAGGCCTCTCTCATGTTCCGCCAGTTAACCCGGTTCTGTACTTGCTGCTACCAATTTATACCCGCAAACTTCTTTACTATCTCATCTGCCCACCTAACCTTTTGTCTCCCCCTAACCCGCTTGCCTTCTCTGGAAATCCAGTTAGTTACCCTTAACGACCAGTGGTTATGCTGTCTACGCGCTACATGCCCGGCCCATGCCTATTTCTTCTTCTAGATTTCAGCTATCATACCCTTACTTTCCATTGCTCGCTGCGTCGTCCTCAATTCAAGCTGAACCCTCTTTGTAAGTCTCCAGGTTTCTGCTCCGTAGCTAAGTACCGGCAAGATACAGCTGTTATATACCTTTCTCTTGAGGGATAGTGGCAATCTACCTGTCATAATTTGAGAGTGCTTGCCAAATGTGCTCCACCCCATTCTTATTCTTCTAGTTGCTTCAATCTCGTGATTCGACTTTCTGCCACCTTTCTGCTCTCCTTGTCTAACTCCGTAATCATGAGTTGCAATTCGTCCCCTGAGTTACTGAGCAATGCATTGTCATCGGCGAAGCGCAGGTTACTAAGGTACTCTCCATTAACACTTATCCCTAAGTGTTCGCATTCTAGGCTTGTGAAAACCTCCTGTATGGACGCGGTAAATCGCATTGGGGAGATTGTGTCCCCCTGCATTACACCCTTTTTGATTGGTATTCTGTTGCTTTCTTTATGAAGCACTACGATAGCAGTTGATCCCTTGTAGATTTCTTCCAGGATGTTTATATATACTTCATTGACGCCTTGATTCCGCAGTGTCTGCATGACGGCTGATATTTTTTTTTGAATCAAACGCCTTCTCGTAATCTATGAAGGCTAAGTATAGTGGTTGGTTATATTCGGAGCATTTCTCTATTACCTGATTGATAGTATGGATGTGGTCGATTGTTGAGTAGCCTGTTCGAAATCCTGCTTGTTCCTTTTGGTTGATTGAATTGTAATGTTTTCTTTACTCTGTTAGCAAATACCTTTGTAAGTAGCTTGTATACTACAGAGAGCAAGCTAATCGGCCTGTAATTCTTCAAGTCCTTGTCATTTCCTTTCTTGTGTATTAAGATGATGTTAGCGTTCTTCCAAGACTCCGGTACTCTTCTTTTCAGGACACAGCTCGTAAACAGGGTGGCTAGTTTTTCTAACACAATCTGTCTTCCATATTTCAGCAGGTCTGATGTTACCTGATCCTCACCAGCAGCTTTGCCTCTTTGCATGCTCTCCAAAGCTTTTCTGACTTCTTCTATCATTACTGGTGGGGTGTCATCTGAGTTACTGGTAGTTCTTATAGTATTAAGGTCGTGGTTGTCTCGGCTACTGTACAGATCTCTGTAAAACTCCTCCGCTATATTAACTATCCTATCCATATTGGTAGTTATTTTGCCTACTTTGTCCCTTAGTCCATACATCCGACCTTTGCTTATCCCAAGTTTTCTCTTCACTGCTTTGACGCTTCCTCCGATTTTCAGAGCGTGTTCAATTCTCTCCATGTTATACCTTCTTACATCGGATACCTTACGCCTATTGATATACTTCGAAAGCTCTGCGAGTTCTATTTGATCTGTTGTACTTGATACTTTCATGATTTGACGCTTCTTAGTGAGATTCTTCGTTTCCTGGGTAAGTTTGCCAGTGTTCTGTCTAACTACCCTTCCTCCAACTTCCACTGCACACTCCGTAATGATACTCGTCAGATTATCATTCATTGTATCTATGCTTAGGTTGGTTTCCTCACTAAGAGCCGAGTACCTGTTCTGAAGCGCGACTCTGAATTCCTGTACTTTCCCTCTCAGTGCTAGCTCATTGATTGGCTTCTTGCGTATCAGTTTTTGTCGTTCCTTTCTCAAGTCTAAGCTAATTCGAGACCGTACCATTCTATGGTCATTGCATCGTACCTTGCCAATTACTTCCACATTCTGCGCGATGCCTGGGTGTGCACTCAATATAAAGTCTATTTCGTTCTTCTTTTCGCCATTAGGGCTCCTCCATGTCCACTTGCGGTTTCCTCGTTTTCGGTAGAAGGTATTCAAAATCCGTAAATTATTTCGTTCTGCGAATTCACTTGTAGCTCTCCTCTGGCGTTTCTAGTACCGATGCCATAATCTCCTACGGCCTGGTCTCCAGCCTGGTTCTTCCCTACCTTTGCATTAAAGTATTCCTTCAGTGTTGTATATTGTTTTTTTAACCTCACTCATTGCCAATTCCACGTCTTCATAGAAGCTTTAAACTGAAGCGTCATCCTGGCTGGAAGTAGGCACGTAAGCCTGTACCACCTTCTTCTTGTATCTCTTATTCAGTTTAAATACGATACCTACCACCCTTTTAATAAAGCTATGGTATTCCTCTATGTTGCCAGCTATGTTTCTTTGAATTATGTACCCCACTCCCAGTTCTATTCTGTCAGCCAAGCCGTGATAGCAAAGGACGTGCCCATTATGTAGCACCATATAGGCCTCATCTGTCCTCCTAACCTCACTGAGCACTATGATATCGTCACGTAAGAGTGAGGGTAGCCCGAAGACAGGAGACCGGGAGGCTCGTAGAAATAGAATAGAATCCGTTTATTTGGCGGAATCGCGCCCACTAAAGGAAAGTATAGACATCGGCTTAGCGGGTGGCGAACAGCGTGTTCGATGGCCGTCGGAGAACAGAATGCCCCACTGGATTGCAAGACGCATTCACCGTCCGAGATACAGTCGTCGTAGCATCTGGGGCTATCTCGTAATCAACGAATGGTTGACGTGCGGGCCGCAATCTTCGCAGATGAATCGCGGTGCATCCTGGACCAAAATAAGGCCACCTGCCCGCGGTATCGGCATGCGCAACACTATCCGCAATACGCTTCGCGGAAATATCTCATTTAACACCCTCTAGCTCCTCGAATAGTACAGCTAGACTGCCCTCACTAGATAAGGTTCTAGCGTTGCACGTTGCCATGTTGAGGTTCCAATGGGAGCCTGTCCGGATCCAGAGATTCTTAGCACCCTCTGCTGCGTTGCAGATCTGACCGCCGCCATGGTCAGTTGCTTCGCAGCTGCTGGGGACTGAGGGCCGTGAGTTATTTGACGTATGCATGTGGGAGGTAGTGGCCAGATACTGCACCAAGGTGACCAATCTTTATCTATTGAGGGAGTGCGTTCCCGGCGGTGGTTACCGCTGAGGCCGCACCCCAGGCCCCGTAATGCAGCTCCATCACCACGAGGATTTTTTTTATGCGGTCGGGAACTGCGCGGCACCGGGATTTGAATGACGGACCATTTGCATGCGAGGCGGATGCTCTAACCATTATGCCATCGCTGCTTACCGCTAAGTATCTACTTTGTTTGCTATGAGTAACGCTGCGCATACGCAAGTAATACGAAGGGGTCGGGTTTGAGCTTGTCATTTATTTAGTTAGCATCGTTGTCATCATCATTGTTATCATCAACCTAATTACACCCACACTAAAACAAAAGCCTCTCCCATATTCCGCCAATCAACAGGGTCTCGTGTTTTCTGCTCTCACGTTATACCTGCAAAATTATGTCACCTGCCCACCTTAATGAATTATGATGGACATAATTTCCCCATCTCCTCGGTCGCTCAAACAATCTCTCACAATCACTATGTATTCGTCTGTAAAGAGAGAAATAAGTAAAAAGGAGAGACAGGCAGGTTAAAAATACTGATTGTTGGTCTAGTTGGTATTTGCTTAGTTGGTACTTGCTTCATTTCCACTTGTTCTTGTCGTTGAGTGTTTCTTTTCTTTGTATGTGTGTTATTTGTGGCCAAAGCATGTCAGTAGGCAGGTTAATCTAGAAGAACTGGTAAGCTTCCCTGTACAAGGGTGGCAAATAGGAGTCGCAAAGAGGCTAGAGATAGAGAGAGAATATAAATTAGGAAAAACATTCACATGTACACATATGCAGGGCGTTATCATCACAGTCGTTTGGAGAGACTGGTTGGACGCAGGAAGCGCAGGAGCGTCTTGACAGCCTTCTTCTGCGACGTGAAGACCTGTTATTAGCGCAGGATTCTTTCTTCCGAAAGAGTCAGGTTGTCCAGTTGTTCTAGTTATTGCGGAATGACTGTCTCTGTGAGCAGTACTGGGGCAATTCGCACAGAATATACCAAGTTGTTTTGCCACTGCCGCAATGGTCACATGCTGCAATGCGGTTCGCGAACGCATTGGTAAATGCGATACCCAATCATAACCTGCACAGCATAGTAGCGTGTCGTTGGCCAAGTCCAGAAGGAATTTGAGGTCATAGAGTACGTTCTAAGGTACATATTCGTGCATGCGGGGAATTTGGTTCATTTCGTTGCGGCGTGGTGCGCTCGTGAGCAAGCATTCGGAGTTTCCGTACAGCGTCAGTTCTGGAGAGCGGAATTCTGGCATGATTGGCAATGAACGGGCCGATCGAGCTCCCCGTTGTGGCCATACTGAAAGCAATCAAATATCATTGATGTGTAAAATCTAAGAAATTTATATGAATGTTATGTTGTGTCTTTGTCTTTGGCTGAAGTATATTGTACGAAGCAAAGGAAGATGAAGGACAAAATCAGCTGATAGGCGCGCGAGTGTGACAATGAGCCATTGTGATTCTCACCTGAGGTTGTTCCTCTGTGATTGCGTTTATACAGAAGTCACTGACCCCGTAACAATATACTTTAATGATGTGCGAAAAATAAGAAACCCAGACAGTTAGCTCCAAACGGCCGTGTTTACACCTCACTAAATTTTTATACATTGTGATACATAACCTGCTCAACCTCCACATATACTCGCCCCAAACAACAACCATCTGCTCTGTGACATTAATCACTCATCCAGTCTCTGCACTCGAGATTAACTGATATGTGCAGAAGATAAGGAATTAGGTGACCTATGCACGCTGCTTCAAGTGCCAAAGCTTTCAGTATCAAGAGATCACTCAATCTTTGCCAGTCGACATAAACAGTTTGCGCGTAGGCGATACGAGTATGAAAAGTTTCTAAGCTATTGATGTGCCATGAGTTGTGCGTTCTCTCGCAGAAACAATAGCCAATGCTTCGGATGCTGTAAATGTATATAGTTACCTTAACGTAATTTCTGTACTTTCATGCGTCAACAGGAAACTATGCACACAAGTGTTATTCAAAATTCCTGAAATTCTCAAGGGAAAGTCTACTTGTACATAGCTTAATATGCGCAATCACCAATATATCACTTCAGTTCAGCCAGCATTCATCACATACACTTGGCTTTTGTCTGTGAGGTCAGAGCGTGAAAATATACATCGCTGTAATTGCCAGAAGGAGTCTACAAAATTTTAATGCATAGTTTTTCGAGGCAGAATTCATCATACGCGATTGGTGCCTATCTTCGAGCTAATACCAGGAAAAGTAAACCCTCAAGAAATGTCAGACGAGGTTGAGAGAATGATAACAGAGAGTCTTATTTCCGAGAACCAACAGCTTATATTTTTCTGTAGTCTCCCTTCTTTCTATGTTCCCCCGTCAACAGGTATTTGAATTGAAAGGAGCGTAAGACTTTAGGCACACAGTAAATAAGAGGCCCGGGGACCAACTCAACTTTATGTATAACGGTGACCGATAATCATGACGGACAAACACAAGGACTAGTTGTTAAGAAGACATCAGGTTTCGAAGAATAACAGCGTGTGTAATCACCCCCTTGGTAAGTAGGCACCGTTTGTGTACTGACATGTGGCCGCAATGAAGCAGATTTACATACGAAGTACTTGAGTTCCCGACAAGCGCCAACTCCTCACATATTAAAAGACTTGGAATGTATGGTACACTTTGGCTTCCTGAAATGTGCATACTGATCGTTGACAGCAACATAAGAGGTGAAGTGCCACAAAAAATTTAATAGCGTGTGTTTCCTGTCATATGGTGGAAGAGGCGATAAACTATCACAATCAAAACGTCTCCTTCTTTCTGCCTCTCTCTCGTTCTCTATGTCCGTCCTTTCAACCATCCGTCAGTCTGTCTGTCTGTCTGTCTGTCTGTCTGTCTGTTTGCACGTCTGACAAGTAACGCGTGACAAGGTTAGGCTACGGCGAGCTTCGCCCGTCAAAACAGGAGGACTTTTCTTAGGCCCGAGAGCACGCAAAGTATGTTACAGATCACTATGCTATAAGGGGTTTCGCCTACGTTACGCAATGCGATGGTGACAGTATTCTACAGGGTATTATCATCGGGGTCCCTAAGAAGCACCACATGTAATACGAATGAATACTTAGGAATGTATGTTGGTCACACCGTGTGAGCAAAATGATGGAGTAGGCTATGTACCGCGCTCAACGGATAGGTGACACCATGTACCAGCTATGGAATGAGAGGTGTTTCTAGTACAGTCAATCAATTTGAGGACAGCTGCGGCCACAAGTTGAATTCGCCGAGAG
Source organism: Rhipicephalus microplus (assembly GCF_043290135.1). Taxonomy (NCBI): domain Eukaryota; kingdom Metazoa; phylum Arthropoda; class Arachnida; order Ixodida; family Ixodidae; genus Rhipicephalus; species Rhipicephalus microplus. The sequence continues at coordinate 44,221,883 of NC_134707.1, forward strand.
AAATCGAAATATGAATTTCGTTATAACAAAAAGCAATGGTCAAGTCCGGCTTCAGACAGTCTTACGGGGTATCAAGGAATATGGACTAACCGTCGGGCTAGTGTTGTGAAACTTAGTGCACAAAAAGCTCACCTTCCTGGAACATGTAATGCATCAGTGATGTCTTCAGCAAGATCCTCGAAAGACTGAAACTAAAACTGCCCTCCCTCTGCACGCCAGCACGCAAGCAGTTCACCTTTTTTAGATTTAGGTTCAGTTATCGGCGTTTCACGAAAAACTAATCTGTGGCATTGCTGCACACTTTACAGACTGATGTGTTCCTATGTCAGTTGTGAGAGAGAAAGTCTACGCCTTGAAGATCTCTAGGTGATCATGTGATGACTCAGCAGCAGCCCTTTTTTCTCTCCTATTGATGAGCAAATATAAACATAACCCTGTTTTTATCTGGGACTTCAGTTTTTTTAGATATGCTGTCGGGGTTCCTCAAGGACACAGGATGTGTTACTTATAAGGTGCTTTGCATGTTCTCGAAGCACCTGACTTCGAAAGGCCCGAAAAAGAAAATACTGCGAAACTGTGGCTATTAGTCATTCCGACATAAAATGAAGTAGTATGTGTTGCAAATAAACAGAGCACCGTCCTATAAATATTACTCATTTTCACAGCATCATTACAGTTTTATCCAATAAATTAGTAATATAAAATTACCAAAAAGAGATTCATGCAATGTTAAAATGGCACTACTCTCTAACTATGAGAATCAGACAGTGTATTGCGAATGACACCCTTGTAAATTTTCATGTTACTGAATACCGCTGAATGTAATACATATCTTTTTGGCAACAGCAGGTTGAGCGAATCTGGATATGGCTGCGGTTGATGCTTCATCGATGTTCATTGCACTAGTGGCGAGCTTTTGTACAGAAAGCTTTGAAGCTGCCGGATGGACTGAAGTCATTCCAGCAAACACACATGAGCACCGCGCACTAGCGGAATACGCCTACATGGCCAGAAGGGATGATCTGCCTGCTGAAGGCGTTACTGTTCTCGTAACGCAAGCCAGATAGAAAGTATGCTCAAAAGAGTGTTTTGTGCGTTCAATACTGAAATTTCGCTAATGGGCCAAACGTACTTGAGAACAAATGAAGCAGTACTTAGCGTTGTATTAACTTCAATTGCAATGGTTTTGAGCGGTAGACTGGTTTTCGTGAGGGTGTGTGAACAAGTGCCCTAATGAAGACCAGGCAACCAGTCGAAACCGTTGGATATGAAATTGGGACAACCGCTAATAAGTTGTGTTTCGCTCTCTCTCTCTCATATATATATATATATATATATATATATATATATATATATATATAAGGTATAACAGACAATAAGGTATAACAGACAATAAGATGAGGTATAACAGACAATAAGAAAATAATAAAAAGGAAAGTATAGGGAAATTTATTAGACCCTATTTTATTGTAAATGTCAAGACAGGAAAGTGGGTGAAAAGATAACTTTCCCTAAGCATGAACCGATCGGTTCCTGCCCACGGCAAGTTTGATTATTTCAACATCCCTGTATCATGTTCGTGTTACTTTGGCCTTGCGCCACGTGCGATTGATCACGCTATATTTTTAAATATGTTTCATCACATGCCACTCTTATTCTGTTTAAGACATCACGCAAGTAACGCTCTAAGAGTATTCCCGCTTCCTTCGAACAGAAATCAGCAGTTGGCGCTTGTTCATATCACTTATTTTGTTGCTTCATTTGCGCCTTATTCCTTCTGGTAAGCTAACACCGATGTTGATTTTGTCATCAATGAACATCATAAACAATACGGTTATATAAAACATATGCACCTGTTCAACTGATGTTCATGCGTATAACGTTTGTACATATGGCTAGCATTATTATGTAAGGGCTCACTAAAAAAATGCAGCAAAGTCCCCTTCCATTCGCATTTGTCGCATGCCATTCTTCCCGAAAGTATGCGCATAGTGCCCAATTTTTTCGTATGCAAAAGGCTAACGTGGGTGATATCGGTGGCTATTTATCGCAATTATTTTTATGATGAACTGGACGAAAAGCTCTTAAAAAGAAAACAAAAAGGGATGTGGTGGTAAATGTTGATGTCTGAGCTGACAAATGCGGTGAAGTTGACATACTATCTGAACCATGTCATATCGAGCGTTCTACTTTAGGAGGCTTAGCACCCCATCTTCAAGCTCCTAAGAACTTACTTTATGAAGTAGGCCAGCAAGGCGTACATGTTAAGCATCAATGCAAGGAGAAGAAATGAACACATACTTCATGCTAGAGACATCCATTGATTTCATGCTGCAGTAACACGTGGCTGCATGCTTGGCAATGTGAAGACACAGACATCTAAGTAAGCTTGTTGAGATCAGTAGTAGAAAGTTGTCTGTAGCCAAGCTGTGAAGTTCAACGTCTATTTATTTTCCAAATTAACTCATGACTCAGTCGGCCAAAGCATATCAATATCTACCAGTGGTCCCCCACCAAACAATCAGCATATCCACCCATCGTCCGTCCCTCATCCACCCATCATATGTCCATCATCCACCCATCACCTGCCCACCACTCTCATCGCCCACTGTCCACCCATGGTCTGTCCATCATTTCCATTGTCCACCTACCATCTGTCCGTGACTATCCATCCATCATATGCCCACCATCAGTTCATCCAGTATAATAATCCACCAAGCTGGTGAGTTCTGGGTATCATCATGCTCACCCTTTGGCAAATTTTCCAAAAGGACAACTTCGCGATCCAGCAGAAAGATAATATGTGCTCTAATTGAAGGAATAAATGAGAGAGAATTTTTTACAAATTTAGACGCACGATTTGTACCCTTTTAACAATACCGTGCAGTATGTCACGCAAATTATTCAATTAAAAGTAGTATATAACCCTCTAAAAGTAAAAAGCAATAAATTTTTTGAACGAAGAATAGCTGCCATATTACTAATGGCCATAGTAGTAATAGACTTTTATATCAGCCGCATACTAACAGCTGAGTATTTTTACCACTTTGCAACCAGCTGCCCTTACTCTACCCCTTCGGCGCCGATCCACTTGAGCGAGGTGGTGATTTAGAGGGAAGGGCTTGATCGCGTAGCAGTTGGGCAGTAGAAAAAGCTATGTGACAGGTCACCGTATGGAGAGGGGCAGTTGGCATAGCATGATTCAGATCTTCACTTATGAACATATGAGCGTATTTACACCAGTGTTATCTGTCATGATAATGGTTATAAATGGTAGAAGCGTATCCGCAACAGCGTATTCATATTTCCAGAACCAAATGCTTTGATAGACATATTTCAGTGCTTGCTTTAATGACTTTCTGTCACTCTAGGTTCAGCGGGGAACAATGTATAACATCGCATTCATTGTTTTCTTCCAAAATACGGTATGTTCATATTTGACATATGAAATGTGCATTTTTTCGCTTGTTCCAGTTTACAATAAGGTGTTATTACTTATTACAAGTCACTTGTTCTATCATTTATTTTCTTTTTTTTAGTGTTGTAAATATGTGTATTCCTCCGTGTGTGTGTGTTTATGTGTTTCGTTATGCATGTGAATATGCATGTATATATATTCATACATAGGTGTATGCGTATCTATATATGTGTGTGCGTATAAATATATATGTTCTGTTATTCTGTTTTGTGCTCTGATAGGAACCGACAAACAACCTATATATGCTAACGGTGTAGCCAGTTTGTAATAATTACTTATGTCAATAAAAGTGAGAGTGATTGCTTGATTTCAGACACCCCCTTTTTCCGAAGCAAAGACGACACTAAATAAACGTAGAGTCTTGTTCAAATTCCTTAAAGATTTTGATTGTCATTGTTTAACATGAAATCTACAATAAGCAACATTTCTCTCGGCCTTCTTCTGGTATAAAAAAACTATTTACACCCGAATTGAGGTAACTTCTTTGACCCTTTTTCGAACCCTTGCAAGTGTTACGTTCTGTCACTGTTACCATAATATGAAGGGTTCACGACGCGAAACCACCATATGGGCTTATTACGAGTGAGACCAAAGTGTAGGACATAAGGAATTTGGGCTATCTGCTGTTGTTTGTCGTGCGTTGACAACATTTTGTTTTACGTTTTGCTGACCTATAATTAGGCATCAATGCATGCACCTTACAACTGCGACTTAACTTTGACCTGGTTTTAAAGTAAATATTTTTAGACTAATCGAAATAGGTGACTTTGGAAGATTTATTGTTCTTCATTTAAAAGCCACTGATGCGGATATTTTTGCAAAGAAATAACGAAATAAGGAATGGAAGGGAGGGCAAAAGTTTGTTTATTTGCGCAATATAGCCGCATCTGCCACTTATAAATGAACACGAACCGACCAGCCCAAGAACGTGTAATTGCTTAATAATACTTTTAGGACACTAACGTTAATGAGACGCAATAGACAATGAAACACATAAAGTACATGGAATAACGTTTTACAGTAAATAATATGTGTGCCAGATGAAAAATTATAAGGGCGAAAGAATACCTGTCTTTTCAAGGAGACCAAACCTTGTCATAGTGCTTCTGCTGCTTTACCATTGAGCTCAGGCGGTAGCCTCATCTTATCTGTTTCATCTGGTTCACTTGCATAGGTCGACGCACAAGAGTGTGGGTGGGGAAAAAGAAGGGGCGGAGCCGCTTGTTTTTTTCACCTAAGAGGAGGGTGCAAAGTCAGCCTCATAAACTAATATTGTTGGCAGGGAGGGACGACTGCGAAGACTGAGAGCTTACTGAAACTTGAGAGTTTATTTTATAGGTGCTAATGTATATGCATCTTTGAAAATTCAAATCACAAAAAGGTAGAAGAAGCGAAGCCGAATGATTGCGATCTGATTATACCACAAGTTCTTACCCTCATTTGTTAGCACGTTAGACGGTAAGCTCACAATGATGGCCAATTGAAATGAATGCTGAAACCTTCATAGGTTTTATGTGCGCGGCCATGACGTTGTCTGTGGAGTATGCGTGCCTCATAGAAATTACGATTGATGCCACAATGGGTGCGCTCCTATCGCAGCAGCAAAGACATCTCAAGGAGCAGAACAATAAGCAGAAGGCTAAAACTGGAAGTAAACTGATAATTTATTTTGACGAACATGACAGACACTTATTCTGAACAGGCACGTATTTTGCGCAGATACTTTCATTGTTCAGCCCGGGAAATCTACGAAGCGCTCCTAGTTCATTTTATCGGGCCGTCGTGTTTCAGTGCATAAACCTTACGAGGATAATATTTATCCTCGCACTTGAACAGTCTATACAGAGACTAGTTGGGACGCATGCGCAGGGTGTCTTCCTTTTTCATGTTTTGTAGCGCAAAAAAGTTCACCAGTACTCTCTGTCCGTTCTTTTTTGTGCTTACAGATGGAAGTTTCGCAATCGTTTTGACCGCTCAATGATTTTTTTCTTCTTTCTACAGATGCTTGAGAAATGTATCACCGTAGTTGTACTGCCTCCGATTCGCCGACTACGACTGACAAGGAGGGTCACTAAATTTTGGTGTTGACCAGTGCCATAGCCGAAAATATGTTACTGCGAGAGGAGGGGGGGGGCGACCTGGAGGGCATCACAGCAGCAGCCGGAACTCTTTCCGTCATCAATACTTTCATTCGGCTATCTTGACATGTAATAAAGTAAAAGATTCAACCTGGTCCTCGTTCACTCAGTATGGTCACGTGCCCGCCTCAGTAGTCTAGTAGTCAACGCTTTAAACTGTTGACCCGCAGGGCAGGTCATTGAATTGCGGCTGTGATAGCCATAAAAAGCTTCGCCTTTCACGGGACACCACACCACCAACAAGAAAAATTGAGCACGCGCCGTGGTTGATACCAGTGCACTATACCAGTGCACTGGCACGCGCACTGGTATAGGGGTACACAAACAAGGCTCGGGTTGAGCAAGCGAACAGGGAATGCTGCGGCGACAGACAGCGTCTTGACGATACGAATGCCATGAGCGCCAAAATTTCGGCGAACTTGCGACCACATGGTCGATGACATTTCAGCTCCCGCACGGGGCGCTGAATGCGGTTCTTTGATGGTGGAGCTGTGTGCCTTATCTCACTGTTTTAGCCGCCAGATTCTATTTTATATAAGTTCATTCTTACTTCTAAAAGATTGTTTTCAAGGAACAATAAATAGGTGAGTGCGCATACAAAAAAAACACCTGAAGTCACGTCTGATTTCATTAGGGTGCAATTAAATGGTGACAAATTTTAAGAAACAGGCCATGGCTGAGGCGTCTTTTGAAATACCATTTCAGTTTTTAATGTAGGACAAAGTAGACGAAGATAAAACCCGGAGGGAGTTGGTGTATGATTGCTTTTAGAGGAAGATTTGAAACCGCCTTGTGAAAAAGACTCATATTTGCACTAAGAGAGTGCCATGCTAGTAACCAGCTTCAGAATTTGGTAGTCCGTGCTAATGTACTGAGGCAGTATAAGTACTTCAAATGAGTTATTCTTTCCGCTCGATTTTTTTGTAATTCATGGATAAGTTTCATGAAATATATATAATTCTAGTCGAAACTGGCGGATGTGAATTTTAGGTTTCGTTCTGACAAAAATGAAGAGAAATAGTTTTGCGCATTGAAGAACACAATGCAAATGACGTAATAAAGACACAAGCATGTTGTTAGCGATTGGAGTGAGACCATCCTAGAGATGTGCGCTGCAGAGGTTTAATCACTTCAGGGGTTGAGATAGGTGGAAGAAGGAACAAGTTAAACTTCCACGGCAGAAGTTTCGTATAACAAAATATTTACTTTTTCACGGCACTGAAAGCGGAGTTATACAGTCATTAGAGCTCAGTTATATTCGACTAATGTTTCATCATTCTTGGTGTAACCTTTTGCAAACTGAACGCTTCAGATTTCTCGAAAAAAAAGGTTGACTAAAAACATTTGCAATCATTTAGATATACGTACATTTTAGAGAAGCCATATATTATGAGGTCATCAATGAAAGTGACAAACATAAATGGGCAAAGTATGGGTCCTTCAGGGACGCCTGAACTTATGAGAATAGCAGCAGATAATTTATTGTTGGCAAAAGCTGTGAAGAGTTTTGATTTTAAGAATATTTTATTCAATGTTAAGGTGCCGTGATTTATATGTAACGAAGCAGGTCTTAGTAGCAGATGCCGATCAAGTATTTTGACAAATGCTTTTGCGAAATAGTAGAACATGGCCACGCGAGTCTGTCAGAATCAAAGTTACATGCAGGTAGTGAACAACATAGCTATTTGTGCCATAGCTGGCTTTTTCGAAAGAGTACTTTAGCAGATTTGCGGTGCCTCAGCAATACGCAAGCCATTCGCTTAAAAGCCCACGAGATCACGTGTGCGGTTGAGGTGCTTTCTTTCGACAAAAATGATTGAGCAGTTCAGTTCTGGTGCAGGCACTGAGGGTTTACATCACGGCGTTCGAAATTGGCCTGGTTGATCACTTTGCCAATGGCGGGTTGCTTCGGCACAGCAACCTATTAGATATGTCTCAATTGCACACAGTACCGGAGGCAGCTGCCATAAGTGTAGATCATCAGGGAGCAATCAATTTAGCTATTCTTGTTCTTCCCGATCCGAGACACCTCTAATAAAAATACCCGCAAAACATATTGTCTATCTACGCAAAGCTTTTCGTAAGAGCCGATCTACATTGAATGGTATGTAGCACGTTTCCTAAAACAGCGCTAAACTGAGGGAACCAAACGAGTGCTGTTAAGTTTTTGTCCAAAAAGTCAAACAATGAGTGCAGAAACTCTGGACTTAACTCACGGACATAACTCAAGTATGATTGAATACCACCCCTTGTCTCAAACCTCTGAAAACCAGAGTTTAGCTTTGCTATTACTAGCGATTCGAGAAAATACTCGGCAATACATTACATCAAAAAACAATGTTCTCATTTTGGAGTGTTAAATGCAAGTACCATTGATTTCGAATGCTTACGTGCTAGTCTGTATTGTCTACGTCATTGTTGTACCTCCAGTGCACGCACGCTTGTGCTTACTTGTCAGATAGAAGTGGTCGTACACTCAAGTTTGTGCTCGTATTACTCAACTCCGTGAATCATTTTTCTTCAGGCACTTTAACAATGAAATAAGGGCATCAGAGAAGATACCAACGAATGAGGCACAACTGTGTTACCTAAACCAGTATATTTTGCTCTTATTGTAAGCAAATACTTTTGCGTTACTTGAAATACACCGGTGTACGGTGAAAATATTAGTACCCCAGAGCTTTTCTAATTTAATAAATCTTTCGTTTCCACGCGACAAAAAAGAATACCAATGCTCTGTTCTTATATTACCCTGGATAATAAGATATCAAAATCGGAAACGTTGGTGGACAAGTGAGCTATTCAGGAGAGGAAAATGACAAGCTTATCTACATCTGCATGTTTGTGAAACAACTCAGTTAGCCAAGCCTAGAAAACAGACTACAATGTTGTTTGTCAAAATAATTGCGACTCAAAACGGCAGATTTGTATGTTGCATATGGGAAAACAAGGGCCACAGTACGTGCAGCAAACATAGATTCTTCGCCTTAAGTATATGCTTCTTAGTGTGATGTAAAATGCTCTGACAAAATGTTTCTACTGTAAGCATAAGCGCTAAAGGAAACAGACCTCTATATGCTTACCTTCAAATGCGGAACAAGTGCTGCATCCATTTTTTGAGGAACTCTAAGTAGCCTGTCCAGTGGAGCAGAAGGCGCCTGGGAATTTGTTTCTGTTCTGGGAACAGAAACAAATTCAACCACATTACCAGATTAATCTCGCCCACAAACTAACTGCGTATTGTACGCGGTGTTTCAAAAAGTCCTGTAGCTCTCACAAAAGGCAGCCTCAGGACGATGTCCCAACCGAACACTGTCGAAATGAAATTTTATTTTAGGGACAAGAGTCGGTACCCGTAGACAATGGACGCCATGGCTTTTCTCAGTCGAAACTCCGTTGAAAGTTTGCCTTCTGTACGTCAAGTCCCTTATCAAAAGTGTGCATCTCTTAAGCACTTTGCAATAACGTAACAACAAATGGCTTCCAACTCGCCCAACCAAATACCCTTATAATTCACGTGCCTAATCCAGCTTTTTTCTCTCCCATTCTTAAGCTTCCTAGTTTTTCGCCTAATTTGGGACCTGCACCACCGACTTCGACATACTAAGCATGGTCGGCCATGCTCGCAAGTTTATCACTTGAGGGGAGTTTCGCCCGACTAGTTCTCTCACCGCAAAAGCTGTAATCAAGCGGTCGAAAACACAAAGCTCACTTAGCTGACACAGTCACGTTGGAGAAATATGTCAATTGCTAACTAGAAGAGACATAGTAGTGGCTTGTAGAAGTAATAACTGCGACATTTCATGTTTGCCCTATGCTTACTTGTATTTACTTGTTCGTCCTTACTTGTTCATCCTTGGCCACCCTTTCTTTTTGAGGACCACGCAGCAAATATATCGCTGCTTCTATTCTTCGAATGCAATTACACTTTCGGTTATCGGATTCATTTATTCGTACTTCTGATTAATCTGTGACTGCTTTAGTGGAAGCACATTCGATGATGAGCTAACGCAAGTGATGTAAACAACAAGGGATGCCAAAAGACTGGCGTTTAGCTGCTTACGGCTTCTTGTTTACGACCTCATAACGGAGGTGTTGATGACGATTCTTTAGATACAGGTACTTGAAAGCTACCAAGAGAGCAGTGCGCTATATTTAGAATGCAGTCACTACGTAGAACACAAGTGTTTCTTGAAACAATTGCCTGGTGCAGGCATTAGAGATCCGAATAATAGGTAGGATTGGAACGAATTCAAGCAGGCAAGTGTTGCACTAACGTGATGCATAAACGTGGTGTGAAAGAGAAGAGGGAGGACGAGGCGTGGTAATTTTACTCGAAAATCTTAGGCACTAGAAATTAACAGTGACATTTCGGCAGGCACTTTCTTAGGCGGAGGGCACTTGCTGGGAATGTCGCGGTTTATCTCCGCTAAAGTACTATCTATGAAGAGAAGCACCCATCAGGATCCAGAAACCTGATTATTATGGCAACTGTGGGTTTCTCATACCAGGATATGGCTACAGCCGACACTTCAGTGCTGGTCATCACATTGATGCTTAGCTTTATCAATGGAAGCTTCGAAGTCGGTCGGTGGAGAGAAGACAGAGATCCGAATAGATTTGAGAATCAAGCCCTAGCACGGTACGTCTACGAGCGCATGAGGCCTCGACAAAGTACAGAAGAAATGTGGGTTCTTGTAACACAAGCCAGGACAAAGGTATGTAGCCAAAACGTGAACATTTATCTTCCTATTGTGGCATCAATAAATACGAAGTCGCTTTCTTCACACCCACCCCAAATATCTTTTTCCTACGCCTGCACGCAATTTCCTTTCTTCTCTCTTGGTGCGTATATATATATATATATATATATATATATATATATATATATATATATATATATATATATATTGTTGTGTATGTGTGTGTGTGCTTTTCCTTCCTATATACAAAAGTGACAAAAATAAACCAGGGTGGCCGCACCACCAGGAGGTACAACGGGCTAAAGTCAATGGAACATAAATGAAGAGGGGAAATCACCAAAAATACTTATTGAAGTTTGTTCAAAAATTGTGGGGAAAACCTAATAAGTGTAGAGTTCAGGTGCAACACTAGCCAGGTTTTTTCTAGGCTCATGAAAATTGAAATGTATTTATTGAGTGTGTGACAATAAATAAATAAATATATATATATATATATATATATATATATATATATATATATATATATATATATATATATATATATTGTAGTGAAGAAGATGAGAGCTACTCAGAAAGGCAGGGGGTATGACTCAGTCGGTGAAGAAGACGACGTTTTGGTTGGCTGGGAACTCAGGCTAGTTCCGCCATTACCGCTTGACGTGTCGTGACCGCTCTCGTGTTGTATAAAACAGTGCCACTCTAAAACGCCTCATTTTAATTAGTGGAGAGTGCTGGGTAGCGCCTAATCCTGGAATTGCGAAACCGTACGTTGCCTCCATTTGCTACGATGTCCACGAACGACGATCAGCAGGCGGCCGCCTCGGCTCCAACTACTGCAGCACCTGTCTGTCTCGGCTCCTTTCGGCAACGCGATCCGCCTACCTTCAGTGGAACCGATGACAAAGACGTGGAAGACTGGCTCGACGAATACGACCAGGTGAGCAAGCACAACAAGTGGGACGATGCGCACAAGCTTACTGTCGTCCAATTTTATCTGACCGACGTCGCCAGTCTGACCGACGTCGACGTCGGTCAGACTGGCGTCGCGCCAATTGGCGTCGCGCGCCAATTTTATCTGACCGACGTCGACGTCGCCAGTTGAATCACGAGAGAGACCTCCCCACCTGGTTGGCCTTCCGAACGGCGTTTGCGGACTTATTTGACCGTCCAGCGCTTCGCAAACTACGGGCCGAACAGCGCTTGCGTACTAGGGCTCAGCAGAATGGTGAGAATTACACCAGTTATATCGAAGATGTTGTCGACCTTTGCCGGCGTGTCAACTCGGCCATGACGGAAGTCGAGAAGATCAAACACATCTTGAAAGGCGTGACTGACGACGCATTTCAGATGGTTGTCGCCAAAAGCCCGCAAACGGTACAGGAAGTGATCCAACTTTGTCAGAGCTATGATGAGCTCTGGAGACAGCGTGACACCACTCGTCATGCCAGCGTGCCATGTGCAACAATCTCCGCTTTAACGTCGGCTGGCACTGCTATAGACCACACCACTTTGCTTCTCGAGATCAAGCAATTTGTACGAGAGGAGGTCGCACGCCAGTTGTGTCTCGTGCCTTATACCCCCAATGGTGCATCTACTTTAGTGCCATCAATACAGCGAGTAGTCCAGGAGCAAGTGTCCGAGGCGCTACCAACAGCTCACGCACCCTCTGTGGCTGCTCCATTGACTTATGCCGAAGCACTGAGTGGAACCCGACGTCCGCCTGTCACGAACGGCCACGTTTCTTTGTCGCGAACGCCTACGTCCACGCGCCCCTTTGTCGCACCGACTGAGCCTAAGTACCAGGCTGCCCCTCCTTTCTCCCGACCACCACCTCCACGCTTTCAGAACCCCTGGCACACTAAAGACAACCGCCCCATACGCTTCGCCTGTGGAATTGCGGGTCACGTGGCGCGATTTTGTCGACGGCGCGAGTTTTTCCTGCTTGACGACGTCAGGCCCAACAATTACGATTTCCCACCACGATTGGAGCCTGTTGTATATGGCGACACTGCCACCATGGACACATTTTCACTTCCTCGGAACTTCAACAGACACCTGTCGCCTTCACCTCAACGCCGTTCCCTTTCCCCTATGCTACGTCGTCCTCGCCCTGTCCCTGAGGAAAACTAGGAGCCGCAGTTCCGGGGGCAAGAACTGCGGATGTTTAGAACGCCACAAGACCTTGTTTTTCGCCGTCCAACTTCATTGCTGTCTCCGTTGAAGGTATACCTGTTTTTGCATTGGTCGATACTGGCGCCGCAGTGTCTTTATTGACTGAAAAACTTTGCCGTCGACAAAAAAAAGTCACAATGCCTCTTCGCGACTTTGTTTTGAGCACTGCGAGCGAGCAACTAATTTGCCCTTTTGCTGCATGCACAGCACGTTTCGTTCTTGCTGACAATATTTATGTCGTCGAGTTTGTACTGCTCCCGCAGTGTTCCCATGACATTATATTGGGCTGGGACTTTCTCTGCACTCATCATGCCGTCATCGACTGTGATCGCGCCGAAGTGGAGTTCGCACCGTTATGCGACGCTGCTTCACTCGACTCGTTTCTTTCACCTGCAAAAGTTTTCGTTGCCGCCGTCACTTCAATACCACCGTTCTCGTCCGCCCTAGTTCCGCTTTCCTGTGGCGTCTCTAGTAGCTCAACTGTTCTTTTTACGCCTTCTGAAACCGCTGTTCGCCGCAAGTGCTTCCTGATTCATTACGCCGTTCTGAATGTTCACGATGGATCAAGTGCAATTTATGTTTCAAATCAGTTTCCCTCGCCTTCCAAGTTACTGTGCGGAGAGTGCCTGGGCTTTGCCGATGACATTGATCCCTCGAGTGCACGTTTAGTTCCTGACCACTCGACTACGCTACCTATTGACGCTGTTGATTGTTGCGCGTCATCCTCTTCCCCATCATTTACCGACGCGGAGTTCTTCTCGTCACTAGATCTGCGTTCAGGTTATTGGCAGGTTCCCTTGGCTGAGGCTGATCGCCCCAAGACGGCTCTTGTTACACCTGATGGCTTATACGAATTTAACGTTGTCACACCGATCCCGTTAATGAGGGAGACGATCGCCGGGCTAATTCCAAGGGCCGAAGTATGGGCCCCCCGAACCGCACCACGAAAGCGTGGACAATTTAGAAGTGGTCCTTTTTGGCGTGCCAGCAGACGCCGGCTGTGGCCCAAAGAACAAGTCAGAGCCGAGAGTTGATAAACAAAACAAAGATTGTATTCTCAAAAATGGCAGATCGAAAACAATACACAAGAATGCACACTCCACAATAGTTACATACAATACGTCACCAATCAAACAACGTACTACACAGTACAATCAGCCACACTCAAAACAACGGACACAGACAACGATACGCACTAAAATGCAGTCGCATGCATTGAACAACCAAGACACATAAAGACTAAAGAGATAGAAAACCTATCCAGTCCAAAGTTCTTTGAACAAAAGTCTGGATGATACTCTTCCGAGAATCGCTCACTCAAAGTCCAGCGTTGTTGTCATTCCACGCCCTCGAAGTTTCTCTTCCAGGAAACCTCGCGTCTTCAATTGGCCACTCTCCAAGCTTCAAACTTCTTCGCCCGAACACGTCGGCTTCACACACGCAGCTGTCGCCACGCGTCTTCGCTCGATAGCGGTAAACACACACTCTTGCCTGTAGCTCGAGTCGTCACCCCTCAGGTGGAAATCCTCTTCATCTCCTGCTTTGTCCCTACGGACAAAACCTTCGCCGACTACACGGCGGAAACCCTACGCGCTCTGGCGCTAACTCCGTCTTCTCCTGATCTATCATCTCGGCTGCTCGGTTAAATACCTTGCGCGCGCCATTCCAGAAGGTTCTCGTCATTTCGTCGGCGCAATACGCAGCGAGGGCTGGGAAGAGGGCGAGACGGTTAGAATGCCCTCCGCGGCCGATGACTCAACTCGGTATGACCACGCCCCTTTCGTTCTAGAACTTTCGCGGGCTATCTCGGCCGCCGATGTGGGGCGAGGAGGTTCGTCGGCGAAGCCACGCTTCCGAGGGGAGAGCGCGCGCCCCGGGGAGCCTTTAGATGTTTGTTTTCTTTTTCTTTTGACCTCGCGGCGCCACTCCGGCGTTTCGTCGCGACAATTTGGCGGCGCGCCCATTTTTAGCTCTCGTTCTGTGACAAACGTCATGCCATCCGGGCTCTGCAATGCGCCTGCCACTTTTGAGCGCATGATCGACAACATCCTTCGTTGCCTGAAATGGCAGACATGTCTGTGTTATTTAGACGATGTCGTGATATTTTCAAGCGACTTTTCAACGCATCTACAGTGGCTCGAGACAGTGCTTATTGCCTCGCCGCCACTGGTCTACAGCTCAACTTGAAGAAGTGCTGCTTCGGTGCTCGAAAACTCCTAATTTTGGGCCATGTTGTATCTAGAGATGGCATTCTTCCGGATCCGACGAAACTCCGTGCCGTTGCCGAATTTCCTAAGCCGAAGACCTTAAAAGAACTTCGCAGCTTCCTCCGTTTCTCATATTTTCGGTGTTTTATTCGCAACTTCGCCTCCATATCGCCCTTGACTGACTTTCTTGCCGGTAACAACGACCTTTCTAGTTGGTCGTCAGCTTGTGATGATGCATTTGCCACACTCCGCCACCTTCTTACGTAACCTCCTATACTGCGACATTTTGATCCTCTTGCCCCGATGGAAATACACACGGATGCTAGCGGAGTAGGCCTCGGTGCTGTGCTCGCCCAGCGTAAACCTGGATTTGATGAGTACGTCGTCTCTTACGCCAGCCGTGCACTCACAAAAGCAGAAGCCAACTATTCAGTCACCAAAAAAGAGTGTCTAGCCATCATATGGGCCATAGGCAAGTTTCGACCCTACCTTTACGGGCGCCCATTCAGCGTGGTTACAGATTATCATGCATTATGTTGGCTCTCCTCGTTAAAAATTCCCACCAGCCGGCTCGCCCGTTGGGCGCTTCGGCTACAAGAGTACGACATCCACGTCGTTCACCGATCTGGCCGAAAACATGCCGACGCAGACGCTTTGCCTGGTCACCTCTACGATGTAGTGACAAGTCGCCGTCTTCGCCTGCCCCCAACGTATCTGCACTTAGTGTCAGCGACATGCTACAGGAGCAACAAAAAGATCCTTTGATCGCTTCACTTATTAACTTGTTGAGTCGAACTCCCTCGCAAAATATCCCTAGAGGTATGCGCCATCAAATACAGCACTTCGTTATCAGAGATGGTTTGCTATACAGACGGAATTATCTCTCCGAAGGACGCCAATGGCTCCTAGTCATTCCCAGACGTCTCCGCTCAGACGTATGCGCCTCCTTTCACGCCGACCCACAATGCGCCCATGCTGTAGTGCTAAAAACCTACACCCGCCTGTCCTGCCGCTACTACTGGCGTGGAATGTATCGCTTCGTTCGTCGCTACGTACGTTCCTGTCTCACTTGTCAACGCCTGAGAAATCCCACTGTAAGTTCTCCAGCTCCACTACAACCCTCACCTTGTCCTGCCCGACCGTTTGACCGTGTAGGTATTGTTCTGTATGGACCTCTTCCGATTACACCGGCTGGAAATCGCTGGATAATCGTCGCTATCGATCACCTTACGTGCTACGCAGAAACTTCACCGCTCTCTTCTGTGTCAGCCAGTGACGTCGGTCGTTTCATACTGCATCAGATCATTTTACGTCACGGTGCACCACGTGAACTCCTGAGTGACCGAGGGCGTGTGTTTTTGTCAGACGCTGTCGAATCGCTTCTCAAGGAATGCCAAGTCATTCATCGCAACACCACCGCGTATCATCCTCAAACTAATGGCATTACAGAACGATTCAACCGTATATTAGGAGATATGCTGTCAATGTACGTCGCAACCGATCACACCAATTGGGACAGTATTCTCCCTTTTGTAAGCTACGCGCATAATACTGCTGTCTAGTCAACCACTGGTTTCTCTCCATATTTCCTCTTTTATGGTCGCAAGCGCTCTTGCACTCTAGACACCATCCTTTCTAACCACCCGGATGTTGCTGAGTCGACGACAATGTCAGAAGCTGCTAAATACGCGGAAGAGTGTCGTCAGCTTGCCCGTTCCTTCAGAAGTGATGAACAGCAACGCCAGAAACGCCACCGCGATAGCCCGACGCCTCCGGCTTCTTATGCATCAGATGACCTTGTCTGGTTTCGCATCCCTTCAATCAGCCCTGGTCTTTCAACGAAATTGGTGTACAAGTATGACGGACCTTACCGTGTGGTTAAACCAACTTCACCCGTCAATTACATCGTGGAGCCGCTTGAGCAGCCCCATTATCAACGACGCCGTGGACGTGAGACCATCCACATAGACCGCCTAAAACCGTATTACGATCCGTCTATTGTATCCTGCCCATGATTTGCCAGGAAGGCTTTTTTCCGGTGGGGAGGAAAATGTAGTGAAGATGAGTGTTACTCAGAAAAGCAGGGGGTATGACTCAGTCGGTGAAGAAGACGACGTTTGGTTGGCTGGGTACTCAGGCTTGTTCCGCCATTACCGCTTGACGTGTCGTGACCGCTCTCCTCTTTTATAAAAGAGTGCCACTCTAAAACGCCTCATTATAATGTATATATACATACATATATATATATATATATATATATATATACATGTATATATATATATATATATATATATATATGGAATAACTCATCCCCTGATGAAGAAAGGGCCTCTCTCGAAACTGTTGGGAAATAAATATATTTATCCTTGTTGACAACGCTCCCGTTGTGCCATATCCCATACCTCCACGAACACTAACTGGCCCATTGAATTAGTACTCCCACAATATAAATATATATATATAAATATATTATAATGAGGCGTTTTAGAGTGGCACTCTTCTATAAAAGAGGAGAGCGGTCACGACACGCCAAGCAGTAATGGCGGAACTAGCCTGAGTACCCAGCCAACCAAACGTCGTCTTCTTCCCCGACTGAGTCATATATATATATATATATATATATATATATATATATATATATATTAGAACAACAGAGATGCATCTAGGCGTCACATAATGTGAATCGCGCAAGAAGTAGGCCATTGAAACCTTCAGCCCTTTTTAGAAGCTTCACCCTATCCATCTATAAGCTGCGGAGCGTACCCACTGTGGGTGATTACGAAAGTTCCTAGCCACCTAATTATTCCTTGTCGTCCGCCACAGAACAAAAAATCCCAGCCTATTCACAGAGCGCATGATGATGAGTGGGGTGAACCGTTTCCGTCCGTGCATGCCTCCGTCTGTGCGTCCATCCATGCATCCGCCCATCCGTCCTTCCGTCCGTGCATCCGTCCATGCATCTGTCTACCTATCTGTCCATCCATCTGTCCATTCGTCCGTCTTGTGAACACTTCAAGTACTGTCATCTCGCATCTTTTCATCGTATATTCAGCATATAAGAGTACTACCATCCAGCGAACATTTCAAGGAGTAAATGAGAGGTGGCACTCACGCACTTTCTTACAGCCCGCGCTTCGTGTCTACTTCCCTCCTTTCACCATCTACAGTTCATGGCTGTAGATGGTGATACTAGTTCCCTATATTCATGACACTGCGGCCCAACCCTCGCTAAACCTTGCTAAAACAAAGGAGGTTACGCCGAGCGAGCTTAGCGTGGCAACCATTTTTGATCAGATAGTGCTAAAAGCGCATACTTCTGATCCACTTTTCTTTTGTAAGCATGAAATTCAGGCCAATTTTATTTTGGATTAAGAGAACAGGACTCCTTTCTTTAAGGTATTTCATCAGAAACAACTATCCTTTTATTCGTGGGCGGGGTTCCTCCCCAATTCTAAAGAATGCGCACCCGCTGCTCCTCTTGTCCGGCCGTAGAGGTGGCTACCTCTACGGCTGGACTACTACACTTTAAAAAAATGAAGTGACGTTCTCTCCATTTAGAGAGAAACGGCGATGTCCCGAATGTTCGTCTTTAAATAGAGAAACGTTGCCCCCTCATCAACGGAGAAACATGTTCCTCCTTATGAAAATCGAAATGGCTTCCCCTAGGAGAAGCGAGTAGGCTTAGCAAATGCAACGATTCTCGACTGATAAGGAGTACATGGCACTGAAAGTTAAAAAAAGGTCCCGCTGAGCTTGATATTGAACGAAATGATTATGAAAACAAGCAGACGAACCTGTGGCGATGAACACATCGCGAAAGAGAACGATGGAGCAAGCAGGTTTCGTTCGGACAGCGAAGCCATGTTCACTCCGAAAGACACGGATACTGCAGAGCCCTCGCCTGAAGAGTGCACGCTAGGCTTGCTGTATTTATTTCTCGCAGATTCACATAGTGTAGCAACGTTATCCATGCGTTTACGGGTCTGCAAGTCACGAGATGTGCCTCCAAACCATAGACTCGATCGCAGCAAAACCATTCCGACTCAGTAGTGAAGCTTTGATAGATAGATCTTCCACGTTATATAAGTAGCTGAAGGTAAACGAGCGTCAAACCCATGAAGTAGGTGGTAGCTGGCACCAACTGGAAGGACTGAACGATACTAAAAAAGATTGCCTGCCGCGACGTACGTTGTCATACCCACTATCACGGCTCTCTTGCGGATTGTTTCCGCCTATGCAAATTCAGGTTTACTCACTGATAACGGAAGCCTAAAAGGTGCTGATGCAATGCACATAGCTACGCATGCACACGTAGACACATACTATACACATATAGTACGCAACAAGTACGCTAACATATACGCTAACAAGTACGCAACAAGAGCACAATTAACCATTCACAGCAACGGCCCACACATCGACGTGTTTACTTTTTTTCTTTATTGCCTTCTTGACTACAAGTCTAGCTAATAAGACAATCACTATAACACGTGTTTCATGAGTGATAACGCGTCAAACAAAGATATTACATCTTCAACACAGTCGGTAGTCTTATACACATCTCGCACTTTTATAACAGCTTCCACGAAACATTCATTAACGGATAGAACTCTCAAATAACAGTGTCAGTACGATAGCATACTAAGCCAAACCGGTTGAACCCCAAGTAAAAATATAACATCCAAATTTTGCACAGAACTATCACAAGGCAAAAAAACGAATTCCATATGGAGTAAGAGGTAAATCTTTTTTTAAAGTCCTCTGTAAAATGTTCCAAAAAAACATAGTGTTCTTACAATCACTAAACACATGTTCAATGGTCTCCGGTTTGTTACACAGGAGACAGCTGCTTCCCCATGGTACATACATCCCTCTCTCTTCAAGCCACGTTTTTACTGGCAAGGTTCACGTATGAAGTTTAAAAAAGAGGGTTTTCACATTGGGTGGTATACACATGTTTTTCGCTCGCTTTAGTACGTCATGACCATATCATTTTTCATACTTTGAACGGTACAGGGGCACAGGAAAACATTCTGTATTACGTCTTTCATAAGGCGCTTTCTTTTGACATTAGTTAGGTAATCTATCGAAAACCTCGCCCTTAAGAAACGATATGAGAACACAACTTCGCGGTGTGTCGTTCTCGCCTGTCTGAAGATACAAAGAAGTCAGGCATGTGGTTTAACAGCGTTGTTTGAAATATATAACGTAAAAAAGAGTCTCTCTGGTCTCTTATGAGCAGAAAACGTGATATTACTTGGTTAAGAAACAGATGGCACACAGACAGCCCTCCTTGCTTAACTCGCCGAAACAAGTTCGTTCTAGATGTTCTCTCCCACGTAGAGCTCCAGATGAACGTGGCGAATGTCCTGTGGACTTTGTGAATGTTTTTACGCGTACAAATAAATACTTGCAAAAGGTACATAATTTTAGCAGCGAGCAACACGTTGCATTGAGCTGACCGAGAAAAAATTGATAAGCCACGACCGCCCCATTCTTCGGCGGTCGCGCGCAGTTCTTTAATCTTTTTAAGCCACAATGCTTCACTGCCTTGATACCTGTCCAATGGTACTTCTGGGTAACGACTAGGTGTCATGAGCCACTGAATATTTCCAAAGGAACTGGGCGGGAGGTCCCAATTACCATGCCATAAACCAATGCTTTTCTCTTTTGTCATTAAACTTCCACTCGAGTCAGAAAACGTTTGAGTGATTTTTATTAACGAAGTGACACTCTTTCTATCAACAGCAAAAAAGGCAATATCGTTGGCATATGCTAAAACACGCACTTCACATGACTGAAACCTGAAACCATTAATCCCTGTGTGGTGGATCAATTTCTGACACAGTGGCTCTGAAAATAGAGCGAAAAGCAAAGGACCTAAAGGACACGCCTGGCGCACGGAGGAAAGTACTTGTATGCGCTGTGAGAGTTATCCATCATCATCATCATCATCAGCCTGACTACGCCCTCTGCAGGACAAAGGCCTCTCCCATGTTCCGCCAGTTAACCCGGTCCTGTGCTTGCTGCTGCCAATTTATACCCGCAAACTTCTTAATCTCGTCTGCCCACCTAACCTTCTGTCTCCCCCTAACCCGTTTCCCTTCTCTGAGAATCCAGATAGTTACCCTTAATGACCAGCGGTTATCCTGTCTACGCGCTACATGCCCGGCCCGTGTCCATTTCCTCTTCTTTATTTCAACTATGATATCCTTAACCCCCGTTTGTCCCCTGATCCACTCTGCTCTTTTCTTGTCTCTCAAGGTTATACCTACTATATTTCTTTCCATTGCTCGCTGCGTCGTCCTCAATTTAAGCTGAACCCTCTTTGTAAGTCTCCAGGTTTCTGCTCCGTAGCTAAGTACCGGCAAGATATAGCTGTTATATACCTTCCTCTTGAAAGATAGTGGCAATCTACCTGTCATAATTTGAGAGTGCTTGCCGAATGTACTCCACCTCATTCTTATTCTTCTAGTTACTTCAATCTCGTGGTTAGGCTCTGCGGTTATTACCTGCCCTAAGTAGACGTAGTCTTTTACAACTTCAAGTGCACTATTACCTATCTCGAAACGCTGCTCCTTTCCGAGGTTGTTGTGCATTACTTTCGTTTTCTGCAGATTAATTTTAAGACCCACCTTTCTGCTCTCCTTGTCTAACTCCATAATCATGAGTTGCAATCCGTCCCCTGAGTTACTCAGCAATGCAATGTCATCGGCGAAGCGCAGGTTACTAAGGTCTTCTCCATTGACTCTTATCCCTAACTGTTCCCATTCTAGGCTTCTTAAAACCTCCTCTAGGCACGCGGTAAATAGCATTGGGGAGATTGTGTCCCCCTGCCTTACACCCTTCTTATTGGTATTCTGTTGCTTTCTTTATAAAGCACTATGGTAGCAGTTGATCCCCTGTATATTTTTTCCAGAATGTTTATATATACTTCATCTACGCCCTGATTCCGCAGTGTCTGCATGACGGCTGATATTTCTACTGAATCAAACGCCTTTTCGTAATTTATGAAGGCTATGTATAGTGGTTGGTTATAATCTCAGCATTTCTCTATTACCTGATTGATAGTATGAATGTTGTCAATTGTTCAGTAGCCTGTTCGAAATCCTGCTTGTTCCTTTGGTTGATTGAATTCTAATGTTTTCTTTACTCTGTTAGCAATTACCTTTGTAAATAGCTTGTACACTACAGAGAGCAAGCTGATCGGCCTGTAATTCTTCAAGTCCTTGGCATCTCTTTTCTTATGTATTAAGATGATGTTAGCGTTCTTCCAAGACTCTGGTACCCTTCCCGTCAGGAGACACCTCGTAAACAGGGTGGCTAGTTTTTCTAACACAATCTGTCCTCCATCTTTCAGCAGATCTGATGTTACCTGATCCTCACCAGCAGTTTTGCCTCTTTGCATGCTCTCCAAAGCTTTTCTGACTTCTTCTATCATTACTGGTGGGGTGTCATCTGGGTTACTGCTAGTTCTTATAGTATTAAGGTCGTGGTTGTCTCTGCTACTGTACAGATCTCTGTAAATCTCCTCCGCTATTTTAACTATCCTATCCATATTGGTAGTTATTTTGCCTTCTTTGTCCTTTAGTGCATACATCCGACTTTTGCCAATCCCAAGTTTCCTCTTCACTGCTTTGACGCTTCCTCCGTTTTTCAGAGCGTGTTCAATTCTCTCCATGTTATACCTTTTTACATCGCATACTTCATGCCTATTATTCAACTTTGAAAGCTCTGCCAGTTCTATTTTGTCTGTTGTACTTGACACTTTCATGCTTTGACGCTTCTTAATTAGGTTCTTCGTTTCCTGGGAAGGCTTGCCAGTGTCCTGTCTAACTACCCTGCCTCCAACTTCCACTGCACACTCCGTAATGATACTCGTTAGATTATCATTCATTGTATCTACGCTAAGGTTGGTTTTCTCACTAAGAGCCGAGTACCTATTCTGCAGCGACACTCTGAATTCCTGTACTTTCCCTCTCAGTGATAGCTCATTGATGGGCTTCTTGCGTATCAGTTTCTGTCGTTCCTTCATCAAGTCTAGGCGAATTCGAGACCGTACCATTCTAGGGTCACTGCATCGTACCTTGCCAACCACTTCCACATCCTGCACGATTCCTGGGTGTGCAGTCATTATAAAGTCTATTTCGTTCTTATTTTCGCCATTAGGGCTCCTCCATGTCCACTTGCGGCTTTCTCGTTTTCGGCAGAAAGTATTCAAAATCCGCAAATTATCGCGTTCTGCGAATTTTACTAGTAGCTCTCCTCTGGCGTTTCTAGTGCCGATCCCATAATCTCCTACTGCCTGGTGTCCCAGCCTGCTTCTTCCCTAGCTTTGCAATAAAGTCGCCCATAACTATAGTATACTGTGTTTTTACCTTACTCATTGCCGATTCCACGTCTTCATAGATGCTTTCAACTGAAGCGTCATCATGGCTGGATTTAGGCGCGTAAGCCCGTACTACCTTCATCTTGTATCTTTTATTCAGTTCAATTACAATACCTACCACCCTTTCATTATTGCTATAGTATTCCTCTATGTTGCCAGCTATGTTTCTGTGAATTAGGAACCCCCCTCCGAGTTCTCTTCTGTCTGCCAAGCGCCGATAGCAAAGGACGTGCCCATATTGTAGCACAGTATAGGCCTCATCTGTCCTCCTAACCTCATTTAGCCCTATATTATCCCATTTTACACCCTCTAGCTCCTTGATTAGTACAGCTAGACTTCCCTCACTAGATAAGGTTCTAGCGTTAAACGTTGCCAAGTTCAGGTTCCAAAGGTGGCGTGTAGTCCAGAGATTCTTAGCACCCTCTGCTGCGTTGCAGATCTGACCGCCATCTTGGTTAGTTGCTTCGCAGCTGCTGGGAACTGAGGGCCGAGAGTTATTTGACGTATGCATGTGGGAGATAGTGGCCAGATACTGCACCGGGGTGGCCAATCCTTTTCAGGTGAGGGAGTCACGGGAGCGGCCGCGTCAGCAGCACGTGTAAGTGAGCTCTGCACATATCTGCCTATAACTTTAGCAATTTTGGTTCTAAGAGGGTCAGAGTGGTGTCTATTTGTTCGTGAAGATACAAGGAATTAAACCGCTACAAATACTGCTATTACAAACGAAAATTTTAAATTTTAGAAGCATAAAACAGTGTGAATCTGTGAAAACAACAACACTGAGACCACGTGTTTTTTACGATCGCTTGTAGCTTCGTTAATATTCTACCGGGAAACTTCTTACTTATCAAGTTGAAAGTCCTTAGGGTACACCTGACGCTACTGAAGTTTTATCAGGCTAGGTTTATTAGTTTCAGAGTTATTCTGCAATCAAAATTAAGCCTAATCACTAAAAAGAATAAATTGGTAATATCACCTCGCAAACGCATTTAAATTTTGTCCGCTTAATATAATGATAAACTGCACCCCATAGGCTACCAGGAGGCCCAATTCCGAACACTCTAGGCCCTTAATTAAGGTGGTAATCAGCAAAAAGCTCATTTCATTAAAACAAATTTTCAAAAGGAGCTACAAACGCCACCAAAAAATAACTAATATCTTCTTTTAGAACACAACAGTCCGGTTTTTTTCGTCTAAAAATAATTTTGATATCTTAAGGTAACCGGAAGATACAGAGTTAGAAAAAATATAACGAAAACCGCTAATAAACGTGTGGCGCCCGCGTCTTCCCTCGCTCAGAGGAGGAGGGTGGCTCACTGCTCGGGAGAAAGGTACGCCCGTCAGATCAAAGTCTTGAACCACGTGTTTTTTTTTTTTCGTACGATCGTTTTTAACTTTGCTAATAACCTACCGGAAAACTTCCAACTCATACAGTGCAAAGCCCTAATTGTAGACCTGTCGCCGCTCAGGTTCACATCAGGACCGGAGTAATAGTACCGGAACTATTTCGTGACCAAAATTATTCCTAATCACTAAAAAAGATTAATTTGGTAACATCACCTCACAAACGAATTTAAATTTTGTCCGCTTAATATATCAATAAAGAGCACCCCATAGGCTAATCTGAGGCTCAATTCCGTACTCTCTAGACCCTTAATTAAGGGGGTAATCAGCAGAAATCTCATTTCATCAAAAGATTTTTATAAAAACAACCACAAACTTGACTGATACACCGCTGAAACCTACATTTAGAACATAACGATCCGGGTGCGGCAATGGCATAGTGGTTAGAGCATCTGCCTCGCATGCAAGAGGTCCATGGTTCAAATCCCGGTGCCGCGCAGTTCCCAACGGGGAAAAGAAAGCCGCGTGTTGATGGAACTGCATTAAGAGGCCTGAGGTGCGGCCTCACCGGTAACCACCGCCGAGAGAGTTCTTCATTTACAATTAAATTTGTGGTTGAACTTTTGCAGATATGATCGCACCTGCAGATATGATCGCACCAAGACCAACGTTCTCAGCTAGCATGAAGAGTATATTGTGTGAAACCATGTCGAAAGCCTTGGCAAGATCAATTTGCAACATAGCTAATTTTAGAAGCGCAGCGTCACAATACTCCAAAATGCTCCTGGCAACATGAATATTCGTGAATATGCTCCTACGCTTGATGCCGCAAGTCTGATGTGACCCGACCAGCTTGTATATAACTCCTTGCAACCTCCTAGCCAGAACTTTCTTAAACACCTTATAATCTACGTTTGTTAGTGTGATCGGCCTGTATCCTGTCACTTTGCGCAAAACATGTTGCTCTTTCCCTTTAGGAATCAGCGCGGTGTGTGCCCGATTAAACGATGGAGGCAGAATTCCGCGATCTAAAGACTCTGAAAAAACCTCATGCAATGCGGCGGCCATATCCTCCTTGAACTTTTTTCAAAGGCGGCTATAATGCCATTCGGACCAGGTGATTTGCCCATGCCAAGATCATCGATAGCCTTCTCAATTTACCTTATACTAATAGACACTTCCAATAAATTTGTGTCCTCAGCAATAAGTGTCGGCATTTCTATCAAGAACTCATCTACAAAACCTGGCTCTTTTGGTTCGCTATAAGCAAACAAGTCCTGATAATAGTTTTCAAAAGCTTTCCTGATATTTGATATGTGGGGTTCAACGTCCCAAAACCACCATATGATTATGAGAGACGCCGTAGTGGAGGGCTCCGGAAATTTTGACCACCTGGGGTTCTTTAACGTGCACCCAAATCTGAGCACACGGGCCTACAACATTTCCGCCTCCATCGGTTCAAAAGCTTTCCTAATATCTTGATGTTCTCTCAATATTTTACCATTCCATTCTATCTCTAGTATGTCGTGAGCTCGTGCATATGCCTTTTCATCTGACAAGGCTCGCTTTGTCGGGGCTTCACCCACGAGGAATCTCTCAGCTCTTGCTCGTATAATTGCGCCTTTATATTTATCTTCTTCAAGACATTCTATTTTTTTTGACAACCTGCAGGTGATGTGTAAATAAGCCCGGGTTTTCTGCTTCAATTTTCACCAAATCATTTAGCTCTGCCCGTAGCTCACGTTCCTGTTTTTGAGCTTGATACTGCATGTAGCAACCACACTCTATTGCCTTCATTTTTATCTTTTGCTTAAATAATTCCCATCTTTCCGTGGCACTCCTTTCTGCGTTTTTGAAAAAATTCTCGATTTCCTTCTTTGTCTTATCTACAAACCCTTCGTGCGTAATTATCTTAGTATTCAGTTTCAATGTTTCCCATACAACCTGCTTTCTTCACTTTCTACCTATCTCAAACGAGACTAAGCAATGATCCCTGAAGGAAACAGCATAAACATCATAGTTCTGACATCAAGGTACTATCTCAGAACAAACATATGCTCGATCTAGTCGTGCGTGACTCGAACCTTGAAATAGTGTGAAGTTGGCGAGTGCCACCATTCGCAAACACAGCTGCGTCACGTAAAAAGTACTTATTAAGGCTGTCTCTAAGCAAACCAACGCTTTCATCACCTAATTTAGCAGTATACGTGCAATTTTCTAGGGTTAAAAGACAATTGAAGTCACCCAACAGAATCACACATTTCTGACATTCAAAGTACGCTTGCATTTCCCGAAAAAACAAACATCTGTCTCTCGAATTTGTAGGTACGTATACACAGATAACTCTGAATTTAGTGTTCCCGTAACAAAAGTCACACAAAACAAAACGCCCGTGTAGGCAACTTTTGACCTCTTCCACTACAATACCAAGAGAGTTCTTGACAAAAATAAAACAACCGGCTGATGCTCCCACTGCATAGCTCCCACGCGCATTGTACCGCAATGAAAATTCTGCTACCACAAGCTATCAGCGCTTCCGCAGTACTATACTCGGCGACAGCTTTTCTTGACATTGGAGCGAAGGCTACGGAAGCGGGGCCTCCGCACATTTGTGTTACTACGCAAGCAGTCGGGCAGCTTGCAGCCGATTTCGATTCCAGTTGCGGTTTTCGCTTGCTCGCTGCGCTAGTGTGTTTAGCAAAATTGATGCGTGCAAAATGGGAACGTCAGAGTTAAACTTTGATGAGAGTGCATACATGCAGCTAGTTACTGTTGTGTTTGTATACTGGTACATATAAAATTTTCCGTTGTTCAGAAGGTTTTCCCAGCATTATTCAGCCTTTATAACAGTGAAGTTTAGGTTCTGTGTTGAGCCCAGTATATACGGGTACGCGCCACACGTGATCGAATGCTAACGTTTACGGTATTGAGCCCTGGTACAGGCGAAATGGAAGGCCGGTTGCGGCACGATCCGGCTACGGGCCTGCCTTGTTTCAGTTTTGCTGTATTCGGTTTACGCCCTCAAAGGCTGTCAGCAATGATCGGCGCAGACTGTGCCTCAGTGTTCGAGAAGCCTCACAATTGTTGTAGATCGTTGTTAAGATTGCGCGCAAGACGTGAACAGTGAAACTTATTTCAGAGCTTGCGCGGCCACCAGTGATAAGGCTGGAAAGCTCGACGCATGATGTATAAAAGACGGCGCGTCCCAACGATGAGCAGCTTTTCCACGGCCGATGCTGTGCTCGCCGCTGCAAGAGCAAGCAGCAGACGCCGCGGGCGTGCGGAAAACGTGGTGCCGTCCAAGAAATAAAAATGAAAAAAAAAACTTGGGCGCAAGATAACTTTTTTTCCATGAACAGCGTCCCATACTTGTTCTAACCTTATAATGAAGAAAGTTTTATTTATTCTGGCCAAGTAGCTATTAGAATCAGAAAATAAAATAGGTACTATTTCCTGGCGCGCGCGCATGCAGGCGGTTCGGCTCTATAGCTTCCACAGTGCTGTCAAGAAAAGCTGTCGCCGAGTATAACTTTAGTCTCCTGGACCGCGAGCAAGTCAAGGTCTTTTTCTTGCATCAAGCGTTTCAATTGGTAATGTTTGCGACGCGTTCCTCGACCACGTACATTCAGCGTACCAATGCGTAAAGGCGCAGTCGCGCTAGCCAGGTTGATGACAAAGAGGAAAACTACAATGCTGCGTTTACCGTGTCTCGTATACCGCGCAGTGGGAAAATCGGGATCTTACCCGTCTCGATCCTGTCCCCGAACCGGCGACGATGACGCGGACCGGGTTTCGAGGGCATATTTTTTACTCTTAGCGCCCGTGACGCGATGCCACAGATGCTCCGGGCGTTTTAGGTTGCGTTCGGTGCTCTCCACTCGGTAACGCTTGCCGCGTCCCGTGGTCGCTTCCGGAGACTTTGTGCCGGCTTCTAGCGTAGCGATCTCGCCACTTGTACCCATGTCTTCCTCCATCGATTCTCGAATTTCCTGCAGGCCGCCTGTTGCGGCCAAATCCTCGGATTCTTTCATTGAGTTTTAGATGCGGAGCATCTTATACTCGCGCCTTGTAGTGCGCCGTCCGCGCCGTCCGCGCCGTCCGCACCGCTTCTCGGACATTCGACAGCTGACGCGCGCGCATGCGCCGTCGCGCCGTCGCCCACTCTTCCACCATCTGTGCATCCCTTCCTCCTCTACACACCGCGCGCGCTTCACTCCTCCACCATCTGTGCACCCTTCCTCCTCTACACACCGCGTTCGACATCTACAATTCTCCTGATTCTCCAGTGGACGCGCATGTGGCGTCGCGCTTCGAGAACATTCAACAGCTGACAGTGCATGCGCCGTCGTGCTGTATATATACTCCAGGTCGGCGCTCGCTCGCTCAGTTGCCGCTCGTCGGTTGGTTTGTACGGCGCGTCGACGTCCAAGGTCGCGGTGAAATGAATTCCAACGAATCCACAAACACAATGATCGACGTCCCTTCGACCAGCGCCGCCCTTTCGCATACGTGTGTACGTGTTCACTCATTTAACACCCCCTCCTACAACCACGTTAACCAATTTAGCCATCGACCCAAGTAAGTCGCAATTTAACACCCCATTTCACAACCACGTTAACCAATTTAGCCATCGACCCAAGTAAGTCGCACTTTAACACCCCGTTAACCAATTATATGGTCCGCATCCTCCTCAGTGTTCCCCCGAGGGAAGCTGCGGGCAATTTTTTTGTCGTCTTGCGTTGTCGCGTCGGCTGTCTCTTCTCCAGTTGCCTGAACCGTGGCGTCGAATCCCACGGCATTGCTGCCAGAGGCCGAATTCTCAGCCTCCTCGGCGTCCATTAGATTATCTTGGGCGTCGTCTGTAGGCAGCGCGGTCTTCGTAACTCTGGCATAACTCCTGACGCAATCTTGACTTTCATGACCAAATGCTCGTCATACACCGACGTGTTTACTCACAGCCTATTATTAAAGCGCACCAGCTTATATAGCGATGAAGTTTGACTGAACATAGTGGCACAAGTTACAAGTAGGTTTTCTTACACTTCTTTTACGTTTTGTATCAATACCACAACATGGGCACACGTAAATATATTGTGTCTGATGCTTAGACAAACGTAAGTTTATCAATGGTTGCACAATAATGCACGGAATATTTACTAGAGCTTATGAGGTTTTCACGAAGGCGAATACCCCCAAGCCATGCATATTATTACTACGGCATTCCAAACGCTGCGCCATCTCTCGACTACTGCCACAGTTACTTTTTTTCGAAGCCTCCGAGATTCCAGACACTTGCCGCACGTTAGCCATTTCGGAGGTCACGTTTTTTTTTATTCTTCTTGTTACTTAGAAAGGGCGCAGCATGCAGACCAAACTTTGTCTCCGTCGTGGTAGGTGTTCTGTGGTCACGTCGACCTCGTTAAGTTGTTTCGTGTTAACGTTTGCTTATATTCTTTTTACGTTCTTACCACAAGTGTGGCCTTTAGCCATGGATACAGTACACCACTAGCCTTTCAATGACAATGTTTTTGATGCGGTAACGACCGTCCTAGCAGTGTATACGTACGTTACAAAGCGGGTCTGGCGAGAGAAATACGCGATGACCTCGCATCCGACGGTGTTTTTTCGTGAGCTATGACAGTGGCTAATGGCGTCGCGTTAGCTCTAAAACTTGAGTGGAGGAACTATTAATACAGTGCGCAAATTTACTATAACTTTATAGAATGTTGTGCCTACATACTTTTCTGCTTCAGATGCCTCTCGCGATTCGCCTAGCGTGTCAACTTGCAATTATAGTGCGTGCCACAATTTTGTTGTTAGCGCTGTGGCTTTGGTGGTTATTACTCTGGATTCGGAATACTCTTTTCACAAAGGTGAGTGAGTGTTAGTACTTACTTGCTGTGCACAGCTGTTACTAGAAGTGCGTTTGGTGTTGAGTTTCTCACGAAAAAGGAGAATCATGGACGAGAAAGGCATACTGCACGCGTGCATAATTCCTTCCTACTTCTCAGTGCTGGCATTATCAATTCAAAAAGAATGCGATTGAGAATTTGGTTTAACCTACAGAAGTCATTGGTCCACTTTTCACAAAAGTTTAGTTGTGATAATGTTTAAAATGTTTCTGATGGTTGTAACCAAGTCTGGCGAAGCTGGCGTAGCTGAAACAACACTTTTTACACGCTTCTATGTTGCCCAGTTCATTTATTATTTCTTTTGCTACACACTTGTGTCTCAAATGTTCTTTCCTCTAAAACGATGAGTCTTTGCTCATAACCAACGAATAGACAGCCACCCATAAAATTATGTGGTTCGAGCTCTTTAACACTATCATGTTGAATAAATGGAGAAAAAATATTCGGTAACAGAGTTTATGATTGGGTTGTTATTAGGCCAAAACAAGGTTACGCAACGAAAAAAAGGCACGATTCATATTATAGCATTCACACCTGATTACGTATTCTTTCAGTTAAGTGGGACGAACTACACATAAATATCTCGTACGTAGTGTGAAGAGAACATAACAATTTATAGTATTAGCTTTTAGTTTATTAAAAAAAAGTCAGCATTCTCACTCTAGATATTATTAGCAATACTGTAAGGGGAATTATATCGGTGGAATTATCACTCAATCAGCCGGTAGCACCGACATGGTCGCTGGCGAACAAGCGCTATCTTTTTCTTTTTTTTCAGTGTGATGCACTTGTACATCGGCGTAAAGCGTATGACATGTGGAACGTTTCCCAAAATCATCACCTGAAATAACAGGTACCTGACACAAAGGTTGGGTGAATCCATACACAAACTCCTATAGCCCGGCCTGTGTTATTTCTCGAAAAAGAGAGAGAGAAATAGAGAGTGTAAGAAGAGAACTAGGGAAAAACGCTAACTAAAAAAATATTTCACAAGGTGGTTTCAAATTCCGCGTGCCTTCGATACAGAAGCAAATGGTCGTAAACTCCGGGTTATCTACAACCTTTTTTCAATGCATGAAAATAATAGAAGGAAATATCATCACATATTCCAATACAATTTTTCGTTTAGGCATTACGCTTACATGCACAAACGCGTCAAACAGAATGTCACACAGCCCAACACAGCTTTTAATGTTTGGTGAAAACACACAAGCGTCCCAAATTCCAAGCCATCCCCGAACAGGGTCGTAACTCTCGACCAACACTATGCACACTGATTTCTCCTCGAAAAAGATACATTTGTCGAGCAATGAGGCTCAGCATGCCTGTAAAACATGTGACACCACTCCATAAGGAATAAATACCAAATAACATAATAAAATCATGTGGCACTGTGTGGTATGCTTGTTTCGACACTCTACTAAGGCCTATTATCGCCTTATAGTATAGGAAGCAGAGAGGTGCATGGTGGAAAAGAAAAGTGTGCGGGGGGAGAAGAGCTGTGATGGTGAAGAGCAAGGGAGAATAAGGCATAGCCTAGAAAAATTGAGAAAGAGAGAAATGGAAACCAGGGCAGAAGCATCTCGAAACGCGCGTCGGTTGACGGGTAGTAGCGCTGACCGGTGCATTTAAACTATGTAGGCAAATAGCCAGTGTACGTTCGAGGAAGTAAGGTGGTAAGCTAGAAAGCTTATTTAAATTTTCGCCTGATATTTTTTTTCCTAGATTGAAAATGATTGAGACCCGTATGTCTAGATTCAGGGGCACTCTAAACAACCCCATGGAAGCTCGAAATTGCCGAAGCCCTTCACTTGGGCGTCTCTCAAATTCTTATTGTGATTATGTGAGCTTAAACCACCGCAAAAGATTATTGCTCCTTTTCGTTTTTTTATTGATACAAACAGACCATGCCCACTAATCTGCTGGGGCGCTTTCTGCACTCAACCTTTATTAAGCGCATTGTATAGTGACCACTGCCCGTTCAGAAACACAGCTATCTACAGAGTGGCGGTACTTCGAGTGAGCATACCTTGTACGCACTCAAGTCTCTCATTCAACTTGAGCGGCGCTGAAGCTGTGTTCGACCTGACTGATACTGAATTTTCCAAACAATTAAGATTCAATCTGCGCCTTCAGGTGCAGGTGTGACGTGTTTACAATTCACAATCGTGGACGTATTTACGGGTGAATTCTTATACCATTTTTGTGACTGTGCAGCGTGCAGGAGGAAAACTGGTGAACCTCGGATTCATTGTCTACCAGGGAATTGAGGTATGCTCAATACGTCGCACTGGTTCACATTTTGGCTCCTTCTTTAGCATGGTTTACTAATAAGAATGAATTGTACTCATTATCGGTGATGACTGATAAGCAAATGAATAGGATTTGTTTTATATCTCTATGATTACCATTTAAAATTACTTTGCTCAGTTATGCTATCATATTCCGCCTGGGTCTTTTGAAAATGTCTTACTAAGAAGAACGCATTAGTATTTCAATAAAGCACTCATTTTGTAACATGCCACATTTAGCGGTAACTGTTCGAAGCACACGGCAAAAAGTTGTAGAGACAAACTACATTTTAAAAGAAGATGAATATAGGTTCCTCGGCAAAGAAAAAATACGGCTGCCATCGGTGTCATGAGAGGTACCAAAAAGATCATGTGACGTATGTCACCCGGATAACTAGCGCACAGTGGCTGCCCTCACGATTTTCTTTTGCAATATAGATGCTACGTCATGTGCTTTGTTTATTAGTGATAATGTAGGTTATACAGTAGTTGTTATAAAAAATAGCCTGCATGAAAACGGCTCCGTGACAATGATGAAATTTTTTCTCCGTTCGGATCCAAGTTGAAGAGTGCGGAATGGGGGCTGAAATGATCAAATAGTATGGTAAATATCGAATACAAAATATTTTGTCGAGATACAAAGCAACGAAAAACTGAGATACGCTCATGTATTCGAGAAAATAACGCGTTGAGTGACTGCCACAAAAGCACTCCACCTTGTCATGCTAAAATACAAACAGTAACACGTTGCCCTGATTCAGGCTCTCTCGCTGGCAAGTCAAGGTGCTTATGCCAGTATAAAAAAAATAGACGCACTCTTGTAAAGCTTTGTGTACCACAAACGTTTTTTTCTAGGGTACAATGTCACAATTTCATCTGAGCTAAATACCTAACATTGATTTTCAATTTTTCGCAGAAGCTCGAGAAATGTATAACCACTGTTTTCGCACCCGAAGGTGGTACACCTGAAGGAAGATTATCCATTACTAAATTTTGGTGCAGAAGAAGTTTTTAAAAGGGGCTCGAAGTCTTCAATACTACGTATGTTAGTGGAAGTTATGAATACACAACGGGTATCTAAACTGAGTCTCCTTTTGATGTGCCTGAATTTCATAAACCCATTTACACATTAAAATTATGCGCAAGTCAGAGAAATGTTCAACATTTCATACGAGAATTCGAATATTCTTTTTTCATATGCTGCTCGGCCCTTGTCGGAGTTTTGTAGGGCCATCATCAGCATCATCATTTCTTGATCACTGTGCCGCGCCTATCGCGCAGCTGATGCTAGCTCGAGTTGCGTGAGGTTTAGAACAAGCTACCACACTGGACGTATCTGACGTGGACACCCTCCGCAGCTCCGCTTCAGGTGTGGAATGGAGTGGCGAGATCGGGACGGCGCCTTCGGCCGCCTTCGACGCCATCTCACGTCTCTCTTCTCTCGCCGCTGAATTGGTGACCCCTCGTAAGTTAAACTGGTGTTTTAGGATGAATCCTTTGTATTTTGTTTTTTATCTCACAGCTCTTGCAAGTTTTATGCTTATCTGAACCCATGTATGCCCAGTGTCCTAAATGAAGGACGCTGAAACTTTTCAATGCAACTAGAGTTTGTTTTATGTAAAAAGGTAGCATGCTTATCTGAACACATATATGCCCAGTGTCCTAAGTGAAGGACGCTGAAACTTTTCAATGCAACTAGAGTTTATTTTATGTAAAAAAGGTAGCACCATCTAAGTGTTTTTATGATGATCTATCCTCGTCAAATGCAAGTATACGTGATCGCTGGGCTACAAATAGCCACGTGATTGCAGTCACAAAATGACCATTTCGCTTGCTTAGTGCCATACCGCCGAAAATATAAGTAATATAGAGTGAAATATTTCTCCATGCTGCTGATATTTTTGTCGATTATTCGTTAGTTATTGGGTGTGCAGGAACTTTCTTATGACAGTAATAGGCGCAAATGTTTTTGTTCGCAGTGTGTCAAAATGGGTGAATGGCTCCAAAGCAATTGTTCTAAAGAGTTTTTAATAAAAGCCTTATTGTGTTTTCTGAGGTCGCAGAAGCAATCATTTTTGGGAAATGAATTATTTTTTTCTAAGTTTCGGCATATATAGGTCAAGAAAGCAAGTATTTATATATTTAGCATACATTAGTAACTCTGGCTGGAACATAGGGCAACGTTGACGTACAGAAAAGTAGAGGTACAACATGGGAATGTGAAACAGCTCAAATTTACACTTTGGATAAAAATTAACAGCGACATAATATTATGTAAAACATTAACTGCGTGAAAATACACTCACCTATTATTAGATCACATCAATTATATGCTACTTCATACGCGCAGTCAAATGCTTTTTTTTTTCTGACGAGTATCCTCGACCACCGACAATACCCGCACATGCTCTTTCTCTCGATTATTCCCTTTCCTGTGTACGCCACAGAAGACAATGTGTGGCTATTAGAAATTACGGGCCTTTTGGTGCACTTAGAATACAATCTTAGTGCTCAGGTGCCTTCCCTAAGATATAGAGAGCTGAACCAACTTAGTGCCAGAATTTGTAGAAAACTTATGTTCCAAATCCTGCAAAGATTGAATGTTCCAGCTATAGTTGTGCATCCTTTTTTTTTACTTCTACTCACTGAATAACAGTATCTAGTTTTTGATGTTTACTCTTTCTTTTCAACTTGATTCTCTGCAGCGTGTGGAAAAATGAATTGCTTCAGTTTTCCTACCTCCACCTACAAAGCCCCCAGGAGGAGCTACGACTTTAAGATTTAGTGCACATGAGGTGTTCCAGATGCCGTACAGGAGAATGTATGATGCGAATTCACTGGTCAGAGAATCGATGTGATAGGCATGAAAGTACACAATAGTTTATGAAATGTGGCAGAATGAATAGAAACAGCATCATGTCCAAGAAACATAAATAATTGAAATACGAAAGGTATAGAAAATTGCAAGAGACCAGAAACGCGCAACTTTATAACACTGTTTCTACTTGTTGACAAATAAAGATATAGTGACGTGAAATACACAGAAGGCTCAAGTAGAAAGCACAAAATAAACGTGTATCTGATTTTCTTTTACTGTTCCGACACAACAAGTTAAACAACGCCACGCTGAAGAATAATACACCATGTCGGTGCCTCTTACTGTGAATGAAACATACGCGTTGCACATTCTGATAGACAAAATAAATAGGAGATTAGGGTTGGAGGGAGTATCGAACCATGAGCGTTCATAGAAGGGCCTGTTGGTTCGTGAACATTGTGGAGAAACAGCGCATAGACCTAGAGGAAGAACAAAAGGACCCAGCACATGTTATCAACTGATTTCTTGATGAAAAAAGTAGATAGATATAAGGTCCAGCCAACAAATACGAAGAAAAGGCGCAAATGCAGATAACTCGATCGAGGGACTTGGTGAGTCATCATGACGATCTATTTCATTAAGGACTTTTCAATATGTGGTGAGAACGTAAGCAAACGCAAAGAACTGCATGAATGACTGAAGATATGGTGATCGGTTCATAAAAGGTTGAAAGGCTCGAGGTTGACCCTTTTTAAATCTACAAAAGAGAAGAAGACCAGCAACAAGAAGAACAACTTTGTTGCAAAAGACTTGGGACAAGGGGTCATGAGCTCAATTGTTGGGGCCCCCAAGGGCAGGACTGCACTAGCTACGGCCTCCCAGCTGCCAAACATGACCAACGAGTGCGAGCTGTACCTCTGGGTCTGATTTTGCGATCTGTGCCTCCTTTTGCTCCAAACTATTGGAGAAGCTGCTACCATTTTTAGGTGCACCTACACACTTCCTGTTTGTTGTTGTTTTTAGGCCAAGAAAATACAAAGACCCATATCTAGCTAAAAAGGGGAGCAACATCAGAAAAGGCAAGCAGCCTGTATTAGTGCGCACTTAATAAAACTCTCCGAAAAAAGAAAAAGATACATTGAGCCTGGCTTGTGATAAGTAAACTTGTCACACACTTGGTGTTTTAACTTTTTTATTTTGTATATTTGCTTGGCATTGTTGCAATTTGCAACATGCATTGTTGGAATTTGCATTGTTTCAAACTTTGCAGTTTTGCATTGTTGCAACATCCAAATATTGCATTGTTGCATTGTTGCAATTTGCTTATAACGGTTTTTGTTAGATCCTCGTTCTTCGCTTCTGTAGAAGTATGAATTTATTGTTTCAAATATTTTTTTAATTTCGTAACAATCGCCAAGTCATCATTTTCTGCCATTTCTTCCTTTTGTTTACGTTTACCTTAAATGTGATTTTGCCGTATTTTGTAAAACGCTTAGCCCAACTGGTCATAACGCCAGCCACCGGTCAGCTGGTAGCACTTGGGTCCTTTCTTTTCATATTCGTTCATCTGCCTGCCTATGTTCTTTCTTCACCGTAGAGAAATGGGATGATGCTCATCGCTCAGTCACGTACGTTCTTTGTCCTATTGTCCGCGCTGTTTCACCATAAAGAGCCCTTTCATCCAATTTTAGAGCTATGCAAGTGTTTGATGTTACTTCCAACAGAAAGAAAACGCTATGAAGTTTTAAGGTTGGCAAAAGGTCCAAATAACAGAAGTAATATTGCTAGGCAGACGCTTCGATTATGACTAGGGGACACACCACGTCAAATGTACAATGAGTAGGTGGATTAAAGTTGCATACATAATTAATCGCCTACAGTATCGGACACAACATCAACAAATTGTGAAGCTGTATATGTGCACGCAGCACATTACGCAAGCGGATGGTGTACATCGCAACTGTGACTAAACGAAGAGCTCTAGGAGAGTTTCCAATGGTAAGTCACGTGCTCAGACACTCTTACAGTGCAGCAAAATGAAAGCATGGTGTGAACGGCAGATGATCACGTTTTCGCGTGGTCCTCATAGATGCCAATCTTTTTCATCCTATTTACGTCAAAGAAAAAAGCGCCATCACAAATGAATGCATTCTGAAAATATTTTTTAGATATGACTCCACCAGCAATAAACTTGTCTGAAAGAACCGAAAGTTGATCGATTTGGTTCTGATTCACGGTCCTGTTTAATTAGCACTAAGACTTTAGTAACAATTAACGTAAAAACAGGAGCACTTACTCGGCTGAAAGAATAACTGAATCATAAGAAAGCCTATACTTGCGCATTACCTATCTACGCGCGCCGTTAGCCAGCGCTAAAACAA
Organism: Rhipicephalus microplus; assembly: GCF_043290135.1. Taxonomy (NCBI): domain Eukaryota; kingdom Metazoa; phylum Arthropoda; class Arachnida; order Ixodida; family Ixodidae; genus Rhipicephalus; species Rhipicephalus microplus. The sequence goes on from NC_134707.1 coordinate 44,259,716, forward strand.
TACAGAAATGTACTCCCCCTTAAAGTATTATCTTTGGTCTAGCAGTGTGACGTTTTTGGAAAGTATAAGCAAGAATGGGTAAATTGTGCAGGACTTGCTGGTATTACGATGGAAACGTGATTCTAGAAGTTATGAAACCTTTCTATAGAAACGTCAGTACATTATTCTGGACTTCTGGACTGGTTACCTATCATTGGCCATATCTATCTAGTAATAGACACTGCACGAAGGCAGGAGATAGTTGAAGGGGGAGTTCAACTCTAAGCATCTACAATGTTTGCTATGAGTAACGCTGTGCATACGCGAGTAATACGAAGGGGTCGGGTTTGGTTTGTCATTTCTTCAGCATCGTTGTCATCGTCATTTTTATCGTCAACCTATTTAAACTCACTCTAGGACAAAAGCGTCTCCTATAATCCGCCAATCAACCAGGTGCCGTGTTTTCTGCTCTCATGTTATAGCTGCAAAATTTTGTCACCTGCCCACCTTTGTGAATTATGAGGTACAGAATTTCCCCATCTCCTCCGTCGCTCAAAGAATCTCTCACAATCACTATGCTTTCCTCTGTAGAGAGAGAAACAAATAAAAAGAAGAGGCAGGCAGGTTAACAATAGTGGTTGTTGGTCTATTTGGTACTTGCTCAGTTGGTACTTGCTTAAGTGCCGCTTGTGCTTGTCGTCCAGTGTTTCTTTACTTTGTGTGTGTATGTTATCTGCGGCCAAAATATTTCAGTAGGCAGGTTAACCTAGAAGAACTGGCTTGCTTTCATGTACAGGGGTGGGAAATAAGAGTCGCAAAGAGGCTAGAGATAGACAGAGAAAATAAACTAGGAAAAACATACACATGCACACATATGCAGGGCGTTATGATCGCAGTCGTTTGAAGAGACCGGTTGGACACAGGAAGCGCAGGAGCGTCTTGACAGCCTTCTCCTGCGACGTAAAGTCTTGTTGTTGGGGCAGGATTCTTTCTTCCGAAAGAGTCTGGTTTTCCAGTTGATCTAGTTATTGTTGAGTGACTGTCTCTGCGAGCAGTACTATGGGCGTTCGCACAGAATAGAATAAGTTGATTCGTCACTGCCGCAATTGTCACATGCTGCAGTGAAGACCATTTCTACACGGGACGCGTACGCTTTGGTAAATGCGATACCCAACTATAACCATCACAGCATAGTAGCGTCTCGTTGGCCAAGTCCAGGAGGAATTTGAAGTCTGAGAGTAAGTTCTAACGTATATAATCGTGCGTGCGTGAAATTTGGCTCATTTCGTCTGAGGTGGTGTGCTCGTGAGGAAGCACGCGGAGGTTCCATGCAGCGTCAGTTCTAGAGAGCGGAATTGTGGAATAATTGGCAATAAACGGGCCGATCGAGCTGCCCGTTCTGGCAATACTGAAAGCAATCAAATAGCATTGATGTGTAAGGTACAAGAAATTTATATGAGCGTTTTGTTGTGTCTTCGTCTTTGGCAGAAATATATAATTGGATGATGTGCAAAAAATAAGAAACCGCGAGAGTTAGCGCTACACGGCCGTGTTTACCCCTAACTAAATTTTAATACATTGCAATACATAACCAGCTCAAACTCCGCATATACTCACCCCAAATGACAACCATCTACTCTAACCACCGTATTCAAGAATTTTTCTTGACTCAATGCTTCACCTTGACTTGAAAAAGTCAGTGGGAGCGCTGTCTATAGGGAGACCAAGTCACTGCATATCGGCAATATTCTTCAGCGATTGGTGACAAGCACAGCACCAATTTTAGTCAAGCAGTGGCGCAGTGCTCAACTCAGTCAAGGGACGGATGGAATTCGTGTCGAGGAGCGTTTCTGAATACAGGGGTGAGACCTTAATCACGCATTCAATCCCTGCATTTGAGATTAACGGTTATCTGCAGTAGATAAGAAATTAGGAGACATGCACGCTGCTTGAAACGCCAAAGCTGTTAGCATCGAGAGATCACTCAATCTTTGCCACTCGACATATACAGTTTGGGCGTAGGTGGTACGAATATGAAAAGCTTCGAAGCAATGGATGTGCCATGATTTGTGTGTTCATTCGCAGTAACAGTAGCAAATGCTTCGGATACTGTGTTGATTTATTTACTTTAACGTAATTATTGCACTTTCATGCGTCAACAGGAAACTATGCACGTAAGTGTTATTCAAAACTACTGAAATGCTCAAGGGAAAGTCTACTCGTACATAGCTCAATATGCACAATTACCAATGTATCACTTCGGTTCAGCTAGCATTCATCACATGCATTTGGCTTTTGTCTGTGAGGTCAGAGCGTGAAAATATACATTGCTGTGATTGCCAGATCATGTCTACAACATTTTATTGCATAGTTTTATAGAGACAGCATTCATCAAACGCGATTGGTGTCTGTCTTCGAGCAAATATAAGGAAAAGTATACCCTCAATAATTGTCAGACGAGGTTCACAGAATAATAACAGAGAGTCTTATTTCCGAGAACCAACAGCTAATATTATTCTGTAGTCTCCCCCCTTTCTATGTTCCCCCGTCGCCACGTATTTGAATTGAAAGGAGCGTGAGACTTTGGGCACGCAGTCACCAAGAGGCCCCTGGACAACCTCAACGTTATGAATAACGGTGACGAATAATAATGATGGACAAACACAAGCACTGGTTGTTGAGAAGACATCATGTTTCGAAGAATAACAGCGTGTGCAGTCACTCCCTCGGTAAGTAGGTACCATTTGTGAACTGACATGTGGCCACGACGAAGATCATTTACATACGTAGCACTGGAGTTCCAGACAAGCGCCAACACCTCACCTTGTTGAGAGACTCGGAATGTATGGTACACGTTCGCTTTCTAAAATGTGCATACTGATCATCGACAGCAACCTAGGAGGTAAAGTGCCACAAATAGTTTAATAAAGTGTGTTTCCTGTCATATGGAGGAAAGCGTGTTTCCTGTCATATGGAGGAAGAGGCGTTAAACTAACACAATCAAAACGTCTCCTTTTTTCTACCTCTCTACCTTTCGCTGTGTGCATCCGTCCAACCATCTGTCCATCTGTCCATCCATCCGTACGTCCGTCTGTCTGTCTGTTTATACGTCTGACGAGTTTCTTGATTGATTGATTGATTTGTGGGGTTTAACGTCTCAAAACGACCATATGATTACGAGAGACGCCGACGAGTTCCTTGTGACAAGGTTAGGCTAAGGCGAGCTGCGCCCGTCAAAACAGGACTTTTCTTAGGCCCGAGAGCACGCAAAGTATGTTACAAATGGCTTTGCTATACAGGGTTTGGCCAGCGTTACGCAGTGTGCTGGTGACTGTATGCGACAGGGTGTTATCATCCGTGTCCCTAAAATGCACACATCTAATACGAATGATTACTTGTGACTATACGTTGGTCACACCTGTGTGAACAAAATGATGGAGTAGGCTATGTGCCCCGCTCCACAAATGGGTGACACCATGTTCCAGCTGTGGAACGGCAGGTGTTTCTAGTCCAGTCACTCAATTGGAAGATAGCTGCTGGCAAGTTGACTTCGCGGAGAGAAAACGAAGTGTAAATTTTGTTATGGCAAAATGCAATGGTTGTAGCCGGCTTCAGACAGTCTTAGGGGGTATCAAGAAATATGGAATAACCAACGGGCTGGTGTTGTGGAACTTGGTGCACAAAAAGCTCACCTTCCTGGAACATGTAAGGCATGAGTGAGGTCTTCGGCAAGATCCTTGAAAAACTGCAGCTGAAATTGCCCTCTCTCTGCTCGCCAGCACGCAAGCAGTTCACCCTTTTTAGACTTTGGTTCAAATATCGACGTTTTACGAAAACTAATCTGTTGCATTGCTGCCCACTTTACAGGCTGTTGAGTTCCTATGTCAGTTGTGAGAGAGAAAGTCTACGCATTGAAGTGCTCTAGGTGATCATGTGATGACTGAGCAGCGGCCCTTTTTTCCCCTTTCGATGAAGAAATATTGTTACGGGAGAATAACTTTACTTTATAAAACGAGGAATAAACTCGGTGGTGGACAAGATGGCGCCCAGTTGGCTCACAGATCTGACAACATCGTCCTCCTCTTTGTCTTCTTCGTCGTTCTCATCCTACCGTTACATGATTTCCCCGGCGGCTGGAGCACCGACCCGGTGCTAATCAGGAGGCACTGGAGTAATACGGTTTGAGTCGCGTAACATGCACTACGTCAGTGTGAGGGTGAAGGATGGCGGGGTCCGTAGGGGTGATTTCGTATGTGACGTCAGTTACTTGGCGTAAGATACGGTAGGGACCTGAATAGCGTGGGAGTAACTTGTCCGAAAGTCCAACGCGGCGCGAGGGGAACCATAACAGAACGAGATCTCCGGGTGTGAAGTGGACGTCACGATGGCGGGCGTCGTATACGCTCTTCTGATTGTCCTGGGAGTCCAGTAAGCGTCGTCGAGCAACTTGGCGTGCCGCTTGGGCCTTCATTATTGCATCACGAGCGTACTGAGACTTGTCATTTAGTCCGGCCGGCAGGAGGGTGTCGAAAGATAGCGCAGGGTCACGGCCGAACAACAGAAAAAAAGGAGAGAACCCAGCGGTGTCGTGTCTGGAAGAATTGTACGCGAATGTTACAAACGGTAACGTAGTGTCCCAGTCGCGGTGATCGGCGGAGACATACATGGAGAGCATGTCGGTGAGAGTGCGATTGAGGCGCTCCGTTAGACCATTTGTTTGTGGATGGTAAGCAGTCGAGAGCTTGTGTTTAGTGGCGCAGGAGCGGAGGAGGTCATCAACCACTTTGGAAAGGAAGTAGCTGCCTCGGTCGGTAAGGAGTTGTCGAGGGGCGCCATGATGTAAGATGACGTCCTCCAAAAGGAAATCGGCCACGTCAGTTGCACAGCTGGTTGGAAGGGCCCGTGTGATCGCGTATCGGGTAGCATAATCGGTTGCTACTGCAATCCACCGATTACCCGCAGCTGACGTAGGAAAAGGGCCAAGCAGGTCCACGCCAACACGGTAGAATGGGTCTTGTGGGATGTGCAGTGGCTGAAGACGTCCGGCCGGAGGGGCATTTGGTTTTTTCCGTCGTTGACAAGGGTCGCAGGCTGCAATATAACGGCAGACGTCGCGGTACATGCCAGGCCAGAAGAAGCGCCGGCGAACTCTGTCGTAGGTCCGTGACACGCCGAGGTGACCCGCTGTAGGTGCATCATGAAGCTGGGCGAGAACAGTGTGACGCAATTGAATGGGAACGACGAGTAGTCTTTCGGGGCCGTCAGGACGCATATTGCAACGGTACAATACACCATCATGTATTTCAAACATTCGAAGGGAAGGGTCGGGCCTCTCCGATGTGAGCCTTCGGATAATACCGTCCAAGAAAGTATCTCGTCGCTGCTCGATTCCAATATCATGAAACGCGGATAGAGAGAAAACGTCGATAGGAAGGGTGGTTTTAGAGGAGTCGCCGTCTGGAGGGTCGACAGGATACCGGGACAAGCAGTCCGCATCTTGATGCAGGCGGCCGGTTTTATACAGGACTGAGTAATCAAATTCTTGAAGGCGCAGCGCCCAACGGCCAAGACGGCCTGAAGGGTCTTTAAGGGACGAAAGCCAGCACAAGGCGTGGTGATCTGTGATTACTGTGAATGGCCGGCCGTACAAATAGGGACGAAATTTACCGACTGCCCAAACAAGTGCCAAACATTCCCGTTCGGTTATTGAATATTTTCTTTCAGCAGGCGAAAGAAGGCGGCTGGCATAAGCAACAACACGGTCTCGTCCTTGTTGTTTCTGGGCGAGGACTGCACCGATGCCATAGCCACTTGCGTCTGTACGAACTTCTGTTGGAGATGAAATATCAAAGTGGGCGAGGATAGGCGGAGACGTAAGCAGACACACTAGATTTTGAAACGCATCTGCTTGCTCAGGGCCCCAAATGAAGCCAGCGTCTTTTTTGAGAAGTTGAGTGAGAGGGCGTGCTACGTCGGCGAAGTTTTTAACAAAGCGGCGGAAGTAAGAACAGAGGCCAACGAAACTGCGAACGTCTTTGGTACAGGTTGGTACAGGGAAATCTCTTACTGCGCGTATTTTATCTTGATCAGGGCGAACCCCCACGGAATCAACGAGGTGTCCGAGGACAGAAATTTCACGACGGCCGAAGTGGCACTTTGCCGAATTGAGTTGCAGGCCCGCCTTACGAAAGACAGATAAGATTTTCGATAGCCTTTCAAGGTGCGTCGCAAAAGAAGGCGAAAAAACGATAACGTCGTCCAGGTAGCACAGGCAGATGGACCACTTGAAGCCGTGCAACAGAGCGTCCATCATACGTTCGAAGGTGGCGGGCGCATTACATAAACCGAATGGCATCACTTTAAACTCGTAAAGGCCGTCGGGAGTGATAAACGCCGTTTTCTCACGGTCCATGTCATCAACGGCAATCTGCCAGTACCCAGAGCGGAGGTCAATGGAGGAAAAATATTTTGCGCCGTGAAGGCAATCCAGGGCATCGTCTATGCGTGGTAAAGGGTAGACGTCCTTCTTCGTTATTTTGTTTAAATGGCGATAATCGACGCAAAATCTCCAGCTGTTGTCCTTCTTCTTTACAAGTACAACAGGGGACGCCCAGGGACTGCATGAAGGCTCGATGATATTCCGAGAAAGCATTTTGTCGACCTCCTGTTGGATGATGCGCCGCTCTGCATGGGAAACACGGTAGGGTCTCCGATGGATTGGACTCGTATCGCCTGTATCAATCCGGTGCTTAACAACGGACGTCTGGCCGAGTGGGCGGTCGCCAAGGTCGAAGATGTCCCAAAAAGATGCAAGCAGGGAACGCAGGTCGTTAGCTTGTTCTTTCGGCAAGTCGGGGGCAATCATCTTGGTTAACACACTTTGGTCTGATGGAGGAGTAGACGAAGTTTTTTCGGCACTCGGGATGCTGTCATAACTTAGAGTGCAAATATGGCACTCTGCCGCCGGCACGATCTCGGCTAGAGATATACCACGAGGGAGGACTTGTGTACATAGTGAAAAATTCACTAAGGGTAGGCAGGATGCATTGGCCGTAATAGTGATGACGGTGTGAGGAAACGCAACGTTGTGCGAAAGCAGGACGTCAACATTGGGGGACACAATATAAACACCGTCTGGGACAGGTGGAACAGGGGAGACGCCTATGTAAGCTACTGTTCGTTGAGGGAGACGCAGGTGTTCTGTAGAACAAAGCCGACTTGGAGGGCAACTTGGAGGATCAACAACATTAGGTAGAGCGAGTTGCACTATACCGGCAGAGCAGTCTATCAAGGCCGAATGTTCAGACAAAAAGTCTTGGCCCAAAATTATGTCATTAGGGCAGTGTTCTAAAACATAAAACAGAACTGATGTGTGGTGTCCGGCGACGCTGACGCGAGCTGAGCACACACCAATTACGGCGACTTTTCCACCATCGGCCGTTCGGACCACAGGAGTTGGGCCAGGAGTAAGGACTTTCTTCAGCCGTGCTCTAAGGTCAGCGTTCATGATAGACACGTGTGCGCCAGTGTCAATGAGGGCTGTAGTAGGTACACCGTCGACGTCAACATTGATAAGGTTCTGATGTGCGGGCAAGGTCAGTAGAGGATTTTGGGATCGGGTCGGTATTGCAGCATCACCTCCAAGAGCTGCTCCCGTCAGTTTTCCGGAGGTGAACGCCGGAACGAGCTTGGGGACGGCGATCGGCGATATGGGGGCGAGCGGGAGAAACGGCGTTGTGGCGAAGGGGAGCGGCTGGATCGGGGGCGCGAGGAATTCTCAGGCGTTAGCGGCTCTGTTTTCGGTGATGAGCGTGAATTCCAGACAGGTGGGCGATGGGGCGGAGGGTGAGGCCACGGAGCAGAGCTGGACCAAGCACGGCAGTGACGCGAAATGTGGCCTATACGACCGCAATTGAAGCATATCGGCCGGTCGTCTGGGGTGCGCCATACCGCCGGGTCGCGATAATGTGGGCTGGCAGAAAAACGTCGGTTGGGCGGGACAGTCACGGGTGGATTTGGTGTGGCGTAGTCTGGACGATGAATGGAGCAGACGTTTAAGCCGGCGTTGGCCAGTTCTTGCCTCACGACGGTCTGTATGAGAGAGACGGTGGCGTGATAGCTTTCGGAGTTGGGGGAAGCTGACACGAGTGGAGCTGCGGCTTCTATTTCCCGACGGACAATACGGACAACGTCACCGGGACTTTCCGTAGAAGGCAGGCGAGGGTCTTCGCATGTGGACGTTGCAGCCGTGTTTGGAAGCCGGGCAAACTGGTGGAGAACACGGCGGCTCTTCGCTTCTTCAAAGCGCCGGCATTCAGAAATAATGTCGTGGACCGTAGATGAATTCTTGAACACAAGAAGGTGAAAGGCGTCATCTGCTATGCCCTTAATAATATGGCCAACCTTATCGGCTTCGGACATCTGCGAGTCTACCTTGCGGCACAAAGCGAGCACGTCCTGAATGTACGTGAGGTATGATTCGGTGCACGTCTGAACTCGACGTGCGAGCTCGTTTTGGGCGGCGCGTTGACTTCCCACAGGCCTGCCAAATAGCTCCCGGAGCTTTTGCTTGCATAACTCCCAGCTAGTCAGTTCTTCCTCGTGCGTCTCGTACCAGACCTTTGCGGTACCTCTGAGATAAAAAATCACGTTGGCCAGCATGAGCGTTGGATCCCATCGCATACGTACACCCACTCGTTCGTATGACTTCAGCCAGGCTTCTACGTCAATGCCATCAGTGCCAGAAAAGGTACCTGGATCTCTCGGGGGCTCCAAGATGAGGGTTGACGGTCCAGTTGGAGAAAGCACGGACGTAGTTGGAGAAGGCACGGTAGACGGGGAAGGGTCGGCATTGTTGACTGCAGTCGCCATGGGGGAGACCACTAGGCGCCCGCTACGAAGCTCCGTTTTGCGTGAAGTGAGTACCCCGCACCTCCCACCAATGATGTTACGGGAGAATAACTTTACTTTATAAAACGAGGAATAAACTCGGTGGTGGACAAGATGGCGCCCAGTTGGCTCACAGATCTGACAACATCGTCCTCCTCTTTGTCTTCTTCGTCGTTCTCATCCTACCGTTACAATATAAACCTAACCCTGTTTTTATGTGGGACTTCAGCTGTTGCTTTCGGGGTTCCTCAAGGAAACAGGATGTGTTACCTATAAGGTGGATTGCATGTTCTCGAAGCACCTTAATTTGAAACGCCCGAAAAAGAAAATAATGCGAAATTGTGGCTATATTTCATTCGGATATAAAACGAAGTTTTATATGTTGGGAATAAACAGAGCTTCGGCACAGTAAATATTACTGATTTTCATGGCATCATTACAGTTCAATGCAATCTATTAGTAATATAAAATTACCAAAAAATTCATGCAATGATAAAAAAGCACTACTTTCTTTAACTATGAGAATCGGACAATCTATGGCGAATGGCACCCTTGTATATTTTTATGTTATTGAAGACCGGTCAATCTGATAATTATCTTTGTGGCAACTGCAGGTTGAGCGAATCTGGATATGGCTGCAGTTGATGCTTCATTGCTGTTCATTGCACTACTGGTGAGCTTTTGTACAGAAACCTTTGAAGCTGGCGGATGGACTGAAGTCATCCCACCAAACACTCATGAGACCCATGCACTAGCGGAATACGCCTACATGGTTAGAAGGGGTCTGCATGCTCGAGGCGTTACTTTTCTCGTAACGCGAGCTAGATGGAAGGTATGTTCAAAAGAGTGTTTTGTGCATTCAATATTGAAGTTTTTTCTAATGGGCCAAACGTACTTGGTAAGAGATGAGGCAGTACTTAGCGGTGTAATAATTTCAATTCCAATGGGTTCGAGTGGTAGACAGGTTTTCGTGAGGGTGTGCGAACAAGTGCCTTAATTAAGACCAGGCCACCGGTTGAAACAGAAATTGGGACAACCGCTAAGTTGTGTTTCGCTCTCGCTCTCTCTCTAGCTGTATATATATATATATATATATATATATATATATATATATATATATATATATTACGTATGGCAAGTCAAGGTAACTTAAGGGGTGGGGTTTTAATGCGCACCGAGTCCACGATCACAGTATCATGATGATCACCATTGCACCATTATGGCATTATGGCTCGTACCCACTCAGGGAAATCGCAGTAGAAGCAACATCGTCTTCCTTTTCTACCCGCGCTTCTCTTGTTTTTCCTGGTAGTGACACTTCGTATGCTTCCTCCAGCTTCAGACGAAGCCCTCTGGGCGAGTCATTTTTGTATCCTTAGACTAAACGGCTTCAGGCGGGCAACGTGCGTCACCTCTGTCTTGCATGAACGTCGGCGACTAGTGGTGACACGTGCAATTTATTAGCTGACCCCGCTGAGACGATGGAGTATCACGAACGGACTAGGGTAGTGTGCCAGTGGCTTTTGGCTCAAGCCACGTCTGCGTATTGGTGTCCACAACCACACTAAATCGCCGGGGTCAAAGGTGCATGCCGGTGTTGACTGTCGTAGCGAGTTTTGGAGGACTCTTTTTCTGCTAGTGTACGTAAGCATTCAAGTCGACGTGGCTCTTGCGCACGACACAAATTTCCGCAATCGTTAAATCGTAATGGACGGCAAAAGGAAAGATAGTGTCCTGCGTATGTCGAGGTGAACGAACCTGTCATATCGTGTTTCGCCGTGTTGAAGGCGTACGTGAAGAATGGTAATACTTCATCCTAGTTTTTTTGGTTGGAGGTGACATACATTGACGACATGTTGATAAACGTTCGCTTTCTGCACTCGGTGAGGCCGTTAGTTTGTGGATGATATGCAGTTGAGTGTCGGCACTTGGAGGCACACAAACAAAGTAATGATTCCATAATATCAGCGGTAAATTGTCGTCTACTGTCACCTATTATTACGTGAAGTGGCCCGTGTTGGAGGATGTCTGATTGCAACAGGAACTCAGAAACCTGGACTGCCGTGGCGGAAGATAAGGCAACCATTTCGCAGTACCGCGTCAGGTAGTTGTCGCATACAATAATCCACCGGCTACCTTTTGAGGAGCGTCGAAATAGTACCATCAGATCAATGCCGACCTTTCCAAAGGGGGAACCGGGAGGCTTTACGGCTTGTAAGTGACCAACTGAACCCGAAGTGGGCCGCTTGTGGCTCTGGCACTGCGTACAGTTGGCCACATAGTTTTGAATTGTCTTGCTCATTTTCGGCCAGTAGAACCGCTCTTTCGCGCGACTAAGTGTTCGTGCGGTTCCTATATGACCGGAGTTCGAGTCATCATGCGTGTGACGCAGAACAGACGTTTAGAGGGACGCAGGAACAACGAGCAGAAAGCGGGCGCCCATCGTGGACAAGTTTCTCTGGTAAAGTAGACCATTTCGGACGCAGAATCGGCCTTCGCTTAATTTCTTTCTTGCTCCAGGGAAGAGATCTTTCAAGTTTGGGTCAATACGCGGCACAGCAGCCAAAGTCACGACATCGGGAAAGCCGGACGACAGAGAAGCGATAAGGTGGTCAAAGTTATCGACTTCACAGTCTGTTGTCGGCAGCGGCATTCTGGAGAGGTAATCTGCATCAGCTTGTAGACGGCCAGTCTTTTATGAAATAGTGAAGACATATTCTCGCAAACGAATAGCCCATCAAGCGAGGTGGCCGGCTGGGTCACGAAGGTTGACCAGCCAACACAGGGAATGGCGATCTGTGACGATAGTGAACGGGCGACCATAGATGTATGAGCGAAACCGTTGTACGGCAAATACTACCGCTATAGGCATTCCTGTTCGGTCACTGTGTAGTTGCGTTCAGGATGGCTTAAAGAACGACTTGCGTATGCCACAACGTGTTCCTTCTTGGCAGAACGCTGAACGAGAACGGCACCAATACCGGTGTCATTTGCGTCTGTGCGAATTTCCGTGGGCGACGAAAGATTGAAGTGCCGAAGTACTGGCTGCGAAGTTAACAAACACTTCAGCTGGTGAAAAGCGGCATCACACTCGGAGGTCCACTGAAACGCGCTGTTCTTGCCTAGAAGTTCGTCAGAGGGTGAACGACATCTGCAAATCTGGGTATGAACCGGCGGAAATACGTGCGAAGAACCGATGAAGCTACGCAGTCGTTTCACAGATTCAGGACCCTCGAACGATTCAACGGCCGCTGTCTTCTGTGAGTCAGGTCTAATCCCATCTTTGTCGACAAATTATCCCAACATCAATGTCTATCGCTCGCCAAAGTGGCACTTTTTCCAATTCAATACAAGGCCAGCTTTTTCGATGCAGTTGAGCACGAGGTCTAGGCGGATATTGTGCTCCTCAAACGTACGTCCAAAAATTACGACATCGTCGAGGTAACACATGCTTGTTAGCCATTTTAAACCTCGCAATATAGAGTCCATAAATCTTTCGAATGTCGCAGGGGCATTGCATATTCCGAATGGCATAACGTTGAACTCGTAAAGTCTATCGGTTGTAACAAATGCCGTCTTTTTTGTCAGCTGCGTACATCGAAATTTGCCAGTAACATAATCTGAGGTCAACGGATGAAATGTAGGACGTGGAATGCAGACTGTCTAGAGCGTCATCGATCCGAGGCAGTGGATAGACGTCTTTCTTGGTAGCGAAATTCAGTCGGCGGTAATCAACGCAAAATCTCCACGTACCATCCTGCTTTTTCACTAGAATGACGGGAGCAGCCGACGGGCTTCCCGATTCCTGTATTATTCTCTTCCCGAGCATTTCTTGGACTTGCTCGTCGATGATCTTGCGCTCCGATGGTGCCACTCGGTAAGGTTTCTGCCTAATAGAATTCGCGGACTCGGTGTGGATCTGCTGACGTAACCGGGACGCTGGAATTAAGGGCCTTTGGCTACTTTTAGAAAAATTGAACACTTTTGAGTGCTTAGATAGAACGTCGCGCAGTGTATCATGTTCGCTTTGGTCAAGTGACTTGCAGACCATTTGTATTGATTGGGCATCCTATGAACTTTCTGAGCCTAGATGTTTTTTTGGCTTGTAGCATCAACAAGCTCAACCAGCGTCGTAGATGATTCGGCTCTAAATACTGCGTGTTTTAGTCCGCCTGGCAAAACTGCAGGCTCCATGGAACTGTAGCTTGTCCACACACCTGCCCGTCCATCAAGGACTGACACTGTACAATGGGAAATGAGTATGTTCTTTTTCAGGCATGCAAAGGGGATTAGTTCAAGCATGGTGTAAAACGTGCCACAGCTGTTACTGGAACATATCACGGCAACACACACAGCAGAAAATGCAGGAAAGACTGTGTCCACGGAGACGAAAAAGATGCATTTCTTCGGACAGGAATTTTCCAGTAGCGCCATTGCGAAAGTACCGTGTGTAGAAAGATGCCCACTTCTGCAGTCTACAGTTGCGCCAACCTGACACAAGAAACCGATACCCAATATAACGTCATGTGTAGACCACGGAATAACCGCAAACTCTGTGCAAAACACCTTGCCACACAGCGAGACGTCCACAGTACAATATCCCACCCGAGACAACACGTCACCACTTACACCACAAAATGTCACTCAACGGTTCAGGCCAAACATCACTTTTAGTCCTAGCAGGTTCCTAAAATTTCCACTCATCACCGAGACTGTCGCGCCTGTTCCACAAGTGCCATAGTAGCCACTCCATCGACAACTACATTACCTTTTTTCATCAACATAAACGCTGATGGGGGTATATCTGTATATAGCACCTGCGATCTCGTGGCCTCACCCCCACTGACCACGCCGACTAGTTTTCCGGCGGTGGTGTCCGTACGCGTCGCCGTGGCGATGGTAATAGTGGAGCACGTGGAGCTGGTGGTGGCGTCAAACTTCGATCAGAGGCCATCGAGTGGTAGTTTGACCCGGTAGGTACGCGTGGCTTCTGTGACGTGGAGAGCGCTTGGTCGGAAGGTTGGTGAGACATGTACCAAGACTGTCGCTGATATGGGCGGTGGTCACAAAAACGCGCGATGGGACCAGGGACACCACAGTTGTAGCACACCGGAATTGGTCGAGGGGCACGTGGCTGCTCAGAGTAGCGACTCCTCTCGGAAGGCATGGGATAGAGGGGCCGCCCTTCAGGGGCACTGTAGGCAGGCGATGTTGGGTAAACAGGCGGGCCAAAACTTCATTCGTACTTTGGAGGTGGTTGACGTGGGAATCCAGCCTGCCGTGTGCCTTGATATTCATAAGTGTCTGCTGCGTTGATCGATGGATACCATGGTGGAAGAGAAACAGGCGTCCACACGCGTTCTGGTTCGCTTGCGTACGCATCCTGAAAAATTCTGGGGCGATGATAGGTCTGCTGACAATGAAGCAGCTCTTCTCTGACGATCTGCCATATGGTCAAAGCAAGGTCGTTAGGTGGCACTGTTTCAACGCTAGCCACAGAGGGAACGTTGTACAGGCGGCCTGCTTTCGGAGAAACTCGTCGCATCTTGAGAGAGTTAAAGGTACGACAGTGCTTCATCACGTCGGACACGGAGTTCAAGCAGTCTTGCCCAGTTAGAAAATTGTACACGTCTTTGGCTATACCCTTGAGAACATGTCCAACCTTGTCTTTTTCAGACATCCTTGAATTCACGATGTTGCACAGCTTCAAGGTTCCTTCAATGTACGTCACACATGTTTCTCATGGAAGCTGTGCCCTCTGTGAGAATACCTGCTCTGCGCGTTTCTTCTTTGCGTCCAAATCACCGAAGCACTTCTGCACTTCTTCAACAAAACGATCCAAAGTCATGAACATGTACTCGTGGTTCTCGTACCACGTGAGGGCGGTGTCAATTAATGAGAATACAACATGATTGAGCTGTTCATTCGATTCCCAGCAAGTTACCCCACCGTACGTATATATATATATATATATATATATATATATATATATATATATATATATATATATATATATATATATATATATATATATATATATATATATATATATATATTATTTATTTATTTATATATATATATATTGTGAGCGCTGACTATGTACTTCATCTTCATCTGTATGATAAAACCCTTGTAGTGATCATCATCGTAATTCACGCGGGCTGGGTTTCTTGGGCTTGTGCATCTGCATTGGAAATACAACCTGGTTGCTACATATATATATAATGAGACTAACTGACATTATTGGCAAGGAAAGTATAGGGGAAGTAATTAGACCCAATTGTATTGTAAATGTGAATAAAAAAAAGTGGGTGAAAGATAACCTCTCTGAGCATGAACCGATCGGTTCCTGCTCAGGGCAAGTTTGATTATTTCAATGCCCCGGTATCATGTTCATCTTACTTTGGCCTTGCACCACGTGCGATTGATCGCGTTATATTTTTAAATATACGTCAACACATGCAAGTTTTATTCTGTTTAAAACATCTTGCAAGTAACGCTCTCCAAACGCGAGAGTATTCCCGCTTCCTTGGAACAGAAATTAGATGTTGGCGCTTGTGTATAGCCCTTCTTGTGTTGCCACATTTGCGCCTTAGTCCTTCTGTTAAGCTAACACCGATGTTTTTTGTCATCAATGAATATCAGTAAACAATATATTTGTATAAAACATGCACCTGTTCAACTGGTGTTCATGCGTATAACGTTTGCACATATCGCTAGCATTAGTACGTAAAGTCTCATTAAAAAAATACATTAAACTCACCTTCCATTCACATGTTTTGCATGACATCCTTTCCCAAGGTACGCGCATTATGCCCAATTTTTCGTATGCAAAAGGCAAGGGGTGCGATATCGGTGGCTTTTTAACGCAATTATTTCATGGGATAAACTGGATGAAAAGCCCTGAAAAGAAAACAAAAAGGCCTTTGGTGGTAAATGCCGATGCCTGAGCTGACAATTGTAGTGAAGCTGACAGAGATACTGTTTGAACCCTGTCATATCGAGCGTTCTATTTTAGGAGGCTTAGCACCCCATTTTCAAGCTCCTAAGAACATTCTTTATGAAGTAGGCCAGCAAGGCGTACATGTTAAGCGTCAATGCAAGGAGAACAAGTGAATGCATATTTAATGCTAGAGACATTCATTGATTCCATTTTGCAGTATCATGTGGCTGCATGTTTGGCCATGTGTAGACAGACATCTAAGTAAGCATGTTAAAATCAGTGGTAGAAAGTAGCCTGTAATCAAGCTGCGAAGTTCAATGTCTGTTTTTTTTTCAAATAATTCATGACTCCGTCGGCCAAACCTTATCATTAACAACCGTCTGTACCCAAGCAAACAACTAGCATATTCACCCATCGTGCATCCATGATCCACCCATCATATGTCCACCATCCACCCATCACCTGCCCACCACTCTTATCGCTCACCATCCATCCATTGTCTATCCATCATTTCCACTGTTCACCCACCATCTGTACTTTCCATCCACCATATTCCCACCATCCGTCCATCCAGTATAATAATCCGCCAAGCTGGTGAGTTCTGGGTATCATCATGCTGACCCATGGGCAAATTTTCAAAAGGGACAACTTCGTGATGCAGGAGAAAGATATGTGCTCGGTTTGAAGGAATATATGAGAGAGAAATTTTTAGAAGCTTAGACGCAGGATTTCTACCCCTTTAACAATACCGTGCAGTATGTCACGCGCATTATTCAATTACAAGTAGTATATAACCTTATAAAAGTAAAAAAGCCAGAGATTTTTTTTAACGAGGAATAGCTGTCATGTTACATATGGCCGTAGTAGTAATGGACTTTTATATCAGCCGCATACTAACGGCTGAGTATTTTGACCACTTGCGCAACCAGCTGACGTTGGTCTTCCCCTTCGGCGCCGATCCACTTGAGCCAGGTCGTGATTTAAAGGGAAGGGCTGCATCGCATAGCAGCTGGGCAGTCGAAAAAGCTATGTGACAGGTCACCATATGGAGAGGGGCAGTTGGCACAGCAGGATTCAGGTGTTTACTTATGAACATATGAGCGTATTTACACCAGTGTTATCTGTCATGATAATGGTTATAATAGGTAGAAGCCTATGCGCACCAGCATATTCATATTTCCAGAATGAAGTGCTTTGATAGACATACTTCAGTGCTCGCTTTAATGACTTTCTGTCACTCTAGGTTCAGCGGGGAATGGTATATAACATCACATTCATTGTTTTCTTCCAAAACACGGTATGTTCCTTTATGATATATGAAGTGTGCATTTTTTCGCTTGTTTCAGTTTACAGTGTGGTGTTATTACTTATTACATGTTGCTTAATTTGTCATTTCTTTTCTCGCTTTAGTTGTGTACATATGTGTATTAGTTCGTGTGTATCTGTTCCTGTATGCATGTATATATATTCAAATAAAAGTATATGTGTTAATATATGTGTGTGCCTATAAATATATATGTGCTGTTGTTCTGTTATGTACTCTGAGAGGAACCGACAAACAATCAATATAGGCTAACGGTCTAGCCAGCTTGTAATAATTACTTATGTTATTAAAAGTGAGACTGATTGATGAATTTCAGACACCCTCTTTTTTCGAAGCAAAGACGACACTAAATATACGTAGTCTTGTTCAGATTCTTTGAATACTTTTAGTGTCTTTTTTAACATGAAATCTACAATAAGAAACATTTTTCTTGGCCTTCCTCTGGTATAAAAAAACTATTTAAACCCGAAAAAAGGTAACTCCTTTGACACTTATTCAGAACGTGTGCAAGTGATACGTTCTGTCAAAGTTAACCTAATATGTAGGGTTTACGTTTCAAAGCCACCATAAGAGATTATTATGAGCGAGGCTAAAGTGTAGGGCATAAGGAATTTTGGCTATCTGCTGTTTGTCGTGCGTTGACAACATTTTATTTTACGTTTTGCTGAGCTATCATTGGGCATCAATGCGTGCACCTGACAACTGCGACTTAACGTTGCCCTGGTTTTAAATTAAATTATTTTATGACTAACGTACATTGGTGACTTTCAAAGGTTTATTATTCTTTATTTAAAAGCCACCCATGCGGATATTTTTGCAAAAAATAACGAGGAAAGAGTTGAAGGGGAGCATAAATGATTGTTTTTTGCGCAAAATAGCCGCATCTGCCGCTTCTAAATGAAGCTGAACCGATCAGCAGCACAACGTGCAATTGGTTAATAATACTTTTACGACACTAACGGTTATGAGACGCAATAGACGATGAAACACATAAAGTACATGGCATGGCGTTTTATAGTAAATATTATGTGTGTAAGATAACAAATTATAAGGGCGAAAGAATCACTTCCCCCTCTAAGAGGCCAAACCTGCTCATAGCGCTTCCACAACTTTAACATATAGCTCAGACGGTGGCCTCATCTTATCTCTTTCATCTGGTGCACTTGCATAGGTCGACGCACAAGATTGTGGGTGGGGAAGAGGAAGGGGCGGAGTCACTTCTTCTGTTCACCTAAGAGGGGGATGCAAAGTCAGCCCCATACACTAATATTGTTGGCAGGGTGGGACGACAGCGAAGACACGGAGCTTACTGAAACTTGAGTGTTTATTTGATAGGTGCTAATTTAAATGCATCTTCGAAAATGCAAATCACAAAAAGGTAGAAAAAGCGAAGCCAAATGATTGCGACCTGACTATTCCAAAAACTCTTACCCTCATAGGTTAGCACGTTGCACGGTGAGTTCACCATGATTGTCCAATGAAATGAATGGTGAAATCTTCAGAGATTTTATGGGCGCAGCCATAACGATGTCTGTGGAGTTTGCGTGCCTCTCAGAAATCGCTGTTGATGCCACAATCGGTGCGCTCCTATCGCAGCAGCAAAGACATCTGAAGGAGCAGAGTATGAAGCAGAAGGCTAAAACTGGATGTAAACTGATAATTTACTTTGACGATCATGGCAGCACACTTATTCTCAACAGGCGCGTATTTTGCGCAGATACCTTAAATGTCCAGCCCGGGAAATCTACGAAGCGCTCCTAGTTCATTTTCTCTGGCCATCGTGTTTCAGCGCATTATCGTAACGACGATAATCGTTATCCTCGCATTTGAACATTCTATATAGAGAGACATTCGGGGGTTAAGGATATCATAGCTGAAATCAAGAAGAAGAAATGGACATGGGCAGGGCATGTAGCGCGCAGACAGGATAAACGCTGGTCATTAAGGGTAACTGACTGGATTCCCAGAGAAGGGAAGCGGGTTAGGGGGAGACAGAAGGTTAGGTGGGCAGATGAGATTGAGAAGTTTGCGGGTATAAATTGGCAGCAGCAAGCACAGGACCGGGTTAACTGGCGGAACATGGGAGAGGCCTTTGTACTGCAGTGGACGTAGTGAGGCTGCTGCTGCTGATGATGATGATGATATAGAGAGACTAGTTGGGACGCATGCGCAGGGTTTCTCCCTCTTCCATGTTTTGTAGCGCAAAAAAAGTTAACCAGTACTCTTTGTTCGTTCCTTTCTCTGCTTACCGATGGAAGTTTTGATATCGCTTTGACCACTCAATGATTTTTTTCTTCTTTCCTCAGATGCGTGAGAAATGCTTCACCGAAGTTGTGCTGCCTCCGGTTCACCTACTTCGATTGAGAAGGAGGGTCACTAAATTTTGGTGTCGACCAGTGCCATAGCCGAAAATATGTTACTGCGAGAGGGGGGGGGGGCGACCAGGAGGGCATCACAGAAGCAGCCGGAACTCTTTCCGTCATAAACACTTTCATTCAGCTATCTTGACATGTAATAAAGTAAAAGATACAACCTGGTCCTCGTTCACTCAGCATGGTCCCGTGCAGCCGGAACTCTTTCCGTCAATAATACTTTCATTCGGCTATCTTGACATGTAATAAAGTAAAAGATACAACCTGGTCCTCGTTCGCTCAGCATGGTTACGTGCCCGCCTCAGTGGTCTAGTAGTGAAGACTTTCAACTGCTGACCCGCAGGGCACGTCATTGAATTTTGGCTGTGGCGGCTATAAATATCTTCGCCTTTCATGCGACACCACACAAACAAAACAAAAAATTGAGCACGCGCATTGGTTGATAAACCCATGCGCCCCATCACAGTTGTGATAACTTATTGAAGGGCCTCTTTATTAATAGCGTGGTGCTCGCCTCGACAAAGCGCTGTGGCTAAAGGAAATATTGTACAAGCGTCGCACTTTGTCTATAATAATAAATGGGTAAAGTCACCAACAATAACGTGAAAAACTCTTCCATAATTCACGAGTAACACAGTGATTGGCGGATTGAGAAATTTTAGGGGTAACACAGACACGTCGTACGATGTGTGGGTTTGACAACAAATGTCATTAAGTAGCATCCAGTTATGCATTGAAAGAAAAGTATAGGTATCAGCTGTTCACATCATGAAATAGGCACTTAAGCTCTGTTTTCAAATCCTGCTTCTTCCGGTCGATTTTCTCTTGTTAGTTTCGCAAACAGCACCCCAAAATACTATCGAGTTAGTCAACTTATTATTGCCGTCGGCAGTCAATGACAACTACCACATCTTGATCAAATGCTGCTTTTTATTCTTTACTATAGGGGCATTCAAACAAGACTCGGGTTGAGCCAGCAAACGCGGGATGCTGCAGCGACAGACAGTGTCTTGATGATACCAACGAAATGAGCGCCAAAATTTCAGCGAACGTGTGACCGGATAGTCGATGACACTTTGAGGTGCCGCACAGGGCACGGAATGCTGTTCGTTGATGGTGGAGCTGTGTGCCTTATCTCACGGTTTTAGGAGCCAGATTCTATTTAATATAATTTCATTCTTACTTCTTAAAGATTACTTTCAAGAGACAATAAATAGGTGATTGCACATACAAAAAAACCTGAAGTCACGTCTTATTTTTTTAAGCACAAAAAAATGGTGACAAATTTTAAGAAACAGGCTATGGCTGTGGCGTCTTTTGAAATACCATTTCAGTTTCTTGCTGCAGGACAAGGTGGACGAAGTCAAAACGTGGTGGGAGTAGGTGTATGATGGCTTTTCGAATGAGCTTTAAAACATCCTTGTGAAAAAGACTCATAATTGCAGTATGACAGGGCTATGCTAGTAACCAGCTTTAGGATTTCGTGTTCCATGCCAATATATTGATGCTGTATAAATACTTCGAGTGAGTAAATCTTTCAGCTCGATTTTCAAGTGATTCATAGGTAAAGTTATTTCATGAAATATATTTGAGCCGGGTCAAAATTGGCGGATGTGAATTTTCGATTTCGTCGTGGTGAAGAAATGACAAGCAATAGTTTTGCGTTTTGAGGAACATAATGCAAACAATGTATTAAAGACACAAGCGTGTTGTTGGCCAGTGGAGTGAAAGCATGCTAGTGATGTGTGCTACTGAGGTTAAAGAACTTCAAAGGGTGAGACCGGTAGAAGAAGGAACATGTTAAACTTCCACGCAGATATTTTTTATAACAAAGTGTGTACTTATTCACGGCACTGAACTCAGAGAGATACAGTAATTAGAGCTCACTTACATTCCTTAAATGTTGCATCACTCTTGGTGTAACCTTTTGCAAATTGAACGCTTGAGATTTCTCGAAAAAAGTTGACAAAAACATTTACAATCATTTTGATACAAGTAGATTTTGCAGAAGACATATATTGTGAGGTCACCAATGCAAGTGACAAACATAAATGAGCTATGTACGGGTCCTTCAGGGACGCCTGAACTTACGAGAGTAGCAGCAGATAATTTATTTTTGGCAAATGCTGTAAAGAGCTTTGTTTCAGGAACAGTTTGTTCAACGTTAAGATGCCGTCAATTAGATGTAACGAACCGAGTTTTAGTAGCAAATGCCCACCAAGTATTTTGACAAACGCTTTTGCTAAATTGTAGATTATGGCCCCACGAGTTTGTCAGAATCAAAGTTACGGGCAGGTAGTGAACAACATAGCTTGTTGTACCACAGCTGGCTTCTTCGAAATAGTACTACAGCAGATCAGCGGTGCCTCAGCAACAACGCAAGTCACATGTTGAAAAGCCTACGAGATCACGTGTGCGGTTGAGGTGCTTCCTCTCGACGTAAATGATTCGGCAGTTCAGATCTGGTGCAGGCAATGAGGGTTGACATCACGGCGTTTGACATTAGCCTGGTAGTCGCTTTGCCAATGCCGGGTCGTTTCGGCACAGCTGTCTATTAGATATGTCTCAATCGCGCACAGTACCAGACGGAGCTGCTATAAATGTAGATCATCAGACAGCAATCAATTTAGCTATTCTTGTACTTCCCGTTCCGAGACACGTCTACTAAAAATACACCGAAAACATATTGTCTATCTACGCAAAGCTGTTCGAAAGAGGCGATCTACACTGAGTGGTATGTAGCACGTTTCCTACAACAGCGCTGAACCGAGGAAACCAAACAAGTGCTTTTAAGATTTTGTCCAGAAAACTTCGAATAATTAGTGCAGAAACTCTGAGCTTGACTCAGGAAAATGACTCAAGTATGGTTTATTACGACGCCTTGTCTCAAACGTCTAGATACCAGTGTTTAGCTTTGCTATTGCTTGCAATTCGAGAATACACTCGATAATGCATTACATCAAACAACAATGTTCTCACTTTAGAGTGTTAAATGCAAGCACAGTAGATTTCGTAGACTTACATGCTAATCTGTATTGTTTCCTTAATTGTTCTACCTGCAGTGCACCCACGTATGCACCCACCTGTCTCATAGAAGTGCGCATACCCGTGAGTTTGTGCTCACCCTACTCAACTCGGCGAAATATTTTTCTTGAGGAACTTTAACAATAAATAAAGGGTAACAGAGAATATACCAACGAATGAGGCACAACTTTTTTACCTATTTCAGCATATTTCTTTCGAATTGTAAGCAAATACTTCTGCGTTACTTAGATTACAACGGGTACGGTGAAAATAATTGTACCATATAACTTTTCTAATTTAATAAATCTTTAGTTTCCACACGACAAAAAGAATACATATGCTCTGTTCCTAAATTGCCATGGATAATAAGATATTGAGATCAGAAACGTTGGTGGACTAGTGGGCTCTTCAGGAGAGGAAAATGACAAGCTTATCTACATCTGCATGTTTGTCAAACAACTCAGTTAGCCAAGCCTATAAAACAGACCACACTATTGTTTTTCATTATATTTGCGACTTAAAACTGCAGGTTTGTATGTTGCATTTAGGAAAACAAGGGCAACAATACGTGCTGCAAACATACATTCTTCGTCTTAAGTAGATGCTTTTTTGTGTGATGTAAAATGCTCTGACAAGATGTTTCTATTGTAAGCATGAGCCTTGACGAAAACAGAGCTCTAAATGCTTACCATCAAATGCGGAACAAGTGCTGCACCCCTTTTTTGAGGAACTCAAAGAGCCCACCGAGGGAAGCAGGGGGTACCTTCTGGAAACAGAAACAAATTCAACCAAATTACCAGATTGTTCTCCTCCACAATCTAACAGCGTATTGTATGTGGTCTTCCTGAAAGTCTTGTAGCTCTCACAGACGGCAGCCTCAGGACAATGTCTCAAAACCGAGCACCGTCAAACTTACGTTCCCTTTTAGTGACAAGAATCGGCACCTGTAGATAATGGACGCCGTGGCTTCACCCAGTCAAAACATCATTGAAAAACTGCGCTTTTGTATGTCCAGTCTATTATCTAAAGTGTGCATCTGTTAAGTACTGGGCAATAACGTAACAGTAACGTAACAGCTTCCGACTCGCCCAAACAAATACACTTTTATTTCACGTGCCTTAGCCAGTTTCCTTCGCCCCCATTCTTAAGATTTTTTGTCTTTCACCTATGTTCGGATTTGTACCACCGATTTCGACATACTAAGCATGGTCGGCCATGCACTCAAATATATGAATTGAAGGGAGTTTTGCACGTCACGTTCTCTCACAGCAAAATCTGTAATCAAGCTGTCGAAACCACCAAGCTCACTCTTCTTACACGGCCACATTGAAGAAATATATCAATTGCTAACTAGAAGAGACACAGTAGGGGCTTGTAGAAGTAACAACTGCTACAGTTCATGTTTGCCCTGTGTTTACTTGTATTCACTTGTTCGTCTTTTTTTGTTCATCCTTGGGCATCCTTTGCTTTTGAGGAGCATGCAGCAAATTTCTAGCTGCTTCTATTCTTCCGATGCCATTACATTTTCGGTTATCGAATTCATTCATTCGTACTTCTGATCAAACTGTGACTCTTTTAGCGCAAGCACTTTCGATGATGAGCTAACGCAACTGATGTAAACAACAACAGATGCCAAAAGACCGGCGTATAGCTGCTTACGGCTTCTTGTGTAGGACCTCATAATACAGGTGTCGATGACGATTCTTTCAATGCAGATACTTGAGAGCCACCAAGGGAGCAGTGCACTATGTTTAGAATGCAGTAACTAAGCAGAACACAAGTGATTCTTGAAACAATCGCCTGGTGCAGGCATTAGAGATCAGGATAATAAGTAGGATTGGATATAATTCAAGCAGGCAACTGTTACACTAACGTGGTGCATAAACGTGGTTTGTAAGAAAAGAGGGAAGACGAGGCGTGGTAGTTTTACTTCAAAATCATGGGATATAGAAGTTACCATTGGAATTTGGGGAGGCATTTTCTTAGGCGGGGGGCACTTGCTGGGAATGTCGCGGTGTATGTCCGCTAAAGTACCATCTATAAAGAGAAGCACTGATCAGGATGCTGAAACTTGATTCTTATGGCAACTGCGGGTTTCTCATGCCAGGATATGGCTACAACTGACACTTCAGTGCTGGTCATCACATTGATGCTGAGCTTTATCAAAGGAAGCTTCGAAGTCGGTCGGTGGATAGAAGACAGAGATCCGAACAGATTTGAGAATCAAGCCCTAGCACGGTACGTCTACGAGCACATGAGGCCTCTACAAAGTACACAAGAAATGTGGGTTCTCGTAACACAAGCTAGGATAAAGGTATGTAGCCAAAAAGTGAACCTTCCTTTCTTTTCCTATTGTGGCATGAATGAATACGAAGTCGCTTTCTTTACACCAACCCACTTACCCACTTATCCTGTTCTTAGGGCTGCACCCTTTTTTATTTCTTCCCCTTTCTTTACATATATATATATATATATATATATATATATATATATATAACGGAAGCGAAAAGGCACGACTAACGAGGAAACACTTTTAATAATCACATACGTTTCGGCTGGTGGGCCCACCTTCGTCAGTGTGACCCACACACTGACGAACACTGACGAAGGCTGGCCCACCAGCCGAAACGTATGTGATTAATAAAAATGTTTCCTCGTTAGTTGTGCCTTTTCGCTTCCGTTGTTACTACGGAGCCAGTGCGCTTCCTTCCTCGCAACGTCTATATATATATATATATATATATATATATATATATATATATATATTGTAAGAATTCATTGGACGTCATCTTCCTCATCTCTCAATAACCATCATCAGTCTTCGGCCCGTTCCTCTACTTCATCGGCACCATCTTGCTGTTTCTGGAATAAAGCGTCAGCTGAACCGTTATATTTCAAGCGGTGGAGGTGCTTCCCGATCTCTTCGACCTCTCTCCATCCAAAGCCAGCTCCTCGAGCTCCATTCGGGACGTCGCTTAGGCCAACAGAACACCATGGCGCAAGAGCAAGCCCAACCGAACCACCCGCCGGCGCCACCACCGGCCGCCAACCCTACCCCGGTCAACAACCCTCCTCGAGAGCCTCCAATCTTCTCCGGTCTGCCTGGCGAAGATGTCGAAGACTGGCTCGACAACAATGACCACGTAGGTGTCTACAACAACTGGAACGAGGCATTGAAATTAGCATGCGTCCAGTTTTACGTCTCTCAGGTTGCCAAGACGTGGTTCCTGAATCATGAGAGTGACTTCCGCGATGGGTCTTCCTTCAAAGACCAGCTCCGGCGCATTTTCGGCGCACCGACTGTCCGTTCAGAAGTTGCTCGCAAGAAACTGGCAGAACGCGTTCAACATTGCGGTGAGTCTTCCACTTCCTATATTGAAGATGAGCTTGCACTTTGCCGCCGTATCGACGACACCATGCCAGAAGGTGATCGTGTCCAGCACATTCTGAAGGGTATCAGGCCTACCGCTTTCAACGCCCTCTTCGCGCACAACCCTTTCACGGTTTGCGACGTCGTCTCTGTATGCCAACGTCTTGATACCTTGCAATCAATCCGGCTGCGACCCGACTTCTCTGAGAACCTCCTGGCAAACAGTATGGAGCTCCGATCATCATTCGAGCCATAATTCGTGAGGAATTGCAAGCCTACAGTTTACCTCCTTCTAACAACGTTCCCGCTCAACCCGCCTCTAACGATCTGCGTGGCATTATTAGAGAAGAAATGTCAGCGTTTCAAAGCACCCACCATGCTCCACCATGCCCCCAACCCGCTTCGTATCCACAGATCGCTTCAATGCAACCCTCGTTGTCCCAAGTACCCTCACCTGTACCTGATCATGAACATCTCGCACCTCTAGTGGCCTGTCCACCGAAACCAACCTACCATTCTTCCTAGCGGGCCCCACTGCCTATTTGATACTACTGTGGAATTCGAGGACACATTTCCCGGGTCTGTCGACGTCGGCAGCAAGATGAATGTCGTGGTTATGCCGCTTTTGAACGAGACAACACATGTGCTCGACGTTACTACCGTTACGCCGACAATCGTTCCAACCATCGATCACCGTCTCCTGTGCACATTTCCAACACGATCAACAATACACGTGTATCCCGACCACGCTCCCCTTCGCCACTCCGACGCTCTGTTTCACCACTTCGGCCTGTCTCTCAACTGGTTGCCCAGTGATCGGAAAACTAAACAGTGCAGTTTTCGGAGGGAAAACTGCATCGCGGCGAAATGACCCAAGTCCTCCTAAACGACCATCAAACATGTTATTGGTAACTGTGCAAGGTGCGTGGGTGTTGGCTTTGATGGACACGGGAGCAACTATTTCAGTGATGCGTGCCGACTTGCGTTCTCTATTGCGAAAAGTGAAGACACCCTACCTTAGATCATCTTTGATTGCGGCCAATGGAGCACTAATTAGACCATCGGCCCAATGTACAGCGCGTGTCTTCATTGATGGTATTCGTCATCACATCACCTTCGCTGTCTTAATTTTATGTGATCATTACCTAATTTTAGGTTGGGACTTTCTATCATCAGCATTTGCATTAATTTCTTGCCGTCAACGTGTAGTCGAAATGACCGAGACCGATCACTGCAGCGAACGCGTCGACGAAAAACCATTGCGTTTCTTCACAGCTTCCGAATACATACTGCTCCCGCGTCAGGAGCAACTTATCACCATCACTTCTTCGAAGATTGCCAATAGGGACGTCCTTATCACCCCTTCCAGCAGCTGTCTATCTCGTGGCGTTGTAGTCCCCTCCAGCCTGGTGTGGTTTAAAGACAGTGCTGCGATAATCCTTGGCCTGATCCCTACCCCAGAGCCTGTCCTCGTACCCCAAGGCTCTGCATTGTCGTGTTATGTGGATACCCAACCAGTATCTTTGGTCTCTCTTGACGCCTTGACAGCTCAGCCACGACAGGCCCAGTCTGTTACTTCCTCCTCCATTGCTCTCGGGATAAATCCTGACCTTTCTGCTTCTCAACGTGAGGCGTTGCTAATATTGCTAATGAAACACCAGGCCTTCTTCGATGCCAATGCTTCGGCACTAGGACAGACCGCAGTTGCACATCATCGCATCGACACTGAAGGTCACACTGTTGTACGCCGTCGTCCCTACCAAGTCTCCTTGGCCGAGCACAAAATCATCGAGGAGAACGTGACCGATATGCTAAAAAGAAACATCATAAGACCCTCTACCAGTTATTGGTCATCACCCGTTGTGTTGGTACAAAAGAAGGATGGATAGGTACGATTTTGTGTTCATTACCACGCGCTCAACAAGATTGCCCGAAAGGATGTATATCCGATGCCCCGTATAGATGATGCACTTGACCCATTGCAAGGCGCCCAATGCTTCTCCACCCTTGACCTTCGGTCCGGGTATTGGCAAATACCAATGGACGAAGCAGACAAAGAAAAGACCGCCTTTTCTACGCCGGACGGTCTTTATGAGTTTAACGTAATGCCATTCGGCCTATGTAATGCTCCCGCCACATTTGAAAGGATGATCTACACTGTTCTTCGTGGCCTCAAGTGGAAAACTTGTCTATGCTACCTCGATGATATCGTCGTGTTTTCTTCCACTTTTGCATATCATCTGCAACACCTAGATCAAGTTCTCACATGTCTCTCCTATGCTGGACTTCAACTAAACACAAATTAGTGCCATTTTGGCAACGCAGCTATAAAAGTTCTAGGACATCTCGTTAGTGAAGATGGCATCCAGCCTGATCTGGACAAAATTTCCGCAATCATCAACTTTCCGCGATCATTTCGCTCCGAAGAACTACGCAGTTTCCTTGGACTCGCATCGTACTTTCGCCGCTTCATTCGCAACTTTGCCACTATTGCCGATCCTCTCCACAAGCTCCTTGCTAGTACCGGTTCCTTCGATTGGAATGATCAATGCGAAGCCTTATTTCAAGAACTCAAGCAAGCACTGACATCCCCACCGGTGCTTTGTTATTTTGATGGCAGGGCACCTACGATATTACCCACTGACGCTAGTGGACAAGGAATCGGCGCCGTACTCCTCCAGCGTGACCATGCCTTTCGCGAGAAAATTGTCGCGTATGCAAGCCGCACTCTGAACACTAAAGAGAAGAGGCACTCGATAACCGAGCAAGAGTGCTTGGCTGTTGTCTGGTCCATCCAAAAATTTCGTCCGTACCTACATGGTCGACATTTTACTGTTGTGACAGACCACCATGCTGTTTGCTGGTTGTCCACAATCAAAAACATCAAAAACTTGTCCGGACGACTTGGCCGCTGGATTCTCCGATTACAATTTTATGACTTTGACGTCATCTACAAGACTGGAAGACAACATCAAGATGCCGACGCTTTGTCACGATGTCCTTTGCCGCAGGTTTCGGTGCACGTCACATCCCCTTGTCAAATTATCTATACGGAGGACGCCTCGTCGATATCAGCCATTTCTTCCCTACGTTCATCAACCCGTCCGTAAGCACTTACTACTCACCAGCGAGCCGATTGTTATTGCACTGACATCATCGGTCGGCTTACCGGCGCTTCATCTTCCACTAATGCCAGGCTCCGGAAACAACTCCGACTATTCAAGTTGGAGGACGATGTGCTATATCGATACATTTTCCACCCGGAAGGCCACCAATGGGTTCCCGTCGTACCACGCGCACTACGCACTGAAGTTCTGCGTGCTTCCCATGACTAGCCGAAGTCAGGGCACTTGGGTTACTACAAAACATACGAGCGCATCCGCAGTCGATTCTTCTGGCCAGGTCTTTCCAAGACGGTGGCTAAATATATTGCCTCGTGCGCACTTTGCCAACACCGCAAGCAGCCCACAACTGCTCCAGTCGGGACCCTACAACCACTTCCTTGTTCATCAGAGCCGTTCTCTGTCGTTGGAATTGACCTCTTCGGGCCCCTCCCAACTACATCAGACGGCAAGAGATGGATCGTCACCGCCGTTGATCACTTGACCCGGTACGCTGAGACAGCCTCGATGACTTCAGGAACTGCTTCGGAAGTAGCAACTTTCTTCTTGAATGCTATTTACCTACGTCACGGAGCCCCTCATGTTCTTTTGAGCGAGCGGGGCAAAGTATTATGCGCCACTAACAATAGGAGAACAACAACAACAACAACATTTCTTTCAAGCAGTGCAAAGTGCAAAGCGTCAGCCATGCCACTGTTCATTATCCTTCGTAAAAGCGAGGTACTCCGTACATACACGTAAGTCGTTATGGGCACTTTGTGAATGCTGTGACGACGACGTTGAAGAATTACACCAGAATCACACCAGAGATCAAGCACCAAAACTTCCGTTATATTCTGTAGTCTTTACATTACATAACCTCCATTATTCTAAACCTGCATACTATTTTATAAAACCACTCGATTTTCCGCCGACCAATAAGTGAACAGGAACACGAACAAGGTTTTCTAAAGCAAACGCTGTTATGAGATCACAACAGAAGAAGCGTGCGCACCATAGTTGTATGCAACCGCCGGTGTCCGTAACCACTATCGCATGGAATAGGAATAGTGTAAAGCATTACAGACATTAGGTGATTTGACTATCGGCCCCGTGCGTGCCGGCTCAGTATTCTAGCACTGAGCCATGCCGATACTCGGAGCTCCTTTTAAACTGGCGGGAAGGGAATCGCATTACAAAAGTAATAAAGCATTTTGGAACAACAAAGGGGCAACAAGGTGTAACGTAATACGAATTGCGCAAGAAGTGGGTCATGGAAACCTCTGGCCCTTTACAAAAGCTTGATCTTGTTCACTATAAACTGCGGAGCTCACTTACTCAACAGGAGTAGGAAAGCTTCTGGCAGCCTAATTATTCCTTGTCTTCCGCCGCAGAACGAAAAATCCCAGCATATTCACGGAGCGCATGAGGATGAGCGCGGTGAAGCGTCCATGCGTCCATGCAAGCGTCCATCTGTGCGTCCATTCCTGCGTTCGCCAGGCGTGCGTCCATGCGTCCATCCATCCATGCGCCCGCCCTTCCATCCATTCATCCGTGCGTCCGTCCATGCATCTATCTGTCTCTCCAGTCATCTAGTGAACACTCCAAGTACCTCCATCTCGCATCTTTTCATCGTATAATGACCATATAAGAGTACCGACCTCCGGCGGACATTTCGAGGAGTAAATGAGAGGTGGCACTCGCGCACTTTCTTACAGTCCGCGCTTCGTGTCTACTTCCCACTTTTCACCACCTATAGTTCGTGGCTATATACTAGTTCCCTATATTCATGACACCTTGGCCCAATCCTCGCTAAAACTTGCTAAAACCAAGGAGGTTACGCCCAGCGAGTTTAGCGTGGCAACCATTTCTGGTCAGATGGTGCTAAAAGTGCACTCTTCTGATACTACTTTTTAGTGAGCATGAAAGTCAAGCCAATTTTTCGAAAACTGAGTGAACAATACTCGTCTCTGTAAGTTGTTTCGTCAGAAACAACTATCGTTCTACTTATGAATAAAGTGCGAGGGTTTCCTTCTCAATTGAAAAGGGTGCGCGTGTGCCGCTCCTCTTGTCCCGCCCTTGAGGTGGCTACCTACTACTACGACTACTAATAATACTACAATTGCTGCTCCTGCTACACACATCGCGGGTGTACGATCCACGGCACAGACAGCTTCACCCCCAAAACAATTGCACAAAGTTCCTTATACGTATATGCAGCGGGAACCCCGCTTTTTCGAAGAATGACAAAGCAAGACACAATGAATGCCTTTTTTCATTAATTTCTCCTTCAGTAGGAACTCATTCATCCATATTTTTCGCCAAAATAATATGCAAAAGTCATTATTTCTGTTATTCTTTTGGCTAGTATATATATATATATATATATATATATATATATATATATAAAGGAAAAAAGTGCATACCTAAGGGCTCGTTTTCCACAATAATAATGAGATCTAACAGACAGTAATGCCATGTAATGTACAGGAAAAGTTATTAGAACCAATAGAGTGTAAATGAGAAGAAAGAAAAGTGGATGAAAAAATAACCAGCCGTGAGCAGGAATCGAACCTACGACCTTCGTATAACGCGTTCAGTGCTCTAACCACTGAGCTACCATAGCGGCCTATCCCTCAGTAGTTAGAGCATCAAACGCACTATTCGAAGGTCATAGGTTTGATTCCTGCTCACGGCTGGTTATTTTTTCATCCGCTTTTCTTTCTTCTTATTTACATTCCATTGGTTTTAATAACTTCCCCTGTACATTCTTTGGCATTACTGTCTGTTAGATCTAAATAATATTGTGTTAAAAATCGGAAAAACGAGCCCTTAGGTATATTCTTCTTTCCGTTATTTCATTAAACGAAGGTCTCGTACTGGCAGACTTGGTGTCATTAGGTTGTATACGAGGGAATATTAATCAGCTGCTCGCTCATAAAAAGTTCACGTGCTACGTGACGCCAAACATGCGCATAAAATAGTGTTTTCACACTCATCGCTTGGCTTATAGATGGCGCTGACTGTCACTCCTACTTCTAAATTCACATATAAACCCAAAAAAGTGGATGGAGGGAAGGCCGCTGTGGTAGCTCAGTGGTTAGAGCATCGAACGCGTTATTCGAAGGTCGTAGGTTCGATTCATGCTCAAAGCTTGTTATTTTTTCATCCACTTTTCTTTCTTCTTAATTATATTCCCTTGGTTATAATAACTTCCCCTGTACATTCCTTGGCATTACTGTCTTCTGTTAGAGCTCATATATCTATATATATATATATATATATATATATATATATATATATATATATATATATATATATATATATATATATATATCTATATATATGTGTGTGTGTGTGTATGTCTATTTCTTTATGTTAAGCTGCCCGATTCTAGGCCAATCCTCCATGGTGGTCGGTGTGAGCCACAAGTTTAAGATCTATATCTATATTCATTACTGACGTAGTGGGTACCCTGCAATTGTGTTTGCAGAAGCTACCCCAAGAGTGTTAGAAAAAGACTCTCAAATACCACTTTTCCAGCTTTCGCTGTGACAGCGCTGCTTGTTATAGACAGGCTTACTGTTTTTTTTTTGTTTTGTAAAGAGTTTTGCTTTATTGTTGCAAACTGTTATGTTACTCATGGTAATGAGATTCCATACCTGTTATGAAGCCTGAATAGGGTCAGTTTGCAACGCACTACAAAGCACCGGTGTAGCTCAATCGCAGAGCTCTGGACTACCGCGCAGAAGACTTGGTTATATTCCCTTTTTGCTCTAAGTAATCTTTATTAGTTTTTTTCCAATTTCACTCGACAGTACTACGAACATCAGTGGTGGTGGTGGCAGTGGACATTTGCTTCGCCTTCATCAGACCTTGTGTGTTTTAACGTTTTTCTCTGTAAAGTTTCGGGGGAGAAGGGCACTGGACTGGTACGCCCCCGCCCCCTCTCTGGATTCACGGCGTTTACTTCTCTTACTCGGTATAAGTTCACCGAACAACGCGTCTCAACGTTAATGGCTAGATTTGCTTTTCTTCACCTTCATTACCACGTGACCTTTCGTGGAAGTGCTGGTTGTCTTCAGAAAACAATTTTGGATGCTTCCGAGAAGCTGTCATTCGAAGGAGAAGCCAAGAAGACACTAAAGACATTATGGATCGTCTAGCTAACAGCAGCCTTAGGTTGCAGGTTATTGCAGCTGAAACAACCATTTTTACACGTTTACTTTCTGCCCAGATTATTTATTTATTCTTTTGCTACTCGCTTGTGTCTCGATTTTTTTCTTTCGTATAAAATGACGAGACTTCGCTCATAACCAACGAAGTGGATAGCCATTATTAAAATTATGTGATTAGAGCTGTTTAACGTTAGCATGTCGAATAATTGGAGGAAAATTCTGCGGTAACAGAGTCTATGATTGGGTTGTTATGACGCCAAAACATATTTACACAGCGAAAAAAAGACTGGCTTCGTTGTATACCATTTATACCTGATTAGGTATCCTTCGAGTCCCGTGTGACGGATTACACATGAATATCTCGGACGTAGTGTGAAGGGAAGCATGACTGTTTATAGTATTAGCTTTTAGTTTATTGTAAAAAAATGGCAGGATTCTCACTCATGATATTATTAGTCATACTCTACGGGGAATGCTATCAGTGTAATTGTCAATCAATCAGCTGGTAGCACCGCCATGGGCGATTGCGAACAAGCGCTGTCTGTTTTTTTTTTTAGTGTGATGACTTGTACATCGGCGTAAAGCGTATGACATGCGTAATATTTCGCAAAATCATCGCCAGTGATAACAGGTACCTGACACAAAAGTTGCGTGAATCCGTACACACAGTCCCATAGCCCGGTCTGCATTATTCCGCGGAAAAGAGAGAGAGAAATAGCGAACGTAAAAAGAGAACTGGGAGAAAGACGCTCACAAAAAAAAAAATATCTCACGAGGTGGTTTCAGAATCCGCGTGCCTTCGATCTAAGACCAAACGGTCGTAAACTCCGGGTTATTAACAACCTTTTTTAATGCATGAAAATAATAGAAGCAAATATCGTCTTATATTCCAATACAATTTGTAGTTAGGCAATATGCTTTGATCCACACATCTGTAGAACAAAATTTCACACAGTGCAACGCATCTTTGAAGTCCGGTGAAAACACGCAAGCGTCCAAAAGTCCAAGCCCCACCGTACAGTGTCAGAAGTATCGAACAACACTACGCACATTGATTTGTTCTTCTCGAAAAAGATATATTTGTCGAGCAATGGGGCTCAGCATGCCTGTAAAGCATGTGACGCCACTCCATAATGAATAAATACCCATTAACTAATAAAATAATGTGGCACTCTGTGGTTGATGCTTGTTTCGACACTCTACTAAAGCTTATTATCGCCTTGCATAGTATATAGAGTAGGAAGGTGCATGGAGTAAAAGGAAAGTATGCGTGTGGATAAGAGCTGTGATGGTGAAGAGGAAGGGAGAAAAAGGCATAGCCTAGAAGCACCGTGAAAGAGAGAAATGGAAAAGGGGGCAGAAGAATCTCAAAGCACGCGTCGGTAGATAGGGAGTAGTGGTGACCGGTGAATTTCAACAAAGTCGGCAAATTTCTAGTGTAAATTTGAGGAAGTAAGGTGGTAAGCTGCGAAGCTTAGTTAAATTTCCGCCTCTTACTTTCTTTTTCTGCATTGAAAATCATTGAGGACCATATGCGTAGATTCACGGTCACATTAACCAACCCCATTAAAGGTCGAAATTGCAGAAGTCCTTCACTTTGGCGTCTCTTGAATTTATATTGTGATTTCGTGAGCTTAAAGCACAACAATAGTTTTTTGCTCATTTCAGTTTTTTATTGATACGAAGAGAGCATGCTCCTGATCTGCTGGGGCGTTCTCCGTGCTCAACTTTTATGAAGCGCGTTGTATAGTGACCACTGCCCGTTCAGAAACACACCTATATACAGAGTGACGCTACTTCGAGTGAGCATAGCTTGTACGTCCTCAACAACTTCGTATTCTACTTGAGCGGCGCTGAATCTGTCCGCGACCTGACTGATACTGAACGGATCCAAACAAGTGAGATTCAATCTGCGCCTTCAGGTGCAGGTGTGACGTGTTTACAGTACACAACATTTCATGGACATGTTTATTAGTTCATCATTATTGCTTTTTTGTAACTCTGCAGTACGAAGGAGGAAAAATTGTGAACCTCGGATTCATTGTCTACCAGGGAGTTCAGGTATGTTCGATAAGTCGTACTGGTGCACATTTTTGCTCGTTCTTCAGCATGGTTCATGAATAGGAAAGAATTGTACTCAATATTGGAGATTGCCGATAAACAGATTAATAGGATTTATTTTATTTCTCTACTATTACCATTTAAAATTACTGGTCTCAATTATTCTATCATTTTCCGCCTGGGGCTTTTGAATATGTCATACTACGAATAACACATAAGTAGTTCAACAAAGCACTCATTATGTAACATGCAACATTTAGCGGTCACTATTCGAAGCACACGGCAAGAACTTGTAGAGACAAACTACATTTTAAAAGAAGATGAATATAACACCCCTCGGCAAAGAGAAAATGCGGCTGCCATCGGTGTCATGAGAGGTACCAAAAAAATCATGTGACGTATGTCACCTGGATAATTAGCGCACAGTGGCTGCTCCAGCGATTTTCTATTGCAATATAGACGCTACGTCATGCGCTTTGTTTATTAGTGATAATGTAGTTTATATAGTAGTTGTTTTAAAAAATACCCTGAAAGAAAACGGCTCTGTGACAATAATAAATTTTTTCCTCTATTCGAATTCCATTCGAACAGTGTCAAAGGGGGGCCGAAATGATCGAATATTACGGTAAATATCGAATACAGAATATTTTTTCAAGATATAAAGCATCAAAATTTGAGATACGCTCATGCTTTCGAGCAAATAACGTGTTGAGCGACTGCCACAATAGCACTCAACCTTGTCATGCCAAAACACAAGCAGTAACACGTGGAGCTGATTCAGACTCTCTCGCTAGCAAGTCACGGTGCTTATGGCAGTGGGAAAAATAGACATACTCTTTTAAAGCTTTGTGTGCCATGAGTTTTTCTTTTTCTAGAGAATACTGTCATAATTTTATTTGAGCTAAATACTTACACTGATTTTCATTTTTTTGCAGATGCTCGAGAAATGTATCACCACTGTTTTCACACCCCAAGGTGGTGCACCTGAAGGAAGATTATCCATCACTAGATTTTGGTGCAGAAAAAGTTTTTAAAAGAGGCTCGAAGTCTTCACTACTACATATGTTAGGTGGAAGTTATGAATACACAATGGGTATCTAAAATGAGTCCCCTTTTGACGTGTCTGAATTTCCTAAACCCGTGTAAACATTAAAATTATGCGCAAGTCAGAGAAATGTTCAACCTTTTGGACTATAATTCGAATATTCTTTTTTCATACGCTGTCTGACCCTCGTTAGAGGTATGTATTGCCATCATCATCATCATCATCGTCGTCGTCATCATCATCATCATCATCATCATCATCATCATCATTTCTTGATCACTATGCCGCGTTTCTCGCGAAGCTGATGCTAGCTCGTGCTTCGCGAGGCTTAGAACAAGCTACCCCACTGGGCGTATCGAACGTGGACATCTGCCACGGCTCCGCTTGAGGCGTGGAATAAAGTGGCGAGATCAGCACGGCCCCGTCGGCTGCATTCGACGCCATTTCACGTCTCTGTTTTCTCGCCGGTAAAGTGGTGACCCATCATATATTAAACTGGTGTTTTGGGGTGAATGTTTGAATTTTATTTTTTTATATCAGAGCTCTTCAAAGTTTCATGCTTATGTGAACCCATATCTGCCCAGTATCCTAAATGAAGGACGCTGAATCTTTTCAATTTAACTAGGGTTTGTATTGTGTAAAAAATGTAGCACCACCTAAGTGTTTTTATGATGATCTGTCCTCATAGCATGCAAGTCTACGTAATCACTGGGCTGCATTTAGCCACGTGATTGCAGTCACAATATGACCATTTCGCTTGCTGAGCGCCATACCCCCCAAAATATAAGTAATATAGAGTTAACTGTTTCTCGATGCTGCTGATATTTTTGCCGATTGTTCGACAGTCATTGGGTGTGCAGGAACTTTAGTATGAGAGTAATAGGCGCAGTTTTTTTTGTTTGCAGTGTGTCAAAATGGGTGAATGGCTCCAAAGCCATTGTTCTAAAGAGTTTTTAATAAAAGTCTTATTGTAGTTTGTGAGGTCGCAGAAGCAATCCTATTTGGGAAATGAATTAATTTTTTTATTTTTCTAAGTTTCGACTTATATAGGTCAAGAAAGCAAGTGTTTATATATTTAGCATACATTAGTAACTCTGGCTGGAACATAGGGCAACGTCAACGTACAGAAAAGTAGGGGTGCAACATGGTTACTTGATACAACTCAACTTTACAAAGTGGATACAAGTTAACAGCAACATATTATTATCTAAAACATTGACTGCGTAAAAATTCATTCACTCATTATTAGATCACATAGATCGTAAGCTACTTCGCACGTGCAGTCAAATGCTTTTTTTTTTTGACGAGTATCCTCGACCACCGGCAATACCTGCACATGCTCTTTCTCTCGATTATTCCCTTTACTGTGTACGCCACAGAAGACATTGTGTGGCTATTAGAAATCAGGGGCCTTTTGGTACATTTAGAATAGAATCTTAGTGCTCAGGTGCCTTCCCTAAGATATAGAGAGTTGAACCAACATAGTGCCAGAATTTGTGGAAACCTTAAGTTCCAAATCCTACAAAGATTGAATGTTCAAGCTATAGTTGTGCATCCTATTTTTTTTTACTTCTACTCACTGAATAACAATATCTAGTTTTGCATGTTTACTCCTTTTTTTCGACTTGATTCTCTGCAGCGTGTGGAAAAATGCATCGCTTTAGTTTTCTTACCTCCACCTACAGAGCCCCCAGGGGGAGCTACGACTTTAAGATTTAGGGCACATGAGGTCTTCCAGATGCCGTACAGGAGAATGTATGATGTGAATTCACTGCTCAGAGAATCGATGTGATACGCATCAAAGTACTCAATATTTTATGAAATGTGGCAGAATGAATAGAAACAGCATCATGTCGAAGAAACATAAATTATTGAAATACGAAAGTTATAGAAAATGCCAAGAGACCAGAAATGCGCAACTTTATAACACTGTTTCATTTCTTGACCAAGAAAGATAGAGTGACGTGAAATACACAGAAGACTCACTTAGAAAGCACAAAATAAACCTGTATTTGATTTTCTTTTGCTGTTCCGACACAACAAAGTGAACAAAACCATGTTGAAGAATATTACACTATGTCGGTGCCTTTTACTGTGAATGAAAAATCCTCGTTGCACACTCTGATAGACGAAATAAATAGAAGATAAAACTTGGAGTGAGTATCGAACCTTTAGCGTTCTTAGGAGGGCCTTTTGGTTTGTGAACATAGTGGAGAAACCGCGCATAGACATAAAGGAAGAACAAAAGGACCCAGTACTTGTTATCAACTGATTTCTTGATTGAAAAAGTAAATAGATATGAGGTCCAGCCAACAAATACGAAGAAAAGATGCAAATGCAGATAACTCGATCGAGAAACTTGGTGTGTCGTCATGACAATCTATTTCATTGAGGACTTATCAATATGTGGTGAGAACGTAAGCAAATGACAAGAACGGCATGAATAACTGAAGATATGGTGGTCGGTTCATAAACGATTGAAAGGGTCGAGGTTGTGCCTTTTTAAATCTACGAAAGAGAAGAAGACCAACATTAACAAGAACAACTTTATTGCAAAAGACTTGGGACAAGGGGTCATGAGCTCAATTGGTGGGGCCCCAAGGGCTGGACTGAACTAGCTACTGCAACCAAGCTGCCAAACTGGACCTACGAGCGTGAATGATAGCTCTGGGTCTGATCTTGTAAGCTGTGCCTCATTTTGCTCCACAGTATTGGAGAAGCTGCTCCCATTTTTAGATGCACCTACACACTTCCTGTTTGTTGATGTTTTAAGGCCAAGGAAATAGAAAGCCCCATATATAGCTAAAGATGGGAGTAACTTCAGAAAAGGCAAGCAGCTTGTAGTAGTACGAACTTATTAACACTTTCCCAAAAAAGAAAAAGATACATTGAGCCTGGCTTGTGATAAGTAAGCTTGTCACATACTTTGTGTTTTAAGTTTTTCATTTTGTATAATTGCTTTTGGTTGCAGTTTTTTGCATTGTTGCAATTTCCTCGTTCTTTGCATCTGTAGATTCATGAATTTAATATTTTAAATATTATTTTTAATTTCGTAACAATCGCAACATCATCATGTTTTGGCATTTCTTCCTTTTGTTTACGTTTACCCTAATTGTGAGTTTGCCGTATTTTGTAAAACGCTTAGCCCAACTGCTCGTAACGCCAGCCGCCGGTCAGCTGGTAGCACTTGGGTCCTTTCTTTTCATATTCGTTCATCTGCCTGCAATAGTTCTTCCTTCACAGTAAAGAAATTGGATGATGCTCATAGCACAGTCACGTACGTTCTTTGTCCTATTGTCCGTGCTGTTTCGCCATAAAGAGCCCTTGCATTCAATTTTGAAGCTATGCAAGTGTTTTATGTTGCTTCAAACTGAAGGAAAACGCTATCAATTTTTAGGTTGGCAAGGGGTCCAAATAACAGGTGTAATATTG
This sequence comes from Rhipicephalus microplus, assembly GCF_043290135.1. Taxonomy (NCBI): domain Eukaryota; kingdom Metazoa; phylum Arthropoda; class Arachnida; order Ixodida; family Ixodidae; genus Rhipicephalus; species Rhipicephalus microplus. Next base: position 44,299,434 of record NC_134707.1, read on the forward strand.
CTAGGCAGACGCTTAGATTATGACTAGGGGACACCGCGTGAAATGTACAATGAGTAGGTGGTTTAAAGCTGCATACACAAATAATCGCGTATAGTATCAGACACAACATCCACAAATTGTGGAGTTGTATATGTGGACGCAGCGCGTTACACAAGCGGGTGGTGTACATCGCAACTGTGACTAAACAAAGAGGTCTAGGAGAGTTCCCAATGATAAGTCAAGTGCTCAGACGCCCCTTGCATTGCAGCAAAATGAAAGCGTGGTGTGCACAGCAGCTGATCACGTTTTAGCGTGGTACTCATAGATGCCAATCTTGATCATTCTATTTAGGTTCAAGAAAAAAGCACCATCACAAATGATTGCATTATGAGAATGTTTTTTTTATATGACTAGGCCAACACTTGACTTGTTCTAAATAACTGATAAACGATTTATTTGGTTCTGATGCACGGTGCTGTTTAATGATCACCGAGACTTTAGTAACAATAAACGAAAAAACAGAAGCGGTTACTCAACTGAAAGAATACGCTCATCGCAAGAAAGCCTATCCTTGCGTACTATCTATCTACGCACGTCGTTAGCCAGTGCTAAAACAGGACAGAAATGTACTCCCCCTTCATGTATTTCCTCTGGTCTAGCAGTGTGACGTTTTTGGAAACTATAAGCAAGAATGGGTAAATTGTGCAGGACTTGCCGGTCTTAGGATGGGAACGTGACACTTCAAGTTATGAAACCTTTCTATAGAAACATCAGTACATTATTCTGGACTGGTTACCTATCATTAGCCATATCTATCAAGTAAGAGACACTGCACGAAGGTAGGAGATAGTTGAAGGGTGAGTTCACTTCTGAGTGTCTACTATATTTTCTATGACTAAAGCTGTGCATACGCGAGCAGTACTGTGGGCATTCGCACAGAATATGCCAAGTTGTTTTGCCACTTCCGCAATAGTCACATGCTGCAAATGCGGTACGCGAACGAATTGGGAAATGCGACATCCAACCATAACCTGCACGGAATAGTAGCGTCTCGTTGGCCAAGTCCAGAAGGAATTTAAAGTCTGAGAGTAGGTTTTAAGGTATATATTTGTGCGTGCGGGAAATTCGGTTCATTTCGTTTTGACGTGGTGTGCTAGTGAGCAAGCATGCGGAGTTTCCATGCAGCGTCTGTTGTGGAGAGCGGAATTGAGGAATAATTGGCAATAAACGGGTCGATCGAGCTGCCCGTTCTGGCCACACTGAAAGCAATCAAATATCATTGATGTCTAAGATCCAAGAAATTCATATGAGCGTTTTGCTGTGTCTTCGGCTTAGTTCGAAATATATTGTTACGAAGTAAAGGAAGATGACCGACAGAGTCAGCTGACAGGCATGCGAGTGTGCCAATCAGCCATTGTGATTTTCGCCTGAGGTTATTCCTTTGTAATTGCGTTTATACAGAAGTCGCTGACCCCGTAACATATTGGTGGAGGTGCTGGGTAACCATCAGGCAACCGAGCTCCGCAGCGGACGCCGCATCGGTTTTCTAGCTATGGCCAATGCTGAGCCCTCCGCGTCAACGACATAGTCTCCGACGAACACGGCGTTGCAACCATACGTTTCATGCCACTGAAGGATCGCGGTACATTCTGCTTGACCGATGGCGTCGACGTTGACGATTGGTTGGCCATGTTCGAACGAGTCAGTGTATCGAACAGATGAGATCCCACACTTCAGTTGGCTAATGTGCTGTTTACTTGAGAAGCACGACGAAAGTGTGGTACGAAATCAATGAAGAACTCACAAGCTGGGACCAATGCAAAAAAAAAGATGCGAGAGGTTTTGGCAAAACCGCCAGTCGTAAAATCGCCGCCAAAAAGGAATTGCCCTGCCGTGCCCAATCCCCAACGGAATCATACCTCGCATACATTCAAGACGTGCTGGCCCTCTGTCGAAAGGCCGAAAATGACATGACAGAAGGTGACAAGGTAAGGCATGTCCTGAAAGGGATGGCCGATGACGCGTTCAATCTTCTTCTGTACAAGAACTGTTCCACGGTGGACGCGATCATTAAAGAGTGTCGTCAGTTTGAGCAAGTAAAAAGTCGCCGCATTCTGCAAACATTCGCCCGACTTCCTAACACCACTGCAACATCGACTTTCGAGGACCAGTTTACACCCCAACGACCGTCCCCGCCGGAAGACCTGACACGCATTGTTCGTTGCGAAATGGAAGAAATGGCGCCCTCGGCGTTCAATTCGCGCAGTACCGATACCACTCCTGTTACTGTTACTTATGTTCAAGCCATCGTGCGCCAGGAGCTTGAAAACATCGGAGTGCACTCCGTGTGCCATGTCACCGCCCCCAGAGTCAGTGAACGCCCTTTCGCGATGCGCTCCTCCGACCGACAGTTTTCTCTACGTACTCGAAACCCGGCTGAGTGGCGAACTGCAGATGACCGCCCGATATGTTTCAACTGCCACCGCGTTGGACATGTTGCGCGTTACTGCCGCAACACATGGTCTTCGGCACCTCGTGCAACGACCAATATGATCCGTTTCCGCGGTACCGCCCGCACATTTTCACCTGCCGAAGAGTCCCATGCCATTGACCATTCTCGGAACACATGGTACAGCCGCTCGCCTTCACCACGTGGGCACCAGTCTCGTTTGCCGCAAATACGTCGCCTATCGTCCGGTACGCCGCAGCCACGGCGCTTCTCGTCCCCCGTGGCTTCCAGCCGCATCGTCTCGGAAAACTGAGAAATGCACTCCCGGAGATGGTGATGCATTGACGAATTCCGCAGAATATCCTCGCTCCGTTTCTACAAGACGGAGTGTAATAGACGTTAAAGTAGATGGCGTACCTGTACAAGCACTTGTAGACACCGGCGCAAGCATTTCGAACATGAGTTCAAGCCTACGCACACGTTTAAAGAAAGTTCTGACGCCAGCAGCTGCACAAATGCTCCGTGTGGCCGATGGCGGCACGCCGATGGTTCTCGGTCTGTGCACTGCCCGCTTAAATATAAAGGACCACACTGCTTCTGTCATTTTAGCCGAGATTGACCATTGCCCTTATGACGTTATCCTAGGCCTGGACTTCTTGTCGAATCGCTCTGCTCTTATCGATTGAGCTACCAGCGTCCTTCAGCTAGAACTGCCTCAGATAGTTGCTGAACACCAAACTGCCCCGCCGCGCCTGTGCTCTCTTCAGGATGTGCGACTGTCACCTCAGGCAGCCACCTACGTCATTTTGGCTACACAGCCACAGGTTCTCGATGGTCAATATGTTCTCTTTCCTCTCGCCGACGTCCTCTTGGAGTGAAACATCGCCAATCTCCACACGCTTGTGACTGTCACTGGTAACTGTACCTCGCTCCCACTTCTCAATTTCTGCTTTTGCCCTCAAGTGCTTCCTCGTGGCATGTTCTTAGCCAGTGCATCTAAAGCTGACAAATTTGAAATACCGGCTCTCACCACCTAAATTAATTTACTTCAGTCTCCTGTAGCTAGCAGCATCTGTTCTATGCCGAGTCGTTTCTCACTAGATGGCGGTACCGTCCCCTGTATGTAGCCACCTCTAGTTTAGTTCTTGCAGTGTTCACTAGATGGCGGTACCGTCTCCTGTATGTAGCCACCTCTCGTTTAGTTCTTGTAGTGTTTACTAAATGGTGGTTTTTGTAGCTGATGATGAAAAGATGCAAGATGTTATAAACTAGAAAGCGGTACTTGTAGTTGATGAAAGACGCGAGATCTTATAAAATAGGAATGATGTCACATATGGCGCGTGTCATTGTTTGAAGGCAATCGTTCGATTTAGTGCGGCGACGTACGCTAGGGGGAGCGTTGTAATAAAATCCGTTCGCTGTTGGCGCGTGCTCGGAGTCACCGGATGGATAAGGCTGCACAGCGGAGAGAGCGCAAGGCGGCAGCAGCGCGCGCTCGCAGACAGAATCCCGATGTGTGAGCGCGCGAGGCAAGGGACATCGCAAGCCATCCATCGTCTAAGAACAAATAAAAGTTGGTTTGTGTATATACACACACAGCGTTTCTCACGTCTTTACATGATGATCGACTGGGCGAATTACACGGAAGATTCACAGTTTACCGATGAATCCTTCCGGAGCTTCGCTCATTCATCATCATTCACCCCGTGAATATGCCGTAATTTTTTTATTTCGACGACAGACCTCTAGGGCAAACATTCACCGTTCAGCACCGTATAAACAATAAACACTGGTGACGCCAGCCCCAATCGCCGACGCCCCTATCGTGTCTCCCACACTGAGCGCAGATTTATCCAAGCGAAAGTTGACAAAACGCTCAAAAAAGGTGTCGTAGAACCATAAAGTAGTCCTTGGGCTTCCCCTGTTGTCCTTGTGAAGAAAAAGGACGGTACCTGGCGCTTCTGCGTAGACTATCGCCCCATTAACAAGGTAACGCGAAAGGACGTATACCCGCTACCACGCATCAATGACGCGTTGGACTGCCTGCACGGCGCTACGTACTTCTCGTCATTTGATCTTCGGTCCAGCTACTGGCAGATTTCTGTCGGTGAGATGGACCGAAAGAAGACGGCCTTCAATACACCGGATGGTTTATACCTGTTTATGGTGATGCCTTTTGGGCTATGTAACGCCCCTTCCGCAATTGAACGAATTATGGACTCTCTCTTGCGTGGTTATAAGTGGTTTATTTGACTGTGTTACCTGGATGATGTGATAGTCTTTTCATTCACTTTAGATAGCCACTTGACCCGTCTCGCTGCAGTTATCGCAGTCTGCAGAACAGCTGGGCTACAACTAAGCTCCAAGAACTGTCAATTTGGCCGCCGTCAGATTACCATTCTGGGCTATCTTGTGAACGCCGGTGGCGTCCAACCAGATCCTGAAAAGATCCGTGCCGTCCGCAGCTTTCCGGTGCCCTGTTCTACAACCGACATCTGGGACTTCATCGGCTTATGTTCCTACTTTTGTCGTTTTGTGAAAAACTTCGCCGACGTTGCCAGGCCACTCACAGATTTCAGAAAGAAAGATACCACATTCTCATGGGACCCTGAGCAGGCTCAAGCGTTCACCGCTCTCATCGGCTGCTTAACTACGCCCCCCATACTTGCCCACTTTAATCCTTCTGCTGCCACAGAAGCTCGCACCGACGCCAGTGGCCACGATATTGGCGCAGTTCTCGCTCAGCAGCACCACGGCAAACAGTGCGTGATAGATTGTGCCAGTCGCCTGCTTTCTCCCCCTGAGAGGAATTATTCCATCACCGAGAAGGAAAGTTTAGCTTTATTTTAGGCCGTCGCGAAGTTCCGGCCATATTTATATGGTCGCATGTTTTCCGTTAATACGGACTACCACGCCCTCTGCTGGCTGACTTCTCTGAAGGACCCAACTGGACGTCTTAGTCGCTAGGCTTTGAGGCTTCAGGAATTTTCGTTTAGTGTCAGCTACAAGTCTGGCCGTTTGTACAAGGACGCAGAGTGACTTTCTCGTCATCCAGTGGACCCTCCTGATTCTGTTGCGACTAACCTGGAGAGCAGCGTGATGGCGTTTACTGATATCAGAGATATGCGCATTGAGACGCGACGGGATGAGTCAGTGCACACTATCGTCGACGCCATCCAGTCTGACAGCCATGACGCTCAATCCCGTATGTTTGTGCTGAATGACAGCATCCTCTACCGCCGCAACGTCAGGACTGAAGACCCTGAGCTTCTTCTTGTCATTCCCCGTCATCTACGGCCTGCCATACTTGAACAACTTCACGTCGCACCAACAGCGGGACACCTCGGTGTTTCCCGCACATACGACTGCGTGCGACGTCAGTTCTTCTGGCCAGGAGTGTACCGCTCCGTACGTTAATATGTCGCCACTTGCGACCTCTGCCCGCACCGGAAAAGACCTTCTTTGCTGCCAGCTGGACCGCTTCACCCAATCGAAGTCCCCTCTGAACCATATCATCGCGTGGGACTCCACCTTCTTGGCCCTTTTCTGACGACGACACTGGGAAATAAATGAATCACCGTCCCTATAGATTATGCGACCCGTTACGCGATAACAAAGGCCATGCCAACCAGTTCCGCCACTGATGTCGCAGATGTTCTTCTTCATGACAACATCTTACACCACGGTGCACCCCGACAGCTGCTTACAGACCGCGGCCGCTCTTTCTTGTCCAAAGTTGTCGACGACCTCCTTCGATCGTGTGCCACAGCGCTTAAGCTATCTACCACCTACCACCCACAAACTAATGGCCTAACTGAACGTCCCAACAGCACGCTAACAGAGATGTTTTCGATGTACGTCTCCGAAGATCACCGTGACTGGGGCACCACGTTGGCCTATGTGACTTGCGCATATAATTCATCTCGACATCACACCACGGGATTCTCACCTTTTTATCTTTTGTATGGTCTCGACCCCATATTGCCATTTGAAACCACCTTACCTCTCAAGCCATCTGCTTGCGAGTACGCTCGCGAAGTCATTGATCGGGCGCAGATGGCTTGTCAAGTTGCCCAATCTTGTCTCACCAGGTCACAGGATATGCAAAAAGCCCACTACGACAACCGGCTTTGTAGTATAAAGTTTGCCCCAGCTGAATGTGTGCTCATCTGGTCGCCATGTCGCTATGCAGGTCTCCCAGAAAAACTCTATTCCCGCTAAGCAGCACCCTGCGTAGTCTTTAGGTCAAGTTAGCGATGTCAAATACGAGATAGTGTCATTGCACTCCAATACGTCACCGAGTTCGTCACTTGTTGACATTGTTCATGTTTCGCGCATGAAACCCTACTTCTGTTTGACTTCTTCGGACTCGCGTCAAGACGGCACTCCACCGCCCGGGGGTCGTGTTCGAAGAAAGCCAGGATGAAGGACAGAATCAGCTGACAGGCGCGCGAGTGTGCCAATCAGCCATTGTGATTCTCGCCTGAGGTTGTTCCTCTGCACTTGCGTTCATACAGAAGTCACTGACCCCGTAACAATATATTTGGATTATGTGCAAAAAATAAGAAACCCAGAGAGTTAGCTCTAAACGGCCGTGTTTACCCCTCACTAAATTTTAATACAATGTGACTCATAACCTGCTCAACCTCCGTATATACTCGCCCCCAACAACAACCATCTACTCTGAGACCTTAATCACTCATCCAGTCTCTGCATTCGAGATTAACTGCTATAAGTAGAAGATAAGAAATTAGGCGACCTATGCACGTTGCTTGAAACACCAACGCTGTCAGTATTAAGAGATCACTCAATCTTTGCCAGTCAACATAAGCAGTTTGCGCGTAGGCGATACGAGTATGAAAAGTTTCGAAGCAATGGATGTGCCGTGAGTTGTGCGTTCTTTCGCAGAAACAGTAGCCAATAGTTCAGATGCTGTAAGTGTATTTATTTACCTTCATGTAATTATTGCAAATTCATGCGTCAACAGAAAACGATGCACACAAGTGTTATTCAAAACTCCTGAAATGCTCAAGGGAGAGTGTACACGTCAATAGCTCAATATGCACAATTACCAATATATCACTTCGGTTCAGCTGACATTCATCACATACAATTGGCTTTTGTCTGTGAGGTCAGAGCGTGAAAATATACATCGCTGTGAGTGCTATATGAAGCCTACAAAGCTTTATTGCATAGTTTTATTGAGGCAGCACTCATGAAACGCGATTGGTGTCTGTCTTCGAGTTAATACCAGGAAAAGTATACACAAGCACTAGTTGTTGAGAAGACATCAGTATCGAAGAATACCAGCGTGTGCAGTCACCCCCTCGGTCAGTAGGCACCATTTGTGAACTGATATGTGGCTGCAATGAAGCAAATTTACATACCAAGCACTGGAGTTCCCGACAAGCGCCAACTCTTCACATTATTGAAAGACTTGGAATGTATGGTACACTTTGGCTTCCTGAAATATGCATACTGTTCATCGACAGCAACATAGGAGGTGAAGTGCCACAAAGAGTTTAATAAAGTATGTTTCCTGTCATATGGTGGAAGAGGCTTTAAACTAACACAATCAAAACTTCTTTTTTTCTGCCTCTCTCTTGTTGTGCATGTCGGTCCATCCACCCATCCGTCCGTCTGTCTGTCTGTTTGTACGTCTGACCAGTTACGCGTGACAAGGTTAGGCTAAGGCGAGCTTTGCCCGTCAAAATGGGACTTTTCTTAGGCCCGAGAGCACGAAAAGTATGTTACATATTGCTAAGCTATACGGGGTTTGGCCTACGTTACGCAATGCGACGGTGACAGTATACGACAGGGTATTATCATCCGGGTCCCTAAAATGCACCACATCTAATACGAATGATTACTTGTGAATGTACGTTGGTCACATTCGTGTGAACAAAATGATGGAGTAGGCTATGTACCACGCTCAATGGATAGGTGACACCATGTACCAGCTGTGGAATGGGAAGAGTTTCTAGTCCAGTCATTCAATTTAAAGACAGCTGCTGGCAAGTTGACTTCGCCGAGAGAAATCGAAATGTAAATTTTGTTATGGCGAAATGCAATGGTCATAGCCGGGTTCAGACAGTCCTACGTGGTATCAAGGAACAAATACTAACCGTCGGCCTAGTGTCGTGGAACTTAGTGCAAAAAAAGCTCACCTTCCTGGAACATGTAATGCATCAGTGAGGTAGGCCTTCGGCAAGATTTTCGAAAGACTGCAGCCGATACTGCCCTCCCTCGGCTCGCCAGCACGCAACCAGTTCACCTCTTTTAGCCTTTGGTTCAGTCATCAACGTTTTACGAAAACTAATCTGTTGAATTGCTGCACACTTTAGAGGCTGATGTGTTCCCGTGTCAGTTGTGAGAGAGAAATTCTACGCATTGAAGATCTCTAGGTGATCATGTGATGACTCAGCAGGGGCCCTTTTTTCTCTCCTATCGATGAGCAAGTATAAACATAACCCTGTTTTTGTCTGGGACTTCAGTTTTATTAGATATGCTGTCGGGGTTCCTCAAGGACACATGATGTGTTACTTATAAGGTACTTTGCATGTTCTCAAAGCACCTGATTTTGAAAGGCCCGAAAAAGAAAATAGTGCGAAATCATGGCTATTAGTCATTCCAACACAAAATGAAGTTGTATATGTTGCGAATAAACAGAGCACCCGCCCTGTAAATATTACTTATTTTGATGGCATCATTACAGTTCTTTCCAATCAATCAGTAATAACACCTTACCAAAAAAGATTCATGCAATGGTAAAACAGCACTACTTTCTTGAACTATGAGAATCTGGCAATGTATTGCGAATGTCTTCTTTGTAAATTTTCATTTTATTGAAGACCGCTCAATGTAATATTTATCTTTGTGGCAACTGCAGGTTGTGCGAAACTCAATATGGCTGCAGTTGATGCTTCATTGCTGTTCATTGCGCTACTGGTGAGCTTTTGTACAGCAAGCTTTGAATCTGGCGGATGGACTGAAGTTATTCCAGCAAACACACTTGAGCACCGCGCGCTAGCGGAATACGCCTACACGGCCAGAAGGGATGATCTGCCTGCTCAAGGCGTTACTTTTCTCGTTACGCAAGCCAGATGGAAAGTATGTTCAAAAGAGCGTTTTGTGCATTCAATACTGAAATTTTGCTAATAAGCCAAACGTACTTGAGAAGAGATGAAGCAGTACTTAGCGTTGTATTAATTTTAGTTGCAATGGTTTTGAGCGGTAGACTGGTTTTCGTGAGGGTGTGTGAACAAGTGCCCTAATGAAGACCAGGTAACCAGTCCAAACCGTTGGAAATATTATTGTGACAACCGCTAAGTTGTCTTTCACTCTCTCTCTCTCTCTCTCTCTCTCTATATATATATATATATATATATATATATATATATATATATATATATATATATATATATATATATATGTGTGTGTGTGTGAAGACATATTAGGAAAATAATGACAAGGAAAGTATAGGGAAAGGTATAAGACCCCATTGTAATGTAAATGTCAAGAAAAAAAAGTGGGTAAATTTTGATAAGCATGAAACGATCGGTTCCTGCCCACGCCAATTTGGATTATTTCAATATCCGTGTATTATGTTCATGTTACGTTGGCCTTGCACCACGTTCGATTGATCACGCTATATCTTTAAATATACGTCATTAAATGCAACTCCTATTCTGTTTAAAACATCATACAAGAAACGCTCTCCAAACGTGAGAGTATTCTCGCTTCCTTCGAACAGAAATCAGTATTTCGCGCTTGATCATATCACTTATGTTGCTTCATTTGCGCCTCATTCCTTTTGTTAAGCTAACAGCGATGTTGATTTTGTCTCAATGAACATCATAAACAATATGGTTATATAAAACATATGCACGTGTTCAGCAGATAGTCTCGCGTATAACGTTTGTATATATGGCTAGCAATATTACGTAACGGCTCACCAAAAAATGCGGCAAAGTCACCTTACATTCGCATTTTTCGCATGACAACCTTCATCAAGGTACGCGCATAGAGCCATATTTTTTGTATGCAAAAGGCAAACGGGGGTGATACTGGTGGCTTTTTATCGCAAATATTTTTTTAGGATGAACTAGACGAAAAGCCCTGAAAAAGAAAACAAAAAGGGATTTGGTGGTAAATGTCGATGCCTGAGCTGACAAATGTGATGAGGTTGACAGACATACTATCTGGACCATGTCATCGAGCGTTCTACTTTAGGAGGCTTATCACCCCGTCTTCAAGCTCCTAATAAATTTATGAAGAAGGCTAACAAGGCGTACATGTTAAGCATCAGTGCAAGGAGAACAAATGAACACATATTTCATGATAGAGACATTTATTGATTTCATGCTGCAGTAACATGTGGCTGCATGCTTGACAATGTGTAGACAAAGACGTCTAAGTAAGGTTGTTAAGATCAGTGGTGAAAAGTAGTCTGAAGTCAAGCTGTAAAGGTCAATGTCTTTTTTTTCAAATAATTCATCACTCAGTCGGTCAAAGCTTATTAATATCGACCAGCTGTCCCCCAGCAAACAACCAGCATATCCACCCATCGCCCGTCCCTCATCCACCCATCATATGTTCTGGGTCCACCCATCACCTGCCCACCACTCTCATCGCCCACCATCCACCCATTGTCTGTCCATCATTTCCACTGTCCACCTACCATCTGTCCGTGGCTATCTATTGAACATATGCCCACCCTCAGTCCATTCAGTATAATAATCCACCAAGCTGGTGAGTTCTGGGTATCATCATATTCCTTGGGGATATTATCCCTTGGGGATATTTTCAAAAATGACAACATCGTGATCGAAGAGAAAGATAATATGTGCTGTATTTGAAGCAATAAATGCGAGTGATTTTTTTAGAAATTTAAACGCAGGATTTGTACCCTTTAACAATTCCGTTCAGTATGTTCCGCACAATATTCAATTACAAGTGGTATATAACCTTATAAAAGCAAAAAGGCCACAGATTTGTTTCAACGAGGAATACCTGCCATATCACATATGGTCGTAGTAGTAATAGACTTTATATCAGCCGCATACTAACAGCTGAGTATTTTGACCCCTTGCGCAACCAGCCGACGTTATTCTTCCCTTTCGGCGCTGATTCGCTCGAGTGAGGTGTGGATTTAAAGGGAAGGGCTGGATCCCTTAGCAATTGGGCAGTAGAAAAAGCTATGTGACAGGTCACCACATGGAGAGGGGCAGTTGGGATAGCAGGGTTCAGATCTACACTTATGAACATATGAGCGTATTTACACCAGTGTTATTTGTCATGACAATGGTTATAATTGGTAGAAGTGTAATCCCCATCAGCGTATTCATATTTTCAGAACCAAGTGCTTTGATAGACATTATTCAATGCTCGATTTATTGCCTTTCTGTCACTCTAGGTTCGGCGGGGAACAGTGTATAACATGGCATTCATTGTTTACTTCCAAAATACGGTATGTTCCTATTCGACATATGAAATGTGCATTTTTTCGCTTGTTACAGTTTACAATATGGTGTTATTACTTATCACATGTTGCTTGTTTTATCATTTGCTTTCTTCATTTAGTGGTGTAAATATGAGTATTACTTCTTGTGTATGTATTTCTATATGCATGTGAATATGCATGTATATATATTCATACATAAATATATGTGTATATAAATAAGTGTGTGCGTATAAATATATATGTTGTGTTATCCTGTTTTTTACTCTGATAGGAACCGACAAACAACCAATATAGGCTAAAAGTCTAGCCAGATTGTAATAATAACTTATGTTAATAAGAGTGACACTGATTGATTAATTTCAGACACCTCCTTTTTCCGAAACAAAGACCACACTAAATTAAAGTAGAGTCTTGTTCAAATTCCAATAAAATTTTGATTGTTATCGTTTAACATGAAATCTACAATAAGTAACATTTTTCTCGGCCTTCCTCTGGTATAAAAAACTATTTACACCTTAGGGTAACTCCTCTTAACATTAGGGTAACTTAGGGTAACTCCTTTGACACTTTTTCGGAACTTGTGCAAGTGTTGCGTTCTGTCAATGTTAACATAATATGAACGGGTTACGTTGCAAAACCACCATATGGGCTCTTTATGAGTGAGGCCAAAGTGTAGAACATAAAAAAATTTGGATATCTGCTGTTGTTTGTCGTGCGTTGACAACATTTTCTTTTACGTTTTGCTAAACAATCATTGGGCATCAATGCGTGCACCTAATAACTATGACCTAAAGTTGCCCTGGTTTCAAAGTAAATTAATTCATGACTGACGGAAATGCGTGACTTTGAAAGGTTTATTATTGTTTATTTAAAAGCCACAGATGCGGTTATATTTGCAAAGAAACAATGAGGAAAGGGTTGAAGGGGAGCCTAAGTGATTGTTTATTTGCGCAAAATAGCCGCATCTGCTGCATATAAATGAACCCGAACTGACCACTCCAACAACGTGTAATTGCTTATTAATACTTTTAGTACACTAACGTTAATGAGACACAATAGACGACGAAACACATAAAGTGCATGGAATAACGTTTTATTGTAAATAATATGTGTGTCAGATAAAAAATCATATGGGCCAAAAAATAACTGCCTTTTTGAGGAGACCAAACCTTCTCAGAGTGCTTCTGCTGCTTTACCATTCAGCTCACACGGCGGCCTCATTTTATCTGTTTCATCTGTGCCCCAGCATAGGTCGATGCACAAGAGTGTGGGTGGGAAAGAGGAAGGGGTGGAGTTGCTTCTTCCTTTCACCTAAGAGGGGGATGCAAAGTCAGCACCGTACACTAATATTGTTAGCTAGGTGGGATGACTGCGAAGACTGGGAGCTTACTGGAACTTGAGAGTTTAGTTGATAGGTGCTAATTTATATGCATTTTTGAAAATGCAAATCACAAAAAGGTTGGAAAAGCGAAGCCAAATGATTGCGATTTGACTATTCCAAAACTCTTACCATCATCGGTTATCACGTTACACAGTGAGCTCACCATGATGGCCCAAAGAAATGAATGCTGAAATCTTCATAGGTTTTATGGCGCGGCCATGACGATTTCTGTGGAGTATGCGTGCCTCTTAGAAATTACGATTGATGCCACAGTTGGTGCGCTCCTATCGCAGCAGCAACGACATCTGAAGAAGCAGAACATTACGCAGACGGCTAAAACTGGAAGTAAACTGATAATTTATTTTGACGAACATGGCAGACACTTATTCTGAAATGGCGCGTATTTTGCGCAGATACTTTCATTGTCCAGCCCGGGAAATCTAGGAAGCACTCCTAGTTTATTTTATCGGGCCATCGTGTTTCAGTGCATAAACCGTACGAGGATAAAAATTATCCTCGCATTTGAACATTGTATATAGAGAATAGTTCGGACGCATGCGCAGGGTGTCTCCCTTTTTCATGTTTTGTAGCCCAAAAAAGTTCACCAGTACTCTCTGTCCGTTCTTTTTTGTGCTTACTGGTGAAAATTTCGCAATCACTTTGACTGCTCAATGATTTTTTTCTTCTTTCCACAGATGCTTCGGAAATGTATCACCACAGTTGAGCTGCCTCCGATTCACCGACTTCGACTGACAAGGAGGGTCATTAAATTTTGGTGCCGACCAGTGCCATAGCCGAAAATATTTTAATGCGAGAGGGGGGCGACGTGGAGGGCATCACAGTAGCAGCCGGAACTCTTTCCGTCAATAATACTTTCGTTCGGTTATCTTGACATGTAATAAAATAAAAGATTCAACCTGGTCCTCGTTCACTCAGTACGTTAACTCAGTATGGTCACCTGCGTGCCTCAGTGGTCTAGTAGTCAAAACTTTCAGCTGCTGACATGCAGGGCACGTCATTGAGTTGCGTCTGTGACGGCCATAAAAAGCTTCGCGTTTCACGCGACACCACACACAAAAAAACAAAACAAAGTTGAGCACGCGCATTTGTTGATAAACCCATGCGCTCCATCACAGTTGTGATAACTTGTTGAAGGGCCTGTTTAATGATAGTGTGGGGCTCCCCTCCACAAAGCGCTGTGGCTAAAGTAAATAGTGTACAAGAATCGCTCTTTGTACATAATAATAAATGGATAAAGACGCAAACAATAACGCGAAAAACTCTTCAATAATTCACGAGTAACACAGGGATGGGCGGAATGAGAAATTGTAGGGTTAAAAAAGACACGTCGTACAATGTGTGGGTTCGATGACAGATGTCATTAGGTGCCATTTCGGTATGCATTGAAAGAAAAATATAGGTATCAGCTGTTCACACCATGAAATATAATATGGCACTTGAGTTCTGTTTTTTTAAATGCTGCATCTTGCGGTCAATTTTCTCAATATAGTTTTGACAGCACCACAAAATAGTGTCCACATGGTTACCTTATTATTGCCGTCAACAGCCAATGAAAACCACCGCACCTTAATCAGTTTCTGCTTTATATTGTTCAGTATAGGGGCATTCGAACAAGACTCGGGTTGAGCCAGCGAACATGGGATGCTGCGGCGACAGACAGCGTCTTGACGATACGAACGCAATGAGCGCCAAAATTTTAGCGAACATGTGACCGGATAGTCGATGACACTTTGAGGTTCCGCACCGGGCATGGAATGCTTTTCGTTGATGGTGGAGCTGTGTGCCTTATCTCACGGTTTCAGGCACCAGATTCTATTTTATATACTTTCATACTTACTTCTTGAAGATGACTTTCAAGGGACCATAAATAGGTGAGTGCACATACAAAAAAAAAACCTGAAGTCGCGTCTTATTTCATTAGGCACGCAAATCAATGGTGACAGATTTTAAGAAACAGGCTATGGCTGTGGCGTCTTTTCAAATACCATTTCAGTTTCTTGCTGTAGGACAAAGTGGACGAAGTCAAAACGCGGGGGGAGTTGGTATATCATGGCTTTATGGGAAAGCTTTGAAACAGACTTGTGAAAAAGATTCATAATTGCAGTACGGCAGTGTCATGCTAGTAATCACCTTCAAAACGTTGTATTCCGTGCCAATCTACTGATGCTGTATAACTACTACGAACGAGTAACTCTTTCAGCTCGATTTTCAAGTGATTCATGGGTAAAGTTAGTGCATGATTTATATTTGACGCGGGTCGAAATTGGCCGATGTGAATTTTCAACTTTGTCGTACTGAAAAAATGACAAGCAATAGTTTTGCGTTTTGAGGCACATAATGCAAATGACGTAATAAAGACACAAGCGTACTGTTAGCGTGCGGAGTGAAATCAAGCTAGTGATGTGCGCTGCCGAGGTTAAATAACTTCAAAAGGTGAGATATGTGGAAGAAGGAGCAAGTTAAACTTCCACGGCAGAAATTTCCTATAACAAAATATTTACTTTTTCCCGGCACTGACAGCAGAGTAATACAGTCATTTGAGCTCAGTTACATTCGCCAAATGTTGCATCATTCTTGGTGTAACCTTTTGCAAATTGAACGCTTGAGATTTCTCCAAAAAAAGTTGACAAAAACCTTTGCAATCATTTTGATAGGTGTAGAGTTTAGAGAAGACCTCACTTTCATTGTGAGGTCATCAATGAAAGTGACAAACAAAAATGGGCAAAGTATGCGTCCTTCAGGGACGCCTGAACTTATGAGGATAGTAGCAGATAACTTATTGTTGGCAAAAGCTCTGATTTATATGTAACGAACAAAGACTTAGTAGCAGATGCCCATCAAGTATTTTGACAAATGCTTTTGCAAAATAGTAGAACACGGCCCCGCGATCCTGACACAATCCGTTACATGCAGGTAGTGAACAACATACGTAGTTGTACCACGGCTGGCTTTTTCGAAATAGTACTATAGCAGGTCAGCGGTGCTGCAGCAACGACGTGAGCCACTTGTGTAAAAGCCTACGAGATCACTTGTGCGGTTGAGGTGCTTCCTCTTGACAAAATGATTCAGAAGTTCAGTTCTGGTGCAGGCACTGAGGGTTGACATCACGGCGTTCGACATTGGCCTGGTTGATCGCTTTGCCAATGCCGGGTTGCTTCGGCACAGCAACCTATTAGATATGTCTCAATTGCGCACAGTACCAGACGCAGCTGCCATAAATGTAGATCTTCGGGTAGCAATCAATTTCGCTATTCTTGTACTTCCCATTCCGAGACACCTCTACTGAATATACACGCAAAACATATTGTCTAACTACGCGAAGCTGTTCGAAAGAGCCTATCTACATTGAATGGTATGTAGCACGTTTCCTAACAAGCGTTAAATCGAGGGAACAAAACGAGTCCTGTTAAGATTTTCTACAGAAAGCTTCAAATAATTAGTGCAGAAACTCTTAACTCAGAGACATAACTCAAGTATGGTAGAATAGCACCCTTTGTCTCAAACGTCTGGAAACCAGTGTTTAGCTTGCTAAACCAGTGCTATTGCTAGCGATTCGAGAATACGCTCGACAATACATTACATAAAACAACAATGTTCTCCCTTTAGAGTGTTAAATGCAAGCGAAGTTGATTTTCGAATACTTACGTCCTAATCTGTATTGTCTACGTCATTGTTTTACATGCAGTGCTCGCACGTAAGCGCCGACTTGTCAGATAGAAGTGCTAATACACTTGAGTTTGTGCTCGTATTACTCAGCTCCGTGAATTATTTCTCTTAAGGCACTTCAACATATTATAAACGGTCACAGAGACGATACCAACGAATGAGGCTCAACTTTAATACCTAGATTGGCATATTTCGTTTTAATTGTAATCAAATACTTTTGCGTTACTTGGAATACACCGGTGTACGGTGAAAATATTGGTACCCCAGAACTTTTCTAATTTAATAAGTCTTTAGGTTCCATACGACAAAAATGAATATCAAAACTCTGTTCTTATATCACCCTGGATAATAATATATCGAGAACGGAAACGTTGGTGGACTAGTGAGCTATTCAGGCGAGGGAAATGAGAGGCTTCTCTGCATCTGCATGTTTGTGAAACAACTCAGTTAGCCAAGCCTATAAAACAGACCACAATATTGTTTGTCAGTATAATTGCGAATCAAAATTGCAGATTGGTATGTTGCATTTGGGAAAACAAGAACCACAATACATGCTGCAAACATATATTCTTCACTTTAGGTAGATGCTTCTTTTTGTGATGTAAAATGCTCTGACAAAATGTTTCTACTGTAAGCATAAGCACTGAAGGAAACAGACCACTAAATGCTTACCATCAAAAGCGGAAAGGGTGCTGCATCCATTTTTTCAGGAACTCTAAGTAGCCTGCCCAGTGGAGCAGAGGGATGCCTTCTGGGAACAGAAACGAATACAACCACATTACCAGATTGTTCTCGCCCACAAACTCACTGCGTATTGTACGCGTATTCCGAAAACGTCTTGTAGCTCTCACAAAAGGCAGCCTCAGGACGATGTCCCAACCAAAGAAAGTCGAAAATAAGTTTTATTTTAGGGACAAGAGTCGGTACCCGTAGACAATGGACGCCATGGCTTTTCTCAGTAGAAACTTCGTTGGAAGTTTGCCTTCTGTACGTCACGTCCCTTATCTAAAGATTGTATCTCATAAGCACTGTGCAATAACGTAACAACAAATGGCTTCCAACTCACCCAAGCAAATATCATTATAATTCACCTGCCTAAGCCAGTTTTTTTACTCCCATTCTTAAGCTTCCTAGTCTTTCGCCTAAGTTGGGACCTGCACCACTGACTTCGACATACTAAGCATGGTCGGCCATGCTCGCAAGTTTATCACTTGAGGGGAGTTTCGCACGACTAGTTCTCCAACCGCAAAAGCTGTAATCAAGCTGTCGAAAACACAAAGCTCACTTAGCTGACACGGTCACGTTGGAGAAATATGTCAATTGCTAACTAGAAGAGACATAGTTGGGGCTTGTAGAAGGAACAACTGCGACAGTTCATGTTTGCCCTATGCATTACTTGTATTTACTTGTTCGTCCTTACTTGTTCATCCTTGGGCATCCTTTCTTTTTGAGGACCATGCAGCAAATATATCGCTGCTTCTATTCTTCCAATGCCATTACATTTTTGGTTATCGAATTCATTTATTCGTACTTCTGATTAATCTGTGACTGTTTTAGTGGAAGCTCATTCGAAGATGAGCTAACGCAAGTGATGTAAACAATAAGGGATGCCAAAAAACTGGCGTTTAGCTGCTTACGGCTTCTTCTTTACGACAGCATAACGGAGGTGTTGATGACGATTCTTTAGATACAGATACTTGAGAGCCACCAAGGGAGCAATGCGCTATGTTTAGAATGCAGTCACTAAGTAGAACACAAGTGATTCTTGAAACAATTGCCTGGTGCAGGCATTAGAGATCAGAATAATAAGTAGAATTGGAACGAATTCAAGCAGGCAAGTGTTGCACTAACGTGATGCATAAACGTGGTGTGAAAGAGAACATGGAGGACGAGGCGTGGTACTTTTACTCGAAAATCTTAGGAACTAGAAATTACCAGTGATATTTGGGGAGGAAATTTCTTAGGCGGAGGGCACTTGCTGGGAATGTCACGGTGTATCTCCGCTAAAGTACCATCTATGAAGAGAAGCGCCCATCAGGATCCAGAAACCTGATTATTATGGCAACTGCGGGTTTCTCATACCAGGATATGGCTACAGCTGACACTTCAGTGCTGGTCATCACACTGATGCTGAGCTTTATCAAAGGAAGCTTCGAAGTCGGTCGGTGGAGAGAAGACAGAGATCCGAACAGAT
The DNA here is from genome assembly GCF_043290135.1 of Rhipicephalus microplus. Taxonomy (NCBI): domain Eukaryota; kingdom Metazoa; phylum Arthropoda; class Arachnida; order Ixodida; family Ixodidae; genus Rhipicephalus; species Rhipicephalus microplus. The sequence goes on from NC_134707.1 coordinate 44,318,587, forward strand.
TTGAGAATCAAGCCCTAGCACGGTACGTGTACGAGCGCATGAGGCCTCGACAAAGTACAGAAGAAATGTGGGTTCTCGTAACACAAGCCAGGACAAAGGTATGTAGCCAAAACGTGAACATTTATTTTTCTATTGTCGCATCAATAAATACGAAGTTGCTTTCTTCACACCAACCCAAATATTTTTTTCCTATGCCTGCACGCAAATTTCCTTTCTTCTCTTTTGGTGCACATATATATATATATATATATATATATATATATATATTCATATATATATAAATATATATATACATATATATATATATATATGTATATTTATATATATATATATATATATATATATATATATATGTATATATACATATGTCTTGTAAGATGGCGTCCAGTACCCTCAAGACTCTCTTTATTGTCTCGAGTATGTGCCCCACAACCTAAACTGGAGTGGTGATGATGAGTATGTACAGATGAAAAGATGGAACGAGTAATGATGCTCACGCTTATTTTCCCCGCGCACTTGATCGGCCGACCCGACCGAGACTTCGGCGGGAAAGGTACGGTGAACAAAATGTTTAAGGCGTGAAACGTGAACTATCTCGGATGCACGGTAACGACGGTCCGAGGAACCCTCGACGGGAGTGACAAGGTAATTGACAGGTGATGTTCGTTCACTAACGACGTAAGGTCCAAGAAAGCGTGACTGAAACTTTTCACACAATCCGGGTGTACGAACAGGCGTCCAAAGTAGTACTTCATCTCCAGGACGGAAGGTGACATCTCGACAAAAGCTGTCATATCGTTGCTTGCGGTCTAGTTGACTGGCCTCCGTGTTGAGTTGAGCACGTTGCCGTGCGTCAGCGAGCCTGGAGACGAAATTTTCTGGCGTAGTCGTGGATGTTTTCGTCGTTACATTGAAGAAAGAGGCGTCAATAGTGAATGTCGGCGCACGACCATAGACGATAAAGAAAGGTGCATACCCGGTGGTTCGTTGAACAGCCTTGTCGTGTGCAAACGTTACGAACGGCAAGATTTTGTCCCAGTTATTGTGGTTTGGTCCGATGTACATGGATATCATGTCGATTAGAGTCCGGTGGAATCGCTCTGTCAGGCCATTTGTCTGCGGGTGGTAAGCGGATGTGGTCTTATGAACTGTGCCACAAATTTTTAGAATTTCGTCAAGTATTGTCGACATGAAGGCTTTGCCCCGGTCACTCAACAACGTGCCAGGTGCACCATGACGCAATACAATGGCTTCTTAAAGGAAGGCGGCAACGTCCGAGGCAGAGCTAGTGCGTAGAGGAGCTGTCTCCGCGTGTCGTGTGAGGTGGTCGACGGCTGTGACGATCCAGCGGTGGCCCGCTGGCATTACGGGAAGTGGTCCGACGAGGTCTATTCCGACAACGACAAAAGGTGTATCGGGACATGGAATGGCTTGTAATAATCTAGCAGGAGCAGAAGTTGGTCGTTTCCGGTGTTGACACAGTGCACAAGAAGCGACATAATTAGCCACAAAGGTAGAAAGACCAGGCCAGACGAAACGGCTCCTAATGCGGTTGTAGGTCTTCTGAAATCCCAAGTGTCCAGCTGATGGATCGTCGTGGAGTGCTTCGAGAACTTGTTTTCGCAGTGAACGGGGAAGTACTAGCACCCACCGATGCCCATCCACATTGTAAGTATAGAGCTGCAGGACATTGTTCTCTAGCTTGAACTGCCATAGCTGACGACGTAGTCTGGCATTTGGTGGAAAAGGCGAGTCATTGAAGTACCCGATGATGCGGTTACAGTATAGGTCGTCACGTTGGCACGCGGCAAACTGAGTGCTGCTGTTTAAAGATAGTGGCCCAGCAACTGCTAGGGGTGATAACGTGAGTGCAGAGGAAGCCGCTTGATCATCTGAGGGATATCGAGGATGCGTGGTTGTAGATGAAAGTGGCAAAGGGCAGCGAGAGAGAGCGTCGGCATCCTGATGCTGTTTGCCAGACCTGTACAAAACGTCAAAAGTGTACTCTTGCAAACGGAGTATCCAGCGACCGAGTCACCCAGACAAATTCTTCAGCGAGGACAACCAGCATAGGGCATGGTGGTCGGTAATGACAGTGAAGTGGCGTCCATACAGAGAAGGTCGAAACTTCTGGATGGCCCAAACGACAGCAAGACATTCCTGCTCTGTTATCGAGTAGTTCTGCTCTGCAGGTGTTAGTGAGCGGCTCGCATACGCAACTACTCGCTCACGTGAAGTGTCGTCCCGCTTGAGAAGGACGGCACCAATTCTGTGGCCACTGGCATCTGTGTGAAGGAAAGTGGGTGCGCTCTCATCGAAGTGACAGAGGACGCGGTCTGATGTCAAAGCACGTTTAAGGGCTTAGAAAGCACCCTCGCACTCGTCAGTCCAAGTGAAGGCTGCTCCTGACGTCTGAAGCTTGTGTAACGGCCCCGCGATTGCAGCAAAGTGACTGATAAAGCGGCGGAAGTAAGACGCCAGGCCCACAAAACTTCGCACTTGTTTTTGATTGCCCGGACGTGGAAAATTAATTACGGCAGCAACCTTGTCGGGGTTGGGTCGAACGCCATCTTTGCTGACAAGGTGACCCAATACTTTGAAGCTCCTGCTGGCAAAGTGGCATTTCTTTGTATTGAGCTGAAGCCCAGCGTTTGAAATGCACGTAAGAACTTCGTCCAAACGCTTAAGGTGCTGAGGAAAAGTAGAAGAATAAATTACGATGTCGTCCAATTAGCATGAGCAGGTTTTCCCCTTTAGATCACGTAAGACAGTATTTTTCATGCGCTCGAATGTTGCTGGAGCGTTGCATAAGCCAAAAGGCATGACGTTGAACTCGTAAAGCCCATCAGGCGTTGCAAACGCTGTTTTCTCCTTGTCTGCTTCGCGCATAGGTATTTGCCAATACCCGGATCAAAGGTCAAGGCTGGGGAAATATTTTGCGCCCTGTATGGAGTCCAGGGCGTCTTCTATGCGTGGCAACGGATATACATCTTTTTTTGTTATCTTATTTAGCACTCTGTAATCAACACAAAAGCGGACAGAGCCATCCTTTTTCCGGATTAACACTACAGGAGACAACCGAGGGCTAGATGAAGTCGGATAATGTCCCCTTTGAGCATGTCGGCGATGTTTTCCTCAATCATTTGCCGTTCCGCCGAGGACAGACGGTATGGGCGGCGGCGCACAATGGAGCTGCCTATGGTTTCGATGCAGTGCTCTGCAACAGATGTGTGGCTCAAAACTTTGGAATGTACGTCGAACGAAAAGCTGTGCTTTTGGAGAAGGTCTAAGTGGTCTCTCTTTTGCTCAGCAGTGAGGTGAGGACTTATGGTAGCATTTAAAGGAGTAGTAGTTGCCTTGTATCGGTTGTAGCAGATGAAGGCGGTGATTCTGCGTGAAGAGGAACCAGCAAAAGAGGCTCGCTGTCAGCGAAGCAGCTCACAGCAGTGCCCTGGGGCAGCATCACTGGCGATGAAGTTGGCGATGAAGTTGGCGATGAAGTTGGCGCATAAAGGCAGGCCATGTCAAAAAATTGGTAGCGTGGTTTAAAAACCACGTTTTTGCGACGCCGCTCAAGTAGAAAGCAACGTGGGTGAGTTTCGCAGGCTCATCCCAGTTGTTGATGGCACTCACGCGGTCATACTCCTCGAGCCAGTCTTCCACGTCCTCACCCGGAAGCTCTGCGAACAGCGGAGTTCCTTTTGAGGAATGGTGACCAGGTGAGAAGGGTTTCTTGGCAGTGGGAGCGGTGGCGCAGCTGCTGCGCTGGGCTGGTCGGCTTGCGACATTACCGCACCCAGGACGTTTAAGCGGTGGCCTGAACGGAGCTCCAGGGATGTGTTCTAGAAGACGCTGGGGTTGTGCGAGAGCGCGAGAAGACGCGGGAATCAGGCAGCACTCTCCACCACTTGTAAGATGGCGTCCAGTACCCTCAATACTCTCTTTATTGTCTCGAGTATGTGCCCCACAACCTAAACTGGAGGGGTGATGATGAGTATGTACAGATGAAAAGATGGAACGAGCAATGATGCTCACAATATATATATATATATATATATATATATATATATATATATATATATGTATATATATATATATATATATATATATATATATATATATATATATATATATATATATATATATATATATATATATATGGGATAACTCATCCTCTGATGAAGGGAGGGCCTCTCCCGAAACTGTTGGGAAATAAATATATTTATCCTTGTTCACAACGCTCCGTTGTGCCATATCCCATACCTCCACGAAGACTAACTGGCCCATTGAATTAATACTCCCACTATATATATTGTTACGGGGAGAAGGCGTCTGAAAAATGCCTTTACTTTTGGTAAACAGGCAGGCATACAATATGGAGCCCGGTCTGCACGAGCTCGCGCTAAACATCATCCTCTTTTCTAGAATGTTCATTTGTGGCGCCCCGTAGCATCACCCCTGGCGGCGAAGACACCGTCTTGGTGCTTGGCTGGTCTGAGTAAAATCGTTTCAGCCGAGTCACGTGAACAACGTGAGAACACGATTGCGCGCTGGTGGCGTTAAGAGGTTGAATTTCATATGTCACGTCGGTGACTTGGCGCACAACACGGTACGGACCAGAGTACGGTGAAGTCAGCTTTTCGCACAGGCCAACTCGCCGCGACGGCGTCCAGAGAAGGACTGTGTCACCTTGACTGAAGTGGACATCACGATGGCACGCGTTGTAGACCTGTCGTTGTCGTTCCTGCGAATCGCTCAGACGCCGGCGAGCAATCTCACGTGCCTCTAGAGCTCTAGAAATCACATCGCGGGCATATTCTGACGTGTGGCCAACGGCAGGAAGGAGCGTGTCGAAAGGCAACGCAGGTTCTCGTCCATACAGGAGGAAAAATGGCGAGAAACCTGCAGTGTCATGCCGAGACGTATTATAGGCAAATGTTACAAATGGAAGGGCGAAGTCCCAGTCACGATGGTCGGAAGAAACGTACATGGCGAGCATGTCCGTGATGGTTCTATTTAGCCGCTCCGTGAGCCCGTTGATTTGAGGATGATACGCCGTTGTGAACTTGTGCTTTGTAGCGCAAGAGTGCAATATGTCTTGGATAACTTGTGATAAAAAGTAGCGACCCCGATCGGTAAGCAGTTGCCGAGGAGCGCCGTGGTGTAATATGACGTCTTCTAGAAGAAAGTCAGCGACGTCGGTCGCACAACTGGTAGGAAGGGCCCGTGTGATGGCATACCGAGTGGTGTAATCCGTGGCGACTGCTATCCACTTGTTTCCGCTCGCCGATAAAGGAAACGGTCCTAGTAAGTCAACACCTACCCTATAAAATGGTTCGGATGAGATCTGAATGGGTTGAAGGCGTCCCGCTTTAAGGGTTGCTGGTTTTTTGCGGTGTTGACAGGATTTGCATGAGGTGACATAACGGCAGACAGATCAGTAAATACCGGGCCAAAAGAAGCGATGTCGAACGCGGTCATAAGTTCTTGAAACTCCCAGGTGACCAGCTGTCGGAATATCATGCAACTGTGCAAGGACAGTCTGACGCATATGTTGTAGTATGACCAACAGCAGCTCAGGTCCGTAATGATGCATGCTGTAGCGATATAAGACGCCATCTTGAAGCAGGAACATATGGAGAGACGGAGGAGTTGTGGGACCACTAATCCGAAGGATTATATCTCTGAGGTGAGGATCACGGCGTTGCTGATCTCCGATGTTGCTAAACGTGGAAAGTGCCAAAACGCAAGTAGACTCATCGCTCTCAGAAAGGTCTGCTGGGTCTACTGGATGACGCGACAAGCAATCAGCATCGTCATGGTGGCGACCTGATTTGTAGACAACCGTGTAGGAATATTCCTGTAGCCGTAGAGCCCACCGGCCGAGACGTCCACTAGGATCTTTTAAGGACGACAACCAGCATAAGGCGTGGTGATCAGTGACAACCGTGAACGGGCGTCCATACAAATACGGCCGAAATTTAGCCACTGCCCAGACGAGTGCGAGGCATTCGCGTTCTGTGATGGAGTAATTTCCCTCTGCTGGCGATAAAAGACGGCTAGCGTATGCAATAACGCGCTCGCAGCCATGCTGTCGTTGTGCCAAAATGGCTCCGATGCCGTGGCCGCTGGCGTCGGTACGCACTTCCGTTGGAGCGCATATATCAAAGTGGCCGAGAATCGGTGGCGTCGTAAGTCTACTCGTCAGTTCAACGAATGCTCTGGTTTGTTCAGGTCCCCACACAAAAGTCACATTTTTTTTAGTAGTTCCGTGAGCGGTCGTGCGACGTCAGCAAAATTCCGCACAAATCTACGAAAGTAAGAACAAAGGCCCACAAAGCTTCGAAAATCGTTCGCAGAGGTCGGCACAGGGAAATCTTTGACGGCACGGATTTTATCAGGATCGGGACGAACACCAGAAGAATCGATAACGTGTCCAAGGACAGTGAGCTGCCGGCGGCCGAAGTGACATTTCGACGAGTTTAGTTGGAGCCCTGCTTTGCGGAAAACCGAAAGAATTGTTGAGAGACGCTCGAGGTGAGTTTCGAAAGTTGGCGAAAAAACAATGACGTCATCAAGGTAGCATAAGCAGATTGACCACTTGAAACCGTGAAGAAGAGCGTCCATCATTCGTTCGAATGTAGCCGGGGCATTGCATAAACCGAACGGCATTACTTTGAACTGATAGAGCCCGTCGGGAGTTATAAATGCCGTCTTTTCACGGTCCAGATCATCAACTGATATCTGCCAGTACCCGGAACGAAGGTCGATGGAAGAGAAATAATTTGCGCCACTAAGGCAGTCAAGAGCGTCGTCTATCCGCGGCAGAGGATACACGTCTTTTTTTGTAACCTTGTTAAGATTTCTGTAGTCGACACAGAAGCGCCAGCTGTTATCATTCTTTCTCACAAGCACCACGGGCAAAGCCCAAGGACTTGAAGAAGGTTCAATGATGTCTCGGGCAAGCATCTTGTCGACTTCTTGCTGAATGACGTGGCGCTCAGTGGAGGAAACTCGATAGGGTCGCCGGTGTACTGGATTTGCATCACCGGTGTTGATCCGATGTTTTACGACGGTCGTTTGACCTAGGGGTCGGTCGCAGAGATCAAAGACGTCTTGATACGACGCAAGAAGGCCACGAAGCGCAGACACATGCTCGGCCGGGAGATCAGAGGCAATCATTCCAGTTATGCAGTCTAGTGTACTGCGCGACTGAATACTTGCAGATGACGGTGTATCCTCTGTTAAGGCCGATATGTCGTAGTCGCCGGCCGGGGCAAGGGTTGCAAGGGATATTCCTCGTGGCAGCACTTCAGAGCAAAGTCCAAAATTCACAATAGGGAGACATGCCACGTTGTTCTTCATTGTGATGATGGTGTGGGGGAACGCAACATTGAGCGAACAGAGTACTGTAGGATTAGGTGAAATGACATAATCGCCGTCAGCCACAGGTGGATCAGAAGAGACGTCAATATACGTCACAGCTCGACAAGATAGGCGGACAAAGTCGGCGGAGCATAGCTTTGGCGGCGCAAGATCAGGAGGGTCAACGGCGTGTGGTAGGACGAGCTGAACAACACCAACAGAACAGTCAATTAGGGCGGAATGCTCTGACAGAAAATCGAGTCCCAATATGATGTCATGGGGGCAGTGGTCCAGTACGTAAAACAGAACAGTGGTATGACGTCCAGCAACAGTGACACGGGCGGTACACATCCCGGTTACCGCTGGTGCTGCACCATCAGCTACTCGGACAAGAGTGATCGGAGCAGGAGTGAGCACTTTCTTGAGTCGAGCACAAAGGCTGGAGTTCATGACTGATATGTGAGCGCCGGTGTTAATGAGTGCTGCCACAGAAGTACCGTCAACATTTACTTTAATCAAGTTGTTGTGTCCGGGTATAGTGTGTAGAGGAATTTTGGGTCGGGTCGTCGGAGCAGGCTCACCTCTAGGAGCTGCGCCCGTCAGTTTTCCGAGGACTGGTGGTAGGAGGGCGAGGGGGAGCGACGTCGGTTAGTTGAGCGGGACATGCGTCTAGAGGGCGACGGAGAGCGGCTTGGATGGGCGGGCCTGGATGGCGAAGCATCATCTTGTGCCGTGTTATCGGCATCTGAGAACCAGCAGGTGGGCGTCGGGTGTTGGCATAATGCGACCATGGCTGCCAACCCCAGGAAGTGCGGCAATGACGTGAAATATAGCCCACTCGTCCACAGTTGAAGCAGATCGGCCTGTCATCGGAAGTTCGCCATTCTGCCGGGTTCCGGTAACGTGGACGGTTGTTTGGTCCGCGGGACATATTAGGTGTACTGGGCAGTCGGTAGTCAGGTCGGTTAACGGGGCATAGCGTCTGAAGTCCGGCGTTGGCCAGTTCCTGGCGTACGACGCTCTTGATTAAAGAAATCGTGGCGCGAGAGTCGTCAGAGGCCTGGACTTGGTCAGACAGAGGAGATGCTGCCTCGATTTCGTGGCGCACGATGCGCACGATATTGTCGGAAGCAGCAGGGGCTGGTGCCAAACGGGCGTCCTCGCAGGTTGATGTTGCAGCCGTGTTGGGAAGACGCGAAATGTGTGGAGTGATACGGCGACTTTTCGCGTCCTCGAAGCGTCGGCATTCATTAATAACGTCGTCTATGGTCGATGAGTTTCGATATACGAGGAGATTGAAAGCGTCATCGGCGATTCCTTTGAGGATGTGCGCGACCTTTTCAGATTCCGGCATCTTGTCATAAACCTTCCGGCAGAGGGCGAGCACATGCTGTATGTATGTGACGTACGACTCGGTGCCGGACTGGAGTTCTTTCTGCGCAGCACGACGACGCCCGCAGGGCTTGCCGAAGAGATCGATGAGTTTCTGCTTACAGATGTCCCAACTCGTAATATCTTCCTCGTGGTTGGAAAACCAAACTTTAGCTGTACCGTCAAGGTAGAAAATAATATTGGCCAACATGAGCGTCAGATCCCAGTTGTAAAGAGCGCTCACCCTTTCGTACAGCTGGAGCCATTCCTCCACGTCAGTACTGTCACTGCCCGAAAATGTGCCTGGGTCACGCGGTTGAGTCAGGACGACGGTGCGGTTAGTAGCAGCTGGATGCGGTGCTGTTGGTTGCTGCGTAGTTGGACGAAGCACGGTTGGGGTAGTCTCCGAAGAATCCTCTTGTTCGTCTTGATCAGGCATCGCACAGGCAGCCAAGGAACGTCCGCTGCGTAGAATCGTCGTGGTGTTGACTGTGGGAAGACCCGCACTCTCCACCAAAACGTTACGGGGAGAAGGCGTCTGAAAAATGCCTTTACTTTTGGTAAACAGGCAGGCATACAATATGGAGCCCGGTCTGCACGAGCTCGCGCTAAACATCATCCTCTTTTCTAGAATGTTCATTTGTGGCGCCCCTTAGCAATATATATATATATATATATATATATATATATATATATATATATATATATATATATATATATATTGTGTTGAAGAAGAGGAGCTTCAGCGGCATTTCTCGGCGCATCAGGGGCATCGTCATCAGCATAAGTTCGTGCTTGCTGCGCTTGGCCGGACACTGCTGACTGCTTCGCTTTCTGCGTTCTGCGCTGCAAATAAACCCCTTTACAAGTGGCGGAGGTGCTGGGTATCGATCACTCTGGAGCTTCGGAATCGCATTTTACCATCCATTATGCCTACCGACGCAAGCGCCGCTCCAACTCCTCCACCGGCACCGCCTACTGTTCTCTGCGCCGGTTCTCTGCGTCTTCGAGATCCCCCTGTTTTCTCAGGCACAGAAGACAAGGACGTTGACGACTGGATTTCAATGTACGAGCGAGTGAGTACTCACAACAAATAGGATGACGCCACCAAGTTGGCCTACGTCTCCTTCTACCTGTCGGACGTGGCCAAGCTGTGGTTTATAAACCACGAAGCGGAACTCCCTACATGGTTGGTCTTCAAAACGAGCCTCACACTAGTTTTCGGGCGGCCTGAGGTACGCAAACGCCGTGCCGAACAACGCTTACATACTCAGTCCCAGCAGCTTGGTGAGAATTTCACAAGCTATATTGAAGACGTTCTGGACCTTTGCAAGTGAGTCAACGAGTTGATGTCCGAAGAGCTTAAGATCAAGCATATCATGAAGGGCATTGAGGACGACGCTTTCCAAATGTTGCTTTCTAAGAGTCATCGCACTGTCCTAGAATTGACCGAGTTATGCCAGAGTTTTGACGAGTTGCGCAGGCAACGTCTTTCCACCCGACGTCCCTCGGTGCTCGACGACTCTTCGTCCAGCCTTTCCACCCTTGGCGTAGGAGAAGACCATGCCCCTCTTCTCTCCAAGATCCAAGAGTTCATCCGCGCTGAGGTCACTCATCAGCTCTCTTTGATGTCCTGCGTACCCGATCAACCACGCAGATTGACATCTACACTCCGCGACTTCATTCAAGACCAGGTCGCACAAGTTCTTCCTCCCACCCGTGAACCACCCCCAGTCGCCGCACCTCTCACGTACGCCGAGGCCGTTGCTCGACCTCGACAGCCTGCGTTCCAGCCAGCGCCTATGTATTCACCGCCGCCCTTTTCGCCGCCGACCTATTCACCGCCGCCTATGCCGATACCACCTCGGCCGCAGTTTTCTGCCCCCCAGCCGCAAGTCGGAGTCTACTCCGACCAATGGCGGACCTACGACAACCGTCCCATATGTTTTGCTTGTGGTGGTGCTGGCCACGTGGCACGTTATTGTCGTCGTCGCCAGCCTGCTCAGAACATTCGACGAATGCCCTCTTTCGACCCTCAGTTTTCTTCTACGCCTTCAAGCCCTCCTTCCTCTTCCTTTTCTTCTGATCGTCCACACGGCCCGACCCGCCACTCCCCATCTCCACGTTGACGTTCGCTTTCCTTTATGCGTCACCGTTCCGGACCGACCGAGCAGGAAAACTAACGGCCGCAGTTCCCAAGGCACGAACTGCGTCCCCGTCGCCATGCACAAGTCCTCGCCCCTGTCCAGCTAACGTCATTGAAGTGTCTGTCGATGGTATCGTCGTCATGGCGCTTGTCGACACCGGAGCCGCTCTATCCGTCCTTTCCATCAACCTGGGTCGCAAACTCCGCAAAGTTCTGACGCCATTATCCGGCCTCTCTCTTAGAACGGCTAACGCACAAAGTGTAACGCCTCTCCCAGCCTGTACCACACGAGTCTTCATCGAAGGGATTGTGTATATCGTCGAATTCTTAATGCTGCCCTCGTGTTCCCATGACATGATACTCTGCTGGGACTTTCTCGCGAATAATAATGCCGTCATTGACTGCTGTCGCGCTGAACTTGAGCTATCTGCACTGCACTTCCTGATGTAGACGCTCTCGAAGCCTCCCTGCCGTGTTATAAACTGTTTGTTTCCGACGACACCACCGTACCAACGCGCTCTTCTCTGCTGGTGACTGTGTCGTGTGACGCTATTTCCGTAGGTGATGTTTTATTTACGCCCTCTGCCCTGTTCATTCAACGCAAATGTTCTCCACTGCCCATTGCTCTCCTTACTCTCCACCATGGCGTCACGAAGACGCTCGTGTACAATACGCTAGAAGAGCCTTTACCTTTATTCTATGGTGAATGTCTCGGTCACGTGCATCCGATCGACGCCCATGGCATTTTTGACGCTCCATCTAGTTTACTTTCTACGGACCTCAGCACACTCATTTCTGACTCTGTTATTGACCAGTCACTCCTTGACGCTTTCCACCGCTCCATCGATGTCGCAACGTCTTCTTCAGAACGAAGCCAGTTAGTGAACCTGCTGCAAAAGTTTCGTACTTCTTTTGACAGCCACGCTTCTGGCCTCAGTCGCACATCGAACATCTCTCACAAGATTGACACAGGAAGCCATACGCCTCTACGGCAGCACCCCTGCCGAGTCTCAGCGTCGGAGCGCCGTGTTATTGACGACCAGGTTGCTGGCATGCTCCAGCGGGGTATTGTACAGCCTTCTAACAATCCCTGGGCGTCACCGGTCGTTCGTGTTAAGAAGAAGGACGGCTTCATTCGGTTCTGTGTGGGCTATCGACGTTTAAACAAGATCACCCGCAAGGACGTTTACCCGTTACCGCGAATAGACGACGCCCTTGACTGTTTGCAGGGAGCAGAATACTTCACTTCGCTGGATTTACGGTCTGGATACTGGCAAGTTCCTATGGAAGCATCTGACCGACCGAAAACAGCATTTGTCACACCTGATGGGTTATACGAGTTTACCGTTATGCCTTTCGGCCTTTGTAACGCTCCAGCCACTTTTGAAAGAATGATGGACACCATTTTACGAGGCCTCAAGTGGAACACATGTTTATGCTACCTCGATGACGTAGTTGTCTTTTTCACCGATTTTGGCACCCATTTAAATCGTCTCGAGCACGTCCTCACACGTCTCACCGACGCCGGCCTTCAACTCAACCTCAAGAAGAGTCGTTTTGGTGCCCGGCAGCTCACCATTCTTGGCCACATCGTATCGCGGGACGGCATACTTCCTGACCCCGCCAAGCTTCGAGCAGTCGCCGATTTTCCGAAGCCAAAGAACTTGAAGGAACTTGGAAGTTTTGTCGGCTTGTCGTCATACTTCTGACGCTTTATTAAAAATTTTGCTTCTGTATGTGCGCCCCTTACGGACCTTCTTAGCGGCGACAAGAACCTTTCCACCTGGTCACCAGCATGCGATGATGCATTTACCAAATTACGCCACCTGCTGACTTCACCACCCAATCCTCCGCCACTACGTTCCTGCCACTCCCACGGAGGTTCATACTGATGCCAGCGGTGTTGGACTTGGCGCTGTGCCCGCGCAACGAAAGGCAGGGTTTCATGAATATGTCGTCGCCTACGCAAGCCGAACTTTAACGAGAGCCGAGGCTAACTACTCCGTGACCGAGAAAGAGTGTTTAGCTATTATTTGGGCCCTTGGAAAATTTCGCCCCTACCTGTATGGTCACGCATTCGACGTCGTCACTGACCACCACGCCCTTTGTTGGCTATCCACACTTAAAGACCCTTCCGGACGACTAGCTCGCTGGGCATTCAAAGTTCAGGAATACGACATCCGCGTTATTTACAGATCTGGTCGTAAGCACACGGACGCCGACGCCCTTTCTCGCTCACCCATGTCGGATGAAGGTGTTTGTCTCTCTTCCCTCGAGCCTGCACTTGCGTCACCCGCCTTGCGCAACATGGCGGTGGAACAACGAAAGGATCCCTGGATTAGTGACCTCATTAGCATTCTTTCTGATCCTCTCACTCCTTCGCCGTCTCGCGCTCTCCGCCGCCAGGCTAGCAACTTTTGCCTAAGGGATGATCTTCTTTATCGATGCAACTACCTTTCTGACGGTCGCAAGTGTCTCCTTGTGATAACCCGCCATCTTCGAGCTGCTATCTGCGAAGCTTTTCACGCGGACCCACAGTGCGCCCACGCAGGCATCTTCAAGACATACGCTTGGCTTCGACTCAGATTTTATTGGCGTGGCATGTATAACTACGTGCGGAAATTCATTCGCTCGTGTGCTCAGTGCCAATGACAAAAGTTACCTCCCGGGCAAGTCTACCCGTCACAACCTCTTCCTTGTCCTAGTCGACCTTTGATCGCGCTCTCTTTCATCTTCCCCATCCCTCCCCCATGCGCAGGGTAGCAAACCGGCTGCCTATAGGCTGGCTAACCTCCTTGCCTTTCTTTTCCCTCTATTTTCCTTCCTTCCTTCCTTGATCGCGTCGGCATTGACATTTACGGACCACTACCATCAACCCTAGCTGGTAATCGCTGGATTATTGTTGCGATAGACCATCTGAGACGCTATGCCGAAACAGCTGCGCAGCCGACTGCCACAGCCCGTGACGTTGGAACGTTTCTGTTGCAACGTTTCGTTCTGCGTCATGGTGCCCCTCGCGAGCTCTTAAGTGACGGAGGCCGTGCCTACCCTTCTGACGCCTTGAAGGCATTACTCAACGAATGCCGAATCGTGCGCCGCACAAATACAGCGTACCACCCTCAGACGAATTGCATGACGGAGCGCTTCAACCGTACTCTTGGCAGTATGCTGTCGATGTACGTCGCCTCTGATCATTCAAATTGGGACCAAGTTCTCCCGTTCGTCACCTACGCGTATAATACTGCCGTACAAGCTACTACTGGGTTTTTGCCATACTTTCTTTTGTACGGACGAGAACCTTCAAATACAGTAGACACTATTCTTCCATATAAACCTTATGAGTCCGAAAGTACAACTCTGTCCGAAGCTGCCCGACATGCTGAAGAATGCCGCCAGCCTGCCCGCTCTTTTTCTATCGAGGACCAGTGGCAGCAGCAATCCCGCCAGACTGCGGACCGTTCGGCTCCAAACTTTCCACCTGGTTCATTGGTATGGCTTCGGGCACCTGCTACCGCGCCTGGTGGCTCCGCAAAACTTCTTCCCGAATACATCGGGCCATACCGCGTTGTAGAGCAAACGTCACTCGTAAACTATATCGTGGAGCCCATCATCCCATCCCCAGACCTACGCTACCGCGGCCGCGACACTGTCCACGTCTCTCGTCCCAAGCCATATTACGACACATTAGTCGTTTGTTCTCCCTAATCCGCCAGGATGGCGTCTTTTTGTGCGGAGGGCGATTGTAGTGAAGAAGAGGAGCTTCAGCGACATTTCTCGGCGCATCAGGGGCATCGTCATCAGCATAAGCTCGTGCTTGCTGCGCTTGGCCGGACGCTGCTGACTGCTTCACTTTCTGCGTTCTGCGTTGCAAATAAACCCCGTTACAATATATATATATATATATATATATATATATATATATATATATATGATAAAACAACAGAGATGCAACCACGCGTCACATAATGCGAATCGCGCAAGAAGTGGGCCATTGAAACCTTCGGCCCTTTTTAAAAGCTTCATCTTATCCATCTATAAGCTGCGGAGCATACCCACTGTGGGGGATTACGAAAGCTCCTGGCCGCCTAATTATTCCTTGTCGTCCGCCACAGAACGAAAAATTCCAGCATATTCACGGAGTGCATGATGATGAGTGGGGCGAACCATTTCCGTCAGTGCAAGCTTCCGTCTGTGCGTCCATCCATGCGTCCAACCCTGCATTCGTCCGGTTGTCCGTCTCATGCGTCCATCCATCCATGCGTACGCCCATCCGTGCGTCCGTTCATGCATCTCTCTACCTGTCTCTCCATCCATCTGTCCGTTCGTCCGTTTTGTGAACACTTCAAGTACTGTCATCTCGCATCTTTTCATCGTATATTCACCATGTAAGAGTACTACCATCCAGCGAACATTTCAAGGAGTAAATGAGAGGTGGCACTCGCGCACTTTCCTACAGCCCGCGCTTCGTGTCTACTTCCCTCCTTTCACCATCTACAGTTCATGGCTATATACTAGTTCCCTCTATTCATGACACTGCGGCTCAACCCTCGCTAAACCTTGCTAAAACAAAGGAGGTTACGCCCAGCGAGTTTAGCGTGGCAACCATTTTTGATCAGATAGTGCTAAAAGTGCACCCTTCTGATACACTTTTCTTTTGTAAGCATGAAATTCAGGCCAATTTTATTTAGGATCAAGAGAACAACACTCGTCTCTGTAAGTTATTTCATCAGAAAAAACTATCCTTTTATTCATGATTAACGAGCGTGGGGTTCCTCCTCAATTCAAAAGAATGCGCACGCGCTGCTCCTCTTGTCCGGCCGTAGAGGTGGCTACCTCTACGGCTGGACTACTACACTTTAAAAAAATGAAGTGACGTTCCATTTAGGGAGGACCAACGATGTCTCCAATGTTCGTCTTTAAACAGAGAAACGTTGCTCCCTCATCCACGGAGAAACATGTTCCTCCTTATGAAAATTTACATGGCTGCCCGCAGGAGAAGCGAGTAAGCTTAGCAAGTGCAACGATTCTCGACTGATAAGGAGTACACGGCACTGAAAGTTAAAAAAAGGTCCCGCTGAGCTTGATATTGAACGAATGATTATAAAAACAAGCGGACAAACCTGTGGCGATGAACACATTGCGAAAGAGAGCGATGGAGCAAGCAGGTTTCGTTCGGTCAGCGAAGCCACGTTCACTTCGAAAGACACGGATACTGCAGAGCCCTCACCTGAAGAGTGCACGCTAGGCTTGCTGTATTCATTTCTCGCAGATTCACATAATGTAGCGACGTTATCCATGCGTTTACGAGTCTGCAGGTCACGAGATTTGCCTCCAAACCGTAGACTCGATTGCAGCAAAACCAATCCGACTCAGTAGTGCAGCTTTGATAGATAGATGTTCAACGTTATATAAGTAGCTGAAGGTGTGAGAGCGTCATAGCCGTGAAGTAGGTGGTAGCTGGCACCATCTGGAGGGACTGAACGATACTAAAAAAGATTGCCTGCCGTGACGTACGTTGTCATACCCACTATCACGGCTCCCTTGCGGATTGTTTACGCCTCAGCAAAATTAGGATTACTCACTGACACCGGAAGCCTAAAAGGTGCTGATGCAATGCACATAGCTACGCATGCACATGTGGACACATACTATACACATATAGTACGCAAAAAGTACTCTAACATATACGCTAACAAGTACGCAACAAGAGCACAATTAACCATTGACAGCAACGGCCCACACTTCGACGTGTTTACTTTTTTTTCTTTATTGCCTTCTTGAATACAGGTGAAGCTGATATGACAATCACTATACCACGTGTTTCATGCGTGATAACGCGTCAAACAAAGATATTACATCTTCAACACAGTCGGTAGTCTTATACACATCTCGCACTTTTATAACAGCTTCCCCGAAACACTCATTAACGGATAGAACTCTCACATCACAGTGTCTGTACGATAGCATACTACGCCAAACCGAATGAACCCCAAGTAAAAATATAACATCCAAATTTTGCACAGAACTACCATGAGGCAAAAAACGAATTCCATATGGAATAAGAAGTAAATCTTTTTTTAAAGTCCTCTGTAAAATGTCCCAAAAGAAAATAGCGTTCTTACAATCAATAAACACAAGTTCAATGGTCTCAGGCTTGTTACACAAGAGACAGCTGCTTTCCCATGGTACATACATCCCTCTGTTTTCAAGCCACGTTTTTACTGGCAAGGTTCCCGTATGAAGTTTAAAAAAGAAGGTTTTCACATTGGGTGGTATACACATGTTTTTCACTCGCTTTAGTATGTCATGACCATATGATTTTTCATACTTTGAACGGCACAGGGGCACAGGAAAAACATTCAGTATTACGTCTTTCATAAGGCGCTTTCTTTTCACATTAGTAAGGTAATCTATCGAAAACCTCGCCCTTAAGAAATGATATGAAAAGACAACTTCGCGCAAGAACGGTGACAAGGTGTGTCGTTCTCGCCTGTCTGAAGATACAAAGAAGTCAAGCATGTGCTGTAACAGCGTTGTTTGAAATAAAGAACGTAAAAAAGAGTCTCTCTAGTCTCTAATGAGCAGGAAACGTGATATCACTTGGTTAAGAAACAGATGACACAGAGACAGCCCTCCATGCTTAACTCGCCGAAACAAGTTCTTTTTAGATGTCCTCTCCCACGTAGAGCTCCACATGAACGTGGCGAATATCCTGTGGACTTTGAGAATGCTTTTACGCGTACAACTAAGTACTTGCAAATGGTACATAATTTTAGCAGCCAGAAACATGTTGCATACACTTGACCGAGAGGAAATTGATAAGCCGCGACTACCCCATCCTTCAGCGGTCTCCCGCACTTCTTCAGTCTTTTCAAGCCAAAATGCTGCACTGTCTTGATACCTGTCCAATGGTACCCCTAGGTAACGACTAGGTGTCATGAGCCGCTGAATATTTCCAAAGGAACTGGGCGTGAGGTCCCAATCACAATGCCATAAACCAATGCTTTTCTCTTTGTTCATTAAACTTCCACTCGTGTCACAAAACCTTTCAGTGATTTCCAATAACGAAGTGACACTCTCTCTATGAAAAGCAAAAAAAAAGGCAATATCGTTTGCGTATACCAAAACACGCACTTCAACCTGAAACCCAACATGACTACAACCTGAAACCATTAATCCCTGTGTGGTGAATCACTTTCTGACACAGTGGCTCCAAAAATAAAGCGTAAAGCAAAGGACTTAAAGGACACCCCTGGCGCTCGGAGGAAAGTTCTTGTATGCGCTGTGAGAGTTCTCTATTAAAAATTAAATTTGTGGTTGAAGTTTTGTATGCCAATCTAATACCTTACATATGATCGCACCAAGACCAACGTGCTCATCCAGCGTGAAGAGTATATTGTGTGGAACCATGTCGAAAGCCTTGGCTATATCAATTTGCAACATAGCTCCTTTTAGAAGCGTAGCGTCACAATACTCCAAAATGCTCCTGGTAAGAAGAATATTCGTGAATATGCTCCTACGCTTGATGCCGCAAGTCTTATGTGACCCGACCAACTTGTATATAACTCCTTGCAACCTCCTAGCCAGAACTTTCATAAACACCTTATAATCTACTTTTGTTAGCGAGCGTGATTGGCCTGTATCCTGTCACTTTGCGTAAAACATATTGCTCTTTCCTTTTAGGAATCAGCACAGTGTGCGCACGATTAAACAATGGAGGCAGAGTTCCGCGATCTAAAGACTGCGAAAAAACCTCATGCAGTGCGGCGGCCATATCCTCCTCGAACGCCTTGTAAAAGGTGGCATTATTGCCATCTGGATCAGGTGATTTGCCCATGCCAAGATCATCGATAGCCTTCTCAATTTTCCCTACACTAATAGACATTTCCAATAAATTTGTGTCCTCAGCATTACCTGTCGGCATTTCTATCAAGATCTCATCTACGAAACCCGGCTCCTTTGGTTCGCGATAAGCAAACAAGTCCTGATAATAGTTTTCAAAAGCTTTCATAATATTTTTATGTTCTCTATATGTTTTACCATTCCATTCTATTTCTAGTATGTCGTGAGCTCGGGCATATGCGTTTTCATCTGACAAGGCTCGCCTTGTCGGGGTTTCACCAACGAGGTATCTCTCACCTCGTGCTCATATAATTGCGCCTTTATATTTATCTTCTTCAATACATTCAATTTTTTTTGACAACCTGCAGTTGATGTGTAAATAAGCCCGGGTTTTCTGCTTCAATTTTCACCAAATCATTTAGCTCTGCCCGTAGCTCACGTTCCTTTTTTCGAGCTTGATACTGCATGTAGCAACCACACTCTATTGCCTTCATTTTTATGTTTTGCTTAAATAATTCCCATCTTTCCGTGGCACTCCTTTCTGCGTTTTTGAAAAAATCCTCGATTCCCTTCTTTGTCTTATTTACAAACCATTCGTGCGTAATTATCTTAGTATTCATTTTTCATGTGTCCCATACAACCTTTTTTTTGCACTTTCTACCGATCTCAAACGAGACTAAGCAATGATCACTGAAGGAAACAGCATAAACATAATAGTTCTGACATAAAGGTACTACCTCACAACAAACGTATGCTCGATCTAGTCGTGCGTGACTCGAACCTAGAAAATGTGTGAAGTGTTGGCGACTGCCAGCCTTCGCAAACAGAGCTACGTCATGTAAAGGGTACTTATTAAGGCTGTCTCCAAGCAAACCAACACTTTCATCACTTAATTTAGCAGTATACTTGCAATCTTAGAGGGCCAAACCACAATTGAAGTCACCCAACAGAATCACACATTTCTGAATATCAAAGTACACTTACATTTCCCGAAAAAAAAAAAACATTTGTCTCTCGATTTTGTAGGTGCGTATACGCAGATAACTCTAAATTTAGTGTTCTCGTAACAAAAGTCACACAAAACAAAACGCCCATGTAGGCAACTTGTGATCTCTTCCACTTCAATACCAAGAGAGTTCTTGACAAAATAATACATCCGGCTGATGCTCCCACTGCATAGCTCACACACGCATTGTACCGCAATGAAAATTGTGCTACCAAGCTGTCAGTCGACGTGTTTACTTTTTTTCTTTATTGCCTTTTTGACGACAGGTCAAGCTATAATGACAATCACTTTCACACGTGTTTCATGCGTGATAACGCGTCAAACAAAGATATTACATTTTCAACGCAGTCGGTAGTCTTATACACATCTCGCACTTTTATAACAGCTTCCATGAAACACTCATTAACAGATAGAACTCTCACATCACAGTGTCTGTACGATAGCATACTACGCCAAACCGAATGAAGACCAAGTAAATATAAACATCCAAATTTTGCACTGAACTATTACAAGGCAAAAAACGAATTCCATAAGAAGTTAGAGGTAAATCATTTTTTAAAGTCCTCTGTAAAATGTTCCAAAAAAATAGCGTTCTTACAATCACTAAACACATGTTCAATGGTCTCCGGTTTGTCACACAGGAGACAGCTGCTTCCCCATGGTACATACATGCCTCTCTCTTCAAGCCCCGTTTTTACTGGCAAGGTTCAGGTATGAAGTTTAAAAAAGAAGGTTTTCACATTGAGTGGTATACAAATGTTTTTCACTCGCTTTAGTACGTCATGACCATATCACTTTTCATACTTTGAAGGGTACAGGGGCACAGGAAAAACATTCTGTATTAGGTCTTTCATAAGGCGCTTTCTTTTCACATTAGTTAAGTAATTTATCGAAAACCTCGCCCTTAAGAAACGATATGAGAACACAACTTCGCGCAAGAACGGTGACAAGGTGTGTCGTTCTCGCCTGTCTGAAGATACAAAGAAGTCAGGCATGTGGTGTAACAGCGTTGTTTGAAATAAAGAACGTAAAAAAGAGTCTCTCTAGTCTCTAATGAGCAGGAAACGTGATATTACTTGGTTAAGAAACAGATGACACAGAGACAGCCCTCCTTGCTTAACTCGCCGAAACAAGTTCGTTCTAAATGTTCCCTCCCACGTAGAGCTCCAGATGAACTAGGCGAATATCCTGTGGACTTTGTGAATGCTATTACGCGTACAACTAAGTACTTGCAAAAGGTACATACTTTTAGCAGCCAGAAACACGTTGCATACAGCTGACCGAGAGAAAATTGATAAGCCACGACCGTTTCATCCTTCGGCGGTCGCGCGCAGTTCTTCAGTGTTTTCAAGCCAAAATGCTTCACTGTCTTGATACCTGTCCAATGGTATCCCTAAGTAACGACTAGGTGTCGCGAGCCACTGAATATTTCCAAAGGAACGGGTCGTGAGGTCCCAATTACCATGCCATAAACCAATGCTTTCCTCTTGTTCAAAAAACATCCATTCGTGTCACAAAACCTTTGAGTGATTTTTAATAACGAAGTGACACTCTCTCTATCAACAGCAAAAAATGCAATATCGTCGGCGTATGCTAAAACACGCACTTCACATGACTGCAACCTGAAACCATTAATCCCTGTGTGGTGAATCACTTTCTGACACAGTGGCTCCAAAAATAAAGCGTAAAGCAAAGGACTTAAAGGACACCCCTGGCGCTCGGAGGAAAGTTCTTGTATGCGCTGTGAGAGTTCTCCATTAAAAATTAAATTTGTGGTTGAACTTTTGTATGCCAATCTAATACCTTTACATATGATCGCACCAAGACCAACGTACTCAGCTAGCATGAAGAGTATATTGTGTGAAATCATGTCGAAAGCCTTGGCTAGATCAATTTGCAACATAGCTCCTTTTAGAAGCGTAGCGTCACAATACTCCAAAATGCTCCTGGCAACATGAATATTCGTGAATATGCTCCTACGCTTGATGCCGCAAGTCCATGTGACCCGACCAACTTGTATATAACTCCTTGCAACCTCCTAGTTAGAACTTTCATAAACACCTTATAATCTACCTTTGTTAGCGTGATTGGCCTGTATCCTGTGACTTTGCGTAAAACATGTTGGTCTTTCCCTTTAGGAATCAGCACGGTGTGCACCCGATTAAACGATGGAGGCATAGTTCCGCGATCTAAAGACTCTGAAAAACCCTCATGCAATGCGGCGGCCAAATTCTCCTTGAACGCCTTGTAAAAGGCGCCGTTAATGCCATCTGGACCAGGGGATTGATTTGCCTATGCCAAGATCACCGATAGCCTTCTCAACTTTCCCTACACTAATAGACATTTCCAATAAATTTCTGTCCTCAGCATTAAGTGTCGGCATTTCTATCAAGAACTCATCTACAAAACCCAGCTGCTTTGGTTCGCGATATGCAAACAAGTCCTGATAATAGTTTTCAAAAGCTTTCATAATATTTTTATGTTCTCTATATGTTTTACCATTCCATTCTATTTCTAGTATGTCGTGAGCTCGCGCATATGCCTTTTCATCTGACGAAGCTTGCTTTGTCGGGGCTTCACCCACGAGGTATCTCTCAGCTCTTGCTCGTATAATTGCACCTTTATATTTATCTTCTTCAAGACATTCAATTAAGTTTTTGACAACCTGCAGTTGATGTGTAAATAAGCCCGGGTTTTCTGCTTCACTTTTCACCAAATCATTTAGCTCTGCCCGTAGCTCACGTTCCTGTTTTCTAGCTTGATACTGCATGTAGCAACCACACTCTATTGCCTTCATTTTTATCTTTTGCTTAAATAATTCCCTTCTTTCCGTGGCACTCCTTTTTGTGTTTTTGAAAAACATTCTCGATTTACTTTTTTGTCTTATCTACAAGCCCTTTGTGCGTAATTATCTTAGTATTCAGTTTCCATGTTTCCCATACAACCTTTTTTTGCACTTTCTACCTATCTCAAACGATACTAAGCAATGATTACTGAAGGAAACAGCATAAACGTCATAGTTCTGACATAAAAGAACTATCTCAGAACAAACATATGCTCGATCTAGTCGTGCGTGACTCGAACCTTGAAAATTTGTGAAGTGTTTGCGAGTGCCACCCTTCGCAAACAGAGCTACGTCATGTAAAAGTACTTATTAAGGCTGTCTCTAAGCAAACCAACGCTTTCATCACATAATTTAGCAGTATACGTGCAATCTTCTAGGGTCAAAACACAATTGAAGTCACCCAACAGAATCACACATTTATGACATTCAAAGTACGCTTGCATTTCCCGAAAAAACAAACATCTCTCTCTCAAATTTTTAGGTGCGTATACACCGATAACTCTAAGTTTAGTGTTCCCGTAACAAAAGTGACACAAAACAAAACGCCCATGTAGGCAACTTTTGATCTTTTCTACTACAATACCAAGAGAGTTCTTGACAAAAATAATACATCCGGCTGATGCTCCCACTGCATAGCTCACACACGCATTGTACCGCAATGAAAATTCTGCTACCAAGCTATCAGCGCGTCCTCAGTACTAACTTTAGTCTCCTGGATGGCGTGCAAGTCAAGGTCTTTTTCTGCATCAAGCGTTTCAACTGGTACTGTTTGCGATGCGTTTCTGGACCACGTACATTCAGCGTACCAATGCGTAATGGTGCAGTCGTGCTAGCCATGTTGATGACAAAGATGAAAACTACAGTGCTACGCTTACCGTGTGTCGTATACCGTGCAGCGGGAAAACCGGGGTCTTACGCGCCTCGATCCTGTCCCCGAACTGGCGACGATGACGCCGACCGGGTTTCGAGGGCATATTTTTAGGGGCGAAGCTCCTTATAGCGGTACCCGTTCGTCCCGCGTCCCGTCGTAGTATGTAATCAGTCTTACGCTTTGACCTGCAAACATTTTGACCTCCAAGGTGGTGCCGGTGAGAGATTCCTTCTGTGCGTTGTTGAACAACAAAAAATAGTGTTCAATGTACATGCCAATAGCTGATAATGGGGTATGAGAGACAGCAGCATTCGGCTTTTAGTTAACGTGCACGCTGCGATCCCCATTAGCAGCCATTGCATGTACATTGAGCACTATCTGAAGGGAAAGGGTTGGCACGTTATACTAACCACCTTAGTTATAGAAAGGTTTAGCGAGCGTTGAGCCGCAGTGCCATGAATACAATGAACTAGTATATACCATGAATGAACTCGAGGTAGTTAAAGGTGGGAAGTAGGTACGAAGTGCAAGCCGTAAGAAAGTAAAAGCCGAATTCTCCTGTCTCTCATTTCCCATGCAGCCATTGAGCATGTACATTGAGCTCTATCTGCCAGGAAAAGGTTGCTACGTTATACTCGCTGGGCGTAACCTCCTTGGTTTTCAAAAGGTTTAGCGAGCGTTCGGCCGCAGTGCCATGAATACAGTGAACTTGTATATACCATGAACTCGAGGTGGTTAAAGGTGGAAAGTAGACCCGAAGCGCAAACTGTTCGAAAGTGTGCGTGTGCCACCTCTCGTTTAGACCTTGGAATGTCCGCTGGACGGCGGTGCTTCTATATGGGGAATATATGATGAAAAGATGTGAGATGGTGGTACTTGGAGTGTTGAATAGATGGACGAACGGCCACACAGACAGATGCATGAAGGGACGCATGAACGGACGAAGGGGCGGATGCATGAACGAACGCAGGAACGACGCACGCACGGATGGGCGGATGGACACATGGACGGTCGCACAGACCGAAGGAAGCAAGAATGAATGGACGGACGAATGCTTCGCCCCACTCTCCATCATTAATTCCGTGGATATGCTGCCAATTTGTTTACTCTTAGTGCCCGTGACGCGATGCCACAGACACTCCGGGCGTTTCAGGTTGCGTGCCGTGCTTTCCACTCGGTTACGCTTGCCGCGTCCCGTGGTCGCTTCCGGAGACTTTGTGCTGGCTTCTGGCGTAGCGATCTCGCCACTGGTACCCATGTCTTCCTCCATCGATTCTTGAATGTCCTGCTGGCCGCCTGTTGCGGCCAACTTCTCGGATTCTTTCGTTAAGTTTTTGTCGTGTTGCGTTGTCGCGTCGGCTGTCTCTTCTCCAGTTGCCTGAACCATGGCGTCGGGTCCCACGGCATTGCTGCCAGGGGCCGACTTCTCAGCCTCCTCGGCGTCCATTAGATTATCTTGGGCGTCGTCTGTTGGCAGCGCGGTTTTCGTAACTCTGGCATAACTCCTGACGCAGTCTTGACTTTCATGTCCAAACGCTCGGCATACACCGACGTGTTTACTCACACCCTACTATGAAAGCGCACGAGCTTATAGCGTGATGATTTTCGACTGACCATAGTGGCACAAGAGACAAGTAGGTTTTCTTACACTTTTTTTACGTTTGTATCAATACCACAACATGCGCACACGTAATTATAATGTATCTGATGCTTAGACAAACGTAAGTTTTTCAATGGTTGCACAATAATGCACGGAATAATTACTAGAGCTTATGAGGTATTCACGATGGCGAATACCCCCGAGCAAGGCATAGAATGCCTATGGCATTCTAAACGCTGCGCCATCTCTCGACTACTGCCACAGTTACTTTTTTTGAAGCCTCCGAGATTGCAAACACTTGCCGCGCGTTAGCCATTTCAGAAGTCACGTTTTTTTTTTATTCTTCTTGTTACTTGGAAAGGGCGCAGCATGCAGACCTAACTTTGTCTCCGTCGTGGTAGGTGTTCTGTGCTCACGTCGACCTCGTTTAGTTGTTTCATGTTAACGTTTGCTTATATTCTTTTTACGTGCTTACCACAAGTGTGGCCGTTAGCCATGGATACAGTACACCACTAGCCCTTCATTGACAATGTTTTTGATGCGGTAACGACCGTCCTAGCAGTGTATACGTACGTTACAACGTGGGTCTGGCGAGGGAAATAAGCGATGACCTCGCATCCGACAGGGTTTTTCGTGAGCTATGACAGTGGCTAATGGCGTCGCGGCAGCTCTAAAACTTGAGTGGAGGAACTATCGCTGCAGTGCGCAAATTTACTATAACTTTATAGAATGTTGAGCCTACATACGTTTCTGCTTCAGATGCCTCTCGCGATTCGCCTAGCGTGTCAACTTGCAATTATAGTGCGTGCCACAATTTTGTTGTTAGCGCTGTGGCTTTGGTGGTTATTACTCTGGATTCGGAATACTCTTTTCACAAAGGTGAGTGAGTGTTAGTACTTACTTGCTGTGCACAGCTGTTACTAGAAGTGCATTTTGTGTTTTCTCACGACAAAGGAGAATCATGGACTAGAAAGGCAAACTGCACGCGTGCATGATTCCTTCCTGCTTCGCAGTGCTGGCATTAGCAATTCAAAAAGAATGCGATTAAGAATTTGGTTTAACCTACAGAAGTCATTGGTTCACTTTTCACAAAATTTTAGTTGTGATGATGTTTAAAACGTTTCTGATGGTTAAAACCTAGTCTGGCGAATAAACACTAGGGTAAACTTTGCAGCCTGTTTCCCATTGCGTTTTCACCTGCCCTGGTAGCATAGCCTTATTGGATGTTGTGTGACTATGCTGGATGACGCAGGTTCCACTTCCGGCCACAGCAGCCGTATTCGAATGTGGGTAAACTGCAAAGAACATCCTTATGGCGGTAGTGGCACTTATAACTCTATCAATTGTATATGATAGTGCTTTCACGCATGGACTGTCGAGTAATATCAGGTTTCCCAGAATGTTGAAAAATTAAGTGTGATGCTTTTTTACGCGCCTCGTTGAATTCATGAGTGCTGTTGGTGCCGTGCGAAACTAAAAATGCGTGGGTTTACCAAGTATGTCGACACCGTAAATATTCATTATTTTTG
The DNA here is from genome assembly GCF_043290135.1 of Rhipicephalus microplus. Classification (NCBI taxonomy): domain Eukaryota; kingdom Metazoa; phylum Arthropoda; class Arachnida; order Ixodida; family Ixodidae; genus Rhipicephalus; species Rhipicephalus microplus. The sequence continues at coordinate 44,345,162 of NC_134707.1, forward strand.
TACACTCTAAGGTAATTGATAAAGCAAGACTGCTTGGGAAGCAGAGCTCCTTATATTCGTGACAAATTGGTAGTATGAAACAACACGAGACACACAGAGGAGTGTGCGGAGCATCGTGCGAGTGCCTGACGATAAAAAAAGACAGGCTTTTACTCTACACAAAAAACAAACAAAAAAAACGTCACTCCTGCATTGCCTAAAACAATCTTAGGTAAAAGCAATCGCTCGCGACCGTCTGCGGCCGGCTAGGCTTGGCGTGCGCATGCACCCGCGCAAGACCCCCATGATTGAAAAGAAACTTGAACGCTGAAGGAGGAACGTTGCTCCTTGGGTCCTTGCCGCGAGAGGGCGCGACGGGTAAAGCGCCCGAATCGGAGGAAGTCGCTGCACCGAAGGAGGAACGAAGGCCGTTTCTCCATTTTCGCTCCCTTTTTTTTAGAGTGTACTACTACTACTATTACTGCTACACACATTACGGGTGCACGACCGACGTCATAGAAAGCTTCAACCCCAAATTAAATGCACAAATTTTTTTACACGTATACGCAGCGGGTATTATGCTTTTTCCAGGAATGACGACGGAAGACGCAATGAATTTTTTTTTATAATATTGCTCCTTCAGTAGGAACTCATTCGTCCATAATTTTTGCCAGTAAAAAATTACAAAAATGAATATTTCTCGTAATATCTTTTTGACTATTCCTGAAATATTTATATTCATTTATGTTAGGTTGCCTGATTCCAGGCCATTCCTCCATGGTGGATATGAGCCACAAGTTTAAGATCTATATCTATATTGATTACTGACGTAGTGGGTAACCAGCAAGTGTGATTGCAGCAGCTAGTCAAAGAGTGTTAAAAAAAGGCCTTCTAGCTTTCGCTGTCACAGCAAAACTCTTCTAGCTTTCGCTGTAACAGCGCTACTTCTTCCAGGCAGGCCTGCTGTTTTTTTTTCGTTTTGTAAACAGTTTTCCTTTGCTGTTGCCAACAATTATATTTTAATACTCATGGTAATGTGAGAACATGCCTGATATGAAGTCTGAATAGGGTCAATTTGCCACGCACTTTGACGCTCCGATGTAGCTCAGTGGCAGAGCGCTGGGCTGCCGCGCAGAAGACGTGGTTCAATTATCTTTTTGCCCTAGGTAATTTTTATTTAGTTTCTTTTTCATTTCGGTCAACAGCATTGGTGGCGGCAGTGGACCTTTACGTCACCTTAATCAGACCTTCTGTTCTTTTATAATTTTTCTGTGTATTGTTTCGGGGGAGAAGGGCACTGGTTTTGTGCGTCTTCCCTAGATTCGCCGCGATTACTTCTCTTTCTGGGTATAAGTTCATCGAACAACACCTCTCAACGTTAATGGCTAGATTTTCTTGTCTTCACCTTTATTACCACGTGACCTTTCGCGGAAGTGCTGGTTGCTTTCAGAAAACAATGCTGCATGCCTCCAAAAAGCTCTCATTCGAAGCACAGGCCAAGAAGACACAAAGGGCATTAGGATCGGCTAGTTAACAGCACCCCTAGGTTGCAGGTTATTGTAGCTGAAACAACAACTTTTACACGCTTCCATCTTGCCCAGTTCATTTATTATTTCTTTTGCTACTTACTTGTGTCTCAAATTTTCTTTCCTATAAAACGATGAGTCTTTGCTCACAACCAACGAATAGACAGCCACCCATAAAATTATGTGATTCGAGCTCTTTAACACTATCATGTTGAATGGAGAAAAATTCTTCGGTAACAGAGTTTATGATTGGGTTGTTATGACGCCAAAACAAGGTTACGCAACGAAAGAAAGGCTCGATTCATTATATACCATTTAGACCTGATTACGTATCCTTCCAGTTACGTGTGACGAATTACACATAAATATCTCGGACGTAGTGTGAAGGGAACATAATTTATAGTATTAGCTTTTAGTTTAATGTAAAAAAGTCAGGATTCTCACTCTAGATATTATTTGCAATATTGAAGGGGAATTATATCGGTGGAATCATCACTCAATCAGCTGGTAGCACCGACATGGTCGCTGGCGAACAAGCGCAGTCTTTCTCTTTTTTCAGTGTGATGCACTTGTACCTCGGCGTAAAGCGTATGACTTGTGTAACGTTTCCCAAAATCATCACCTGAAATAACTGGTACCTGACACAAAGGTTGGGTGAATCCGTACACAAACTCCCATAGCCCGGCCTGTGTTATTTCTCGAAAAAGAGAGAGAGAAATAGAGAATGTAAGAAGAGAACTAGTAAAAAATGCTCACTAAAAATATTTCACGAGGTGGTTTCAGATTCCGCGTGCCTTCGATCCAAAAGCAAATCGTCGTAAACTCCAGGTTATCTACAACCTTTTTTCAATGCATGAAAATAATAGAAGCAAACATCATCACACATTCCAATACAATTTGTCGTTTAGGCATTATGCTTACATGCAAACACGTGTCAAACAGAATGTCAGACAGCCCAACACAGCTTTTAAAAAGCGGTAAAAACACACAAGCGTCCCAAATTCCAAGCCATCCCCGAACAGGGTCATCACTCTCAAACAACAATACGCACACTGATTTCTTCTCGAAAAAGATACATTGGTCGAGCATGCTTACATGCTTGTAAACCACTATACATACTTGTTTCGACACTCTACTAAAGCCAATTATTGCCTTATAGTATATGAAGCAGAAAGGTGCATTGTGGAAAAGGAAATTGTGCATGGGGAGAAGAGCTGTGATGGTGAAGAGCAAGGGATAATAAGGCACAGGCAAGAAGCATATAGAAAGAGAGAAATGGAAACCTGGGCAGAACCATCTCGAAACTCGCGTTGGTTGACGGGTAGTAGTGCTGACCGGTGCCTTCAAACTATGTAGGCAAATCACCAGTGTACGTTCGAGGAAGTCAGGTGGTAAGCTGCGAAGCTTATTCAAATTTTCGCCTCCTACATTTTTTACTACATCGAAAATGATTGAAGCCCATATGCGTAGATTCAGGGTCACTCTAAACAACCCCATAGAAACCCAAAATTGCACAAGCCCTTAACTTTGGCGTCTCTCGAATTCCTACGGCGATTTTTTGATGTTAAACCACAGCGACAGTTTCTTGCTCATTTTCGTTTTTTATTGATACAAAGAAAGCATGCACACTGATCTGCTGGGGCACTTTCTGCGTTCAACCTTTATGAAGCGCATTGTATAGGACCACTGACCGTTCAGAAACACAGCTATCTACAGAGTGACGGTACCTCCAGTGAGCATACCTTGTACGCCCTCAAGTCTCGCATTCAACTTGAGCGGCGCTGAAGCTGTCCGTGACCTGACTGATACTAAACTGTTCTAACCAAGTAAGATTCGATCTGTGACTTCAGGTGCAGATGTGACGTGTTTACAGTTCACAATCATGGACGTAATTACGGGTAAATTGTTATTGTACTTTTGTAACTGTGCAGCGTGAAGGAGGAAAACTGGTGAACCTCGGATTCATTGTCGCCCCGCCGCGGTGGTCTAGTGGCTAAGGTACTCGGCTGCTGACCCGCAGGGCGCGGGTTCGAATCCCGGCTGCGGCGGCTGCATTTCCGATGGAGGCGGAAATGTTGTAGGCCCGTGTACTCAGATTTGGGTGCACGTTAAAGAACCCCAGGTGGTCTAAATTTCCGGAGCCCTCCACTATGGCGTCTCTCATAATCATAGAGTGGTTTTGGGACGTTAAACCCCACATATCAATCAATCAATCGGATTCATTGTCTACCAGGGAGTTGAGGTATGTTCAATATGTCGCACTGGTTCATATTTTGGCTCGTTCTTCAGCATGGTTTGCTAATAAGAATGAATTATACACATTATCGGTGATGACTGATAAACAACTGAATAGAATTTATTTCATTTCTCTATTAATTACCATTTAAAATTACTTGGTTGAATTATTCTGTCATTTCCCGCCTGTTGCTTTTCAAAATGTCATACAATGAAGAACGCATTAGCATTTCAATAAAGCACTCTTTATGTAACATGCTTCAATTAGCGGTCACTATTCGAAGCACAGGACAAAAAGTTGCAGAGACAAACTACATTTTAAACGTAGATGAATATAAGGCCCCTCGACAAAGAGATAATACGGCGGCCATCGGTACCATGTGTGGTACCGAAAATATAATGTGGACTACGTTACCCGGATAACTAGCGCACAGTGGCGGCCACCACGATTTTCTTTCGCTATATAGGCGCTGCGTCATGCGCTTTGTTTGTTAGGGATAATGTAGGTTATATAGTAGTTGTTAAATAGCCTGCATGAAAACGGCTCTGTGACAATAATATTTTTTCTCCATTCGAATTCAAGTTGAACAGTGCCGAATGGTAGCCGAAATGATCTAATATTAAGGTAAATATCAAATACAAACATTTTGTTAAGATATAAAGAAAAGAAATATTGAGATATGCTCATGTATTCGAGCAAATAACGTGTTCAGTGACTGCCACAAAAGCACTTCACCTTGTCATGCTAAATTACAAACAGTAACACGTGTCCCTGATTCAGGCGCTCTCTCTGGCAAATCGCGGTGCTTATGCCAGTGAAAGAAAAAATAGACACACTCTTGTAAAGCTTTGTGTGCCACAAGCTTTTTTTTCTAGGGAGCGTTGTCACAATTTTATTTGTGCTAAATACGTAACATTGATTTTCAATTTTTTTGCAGATGCTCGAGAAATGTATCACCACTGTTTTCGCACGCCAAGGTGGTGCACCTGAAGGAAGAGTATCCATTACTAGATTTTGGTGCAGAATAAGTTTTTAAAGCGGGCTCGAAGTCTTCAATACTACGTATGTTAGGTGGAAGTTATGAATACACAATGGATATCTAAAATGAGTCTCTATTTGATGGGTCTGAATTTTCTAAACCCGTGTGGACATTCGAATTATGCGCTAGTCTGAGAAATGTTCAAATTTTCAGACGAGAATTCGATTATTCTTTTTCGATATGCTGCCCGGCCCTTGTTGGACTACTTCAGTTCGAAAAAAAAAACAGGTTAGACCGTCTCTGCCTGTTTTATGTATCTTTGCATCTGGAAATAATTTCAGTCAAATGACGCAAATTTGGTGCAAGGCATTTGAAGCCGTAGTGGTAACAGTTGTAGAACTAGATGTAATGGCTGATTGAAGCTTGACAATGGAATCGTTTAAAACAGCATTTTTGTTTGTAGCAGCTGTCACTTTTTCAATCGCATCGCCTAACTGCACTGACAAGGCTATATGACCCTCCTCTAATGTCTGTATTAGTGAAATAGCTGCAGGAAAGGGTTTCGCTTTAGACCTGGTCTTGGGCCCTTGGTTCGATTTAACATCAGCCGACAGCATATGGAACATTTTGAAGATGACCACACAAATGTGACATATTGGTGACAAAGATAGTTTGAAAGCATCATACTATTTGGCTGGACACGACACCCCAATGAAACAGTAATTGCTACTTCTAACATAAACAGTGTAATATGTTCATCGACAATTTTCCTTGACCAACATAGGATGGGCGGGCTGTTTTCTTCCCGACTGGGAGGCAATCAAAGGTAGGCCTAACACTCGGGTAATGTTAGCGCATATCGTCTTCTTGCTACAGACGTGACCGGCTCGTTTAATTCCTGCTTCCGCCGCATTCGTCACCAGTGCCCGCGAGCTCTTATTCGCGAGCAGTACATAAGATGCACCGAGACTTGTTATAGATTTGTATTTTTGTATACAAGTTGACGGTGGCACCTAAGCTAAGGGGAACGACAATTGGACTTTAAAAGAGTTCATATAAGTGCTTTGCTTACACAAAGCACTTCCCACTTTTATGAAGCGTGCAACTTCGTCAGCACGTTCATGCGGCCGTGACGACGAGGATCTATCACCTTTTGCTTGACAGTTCGAAACACGACACACACTGAAGGCGACTCGAGCAGGAACTCTATACGTTGGATCCTAAGCGGCCGTTAGCGCTGGATAAAATAATAGACCCATGGTCATATAAAACAAATGACAAAGCAAGGAAGGTGCAGCAACGCTTCTTCGAAGAAATGAAGATTTGTGACTAATACTGAGTGGACTATAAATAAAAGTGAGCGTGCTGACTACGTTTTCTTCTGCAGAAACCCAGATAGACCTTCCTATGATCCGCTGTTGAACCTTCTGAACTGAATACGACCATGTAGCACGCATGTTCAGGGTTACACCTCAATAAGCTCGTTTATAAGCCTGTGCAACTCGGTGGTTCATCGAATTGTGAAAAGGTTAGGTTGCAACATCGCATCACGTTTGCGCTGGCTAGCTCCGCTTCTGTTACTTTGTGTCAGTAGTGCGTCTTGCAGCGAAATTGTTTTGTAGGTTTCGATTGGCAGGTGGTGCAATCAAATGCTGTAGGAATAATTTGGCTTTAGTTGCTTTTAGCAGCGAATAACAGAAATGCCACTTCCAGAGGCAGAGTTCATTTTTTTTTTTAGTTTTCTGGAGGAAGACCTACAGTCCGCCTCCGTGTCGGGCCACAACAATTCCGCATCTTGTTCTTTCCGCGCCTGGTGTTCGTCACTGCGCACCGGAACATGAAGTCAGAAGAGGAGTGTGGATGGATGGATGGATGGATGGATGGATGGATGGATGGACGGACGGACGGACGGACGGACGGACGGACGTATGTATGTATGTATGTATGTATGTATGTATGTATGTATGTATGTATGTATGTATGTATGTATGTATGTATGTATGTATGTATGTATGTATGTATCCGGCTGGGCCCTTTAGATCTGGTGTTGGCTCATGCCACCAAGTCATGAAGTAAAGTAATATCATTATGTGTTTACGAATTGAATTTCACTCGCGCCTTGAATGTAGCCACAAATAGGTTAGCCTCCTGATGATTATTTCTACTCGTTTGAAGTATATCTTGTGTCCACTGTCCCTAAACCCCAATGTTTTGAAAAATTCCGCGCCATTCCGGGATCACATGTGCCGCCTGGAGATACAGTGCATGCTCAACAATGACGTGACAGGCAGCGTTTCGGCAAAGACACATCTCATGCGGGCGATGATCTTCCTTTAGCTGTGGCAAAGGTAGCCGGTGATGTGTCGTGGTTGTTCAAGACGCTGTAAACGAGACACGTTGACTGCGAAACGGTGTAATGACCTTTCGCGCTTTTTGAAGCAACCAGTATTTTGGGTAGTCTTGTCGAAGTGGTAGCATAGCGGGTTGGGAGCATGCTGGGTGTCAGTGTGTCTGAATGCGTGTCGCATGATGAGAAGTGAGCGAGATGGCATCCTCTGTGGCTGTCAACAGAATTGCTTTTGCGGGAATCTCTGGCACGGAGATAGATTAGGGGCAACATGGCACGCGGCAGCAGCCTTGCTGATACATCGCCGCCGCCGAGCCACTTCCCTTAAGCAATTCATCAGCCCCGCATTGCCTAAAATCAGGCCAGGCAGCCCTGACATTAGTGGGTGGGCTTGGCAGCTGTGACACAATGCAGTTCGCTTACCCGTTCCGCGCAACAATGCAGGTGTTCCTTGTAACTGTCGCTCGTCTGCTGATGCCCGGCCTGGCAGTCACTTCGTTGGACCAATCATCAAACTGCACCTTCCTGCCTGGCAATGGCGAAGCAGGCACTGTCCAGCCCTCCTCTGCTACTACTCCGACGCTGTTGCCAGCGCCGTGGCTAGACTACTCCTCCCCCACTTCACCTTAGACAGCCGCATCGAAGTCAACATCCCCACTCCAAGCACCTGGGGCCGAATTCACAAAGCTTTCTCTTTGGCTACGCAATTTCTTAGGCAAAAATTCTCTTATCTGGAGGGACTACTATAGCGCGGGTACGAATTTAACTTATTCGGCACTTAAGAGGGCAAGGAGAACACACGATAGCCGATGAAACGACAAGGAAAGAAAGAAGTGTGTGCCGATAATATCAAGGTAGCACGCAAAGCGTCTAGCATCGAGAGTATACGATGATAGCCAATGATTTGCTGCATCTAAGTTTCAGTTCCGCGAGCGTCTGCTACAGCGCTTACGGGATGCCGCGTACGTTGTAATAGACGTTTTGGTGGGCTGTACAAAGCCAAGCACTCGCCTTTAATCAACGACTGTAGCTAAAGAAATAATTGCTCGATGGCCTTAAGCCACCGAGCAATCCATGCACTATCTCGCCAAGTACAAGTAAACAACACTCCAGGTGCACCACATAAATGGCCCCGCCGCGGTGGTCTAGTGGCTAAGGCACTCGGCTGCTGACCCGCATGGCGCGGGTTCGAATCCCGGCTGCGGCGGCTGCATTTCCGATGGAGGCGGAAATGTTGTAGGCCCGTGTGCTCAGATTTGGGTGCACGTTAAAGAACCCCAGGTGGTCGAAATTTTCGGAGCCCTCCACTACGGCGTCTCTCATAATCATGAAGTGGTTTTGGGACGTTAAACCCCACATATCAATCAATCAATCGCCACATAAATGAAACCACACATAAATCGATGCATGCAATGTTTGAATATGTGCCTCGAATGTCTTCCCCTATTTAACGCGACCAGCTACCTTACATTTCATTAAAGCTGCGCTGCTACTTAACTAATTCGGTGCAATCTAGCACGGTATATTGGTGAACGTAAGGGTGTTTTGTACCTATAGTCAAAGGTAGCCTTTGTTACAATATTCTTATTACAAGACACTTGAGCGACTTTGATGCCTGCAGACGAATTGTGCGGAAATAGATAACAGCAGTAATCAATTGAAATTGTGACCGCAATTTTGCTGGTTCCATGCACCGCAGCAATTTTATAAAGCCGGAGTGAGAGAACGTGCATTCATTGATATGTGGGGTTTAACGTCCCAAAACCATTATATGATTATGAGAGACGCCGTAGTGGAGGGCTCCGGAAATTTAGACCCCCTGGGGTTCTTTAACGTGCACCCAAATCTGCGCACACGGGCCTACAACATTTCCGCCTCCATCGGAAATGCAGCCGCCGCAGCCGGGATTCGAACCCGCGCCCTGTGGGTCAGCAGCCGAGTACCTTAGCCACAAGACCACCGCGGCAGGGCGCGAGAACGTGCATACGCTTACGCTTAGGTATATGTCTCCGTAAAATGAGGGAGACTCGTCGGGATGTGTCTCAGTGCTAATGCTTTTCACAAAACACGGTGCAAATATTTCGTCCAGCGTTGTTTGAGGGCGCAAACAAAGCAAGGGACGTGTATACGAGTCTTGAAGTCGAGAGACGTTATCACACGTGCAAAAAGGATGAACAGAGAGAGAGCGAGAGACTCTCGTTTCGGCTTCGCGAAAGCTTGAAATTTATAGATAATAAAGACAATTTTCTGGCCCAGCAGACGTCAGAGAAAGTCTCCGCAAAACAGCGTCAGATGCTCGGAGAGCATAAAAAAGTGGAGTACGCGTTATATGGGAGTGACAGCCACTCAGAAAGCGAGATGAAGTGTGACTGTCCTTAGATGTGAGAATCAATGCTAATTAGGTGAGTTGAGTTAATGAGCCAAAACTTTCCTAAATAACGATAATGGGAGCAAACTGAGCATTCATCTAGTGAAAATGACACTAGTGACAGTGAACTCATAATAGTTGATTAGTGTTGTCACAGGCCGATAGATATTTTTAATTTCTTATTTATATTTGGCAAACTATGAGAAGGTAGCCTACGTTAGAGCCGGCTATCCCAACGTTATGACAGTAATGTACAAGAATAAATAGCGCACGGTTATACAGTCACACGTGGTGGTTTCTATCTTCTAGTAACCTTGGGCAAACGCATTTCAACTATTTTTTCTATTTTTGACAAAGTTTCACCAGACGTTTTTGCATTTGGCTTCGTTCGAAGGAATGACGATATATCAACAATAGGGCGAATGCAAGCACTGCTGCAGTGGACGAGCGGTTACAGCGCTCAACTACAATCTAGGAGGTACTTGGTTCGATTCGCAGAATCACTGGGCACTTTTTTTTTTCAAAGAGGTTGCCCGGCTTGACATTATGTGTGGTGGCGGGTACTAATTTTTTGAGAAGTAGGCTTTCACACTTGCTTCTTTCACTCCCCTTTTGACCCAAAAGCGCTGTACTGTGCTCCTTCAAAAATTAAACAATTCAGGGTTCATAATTTTCTCCTCCATCCTCTCTTATCCCAAAGTGTCCAGTGCTGAAATACCAATATCATACCTGGTATAATACTTTTTACGTGTTTGGATATTCGACCAGCAATCAGTCTTCACGGTGTTTTGAAGAAAATCTACACATGCAGTGAGCTAACTGCTTGCAGCCAAGTTGACTGCCTTTGTAGGGACACGCTTTCGTGCTAATTTGGTGGGCATCAACACATGCAGCAAGACCATAGAGCACGGACAGTCAGAGCGGACGCAAACAGAGTGATTAGTTTGTGTCTTCTCTCCCGCTATTTGTCATGCTGCACGCTTCAGTGTAATGTCGCTGTCAATGGTTAAAATGAACTATAGCAGTTAATCGAGTTCTGGTGAGAGGGTCCCCTATTGTCCAGAATGGAACAGAACAATGGCAATTTGATTTGTGTTATAAAGAGATACCCTGCTTTTGGTTACTATAATAAATTTCTAAACTGAAGTTTATTTTTTATTAACAACAGTTCCAGTGCATATGAAAGGTGCATGGACAAAATTCGTGTATTCAGCTTGACTAGGTTTGTGACCTTAATTGTAATTGTGAACCGGTATCACAGTATGCATAAATATCACACACATATACAACCACGGGTGATAGCTTGCTTATTCTGATTAAAATTGAAAGGTTGAAATTGACATATTCAACCAACGCAATGTGTACGAGATATGCCATGTAGAGTAGCTATGCTCTAAACTAATCTTCGCAGGTTCGTTCCATTGTACCCAATTTTTCGCCCATGACTGTAGATTGGTAAATGAAACAACTTCTTCGAACACACATATTCTGTGTAAGGTTACATTTATTTTTATGCAGTACAAAACAAATTGATATGTATAATGGCTCAAAAGAGAAATAACTAGAAATAAATTCAGCCAAATCATTACCAAACTTACTCACCAATGATAAATGGATTCTCATTTTAAAGATACATACATACATACATACATACATGCATACATACATACATACATACATACATACATACATACATACATACATACATACATACATACATACATACATACATACATACATACACACACGCATACATACACGCATACATACACGCATACATACACGCATACATACACGCATACATACACGCATACACACACACATACATACATACATACATACATACATACATACATACATACATACATACATACATACATACATACATACACACATACATGCATACATACATACATACATACATACATACATACATACACACATAAGTACACCCATACATACATACATACACTCAGGTGTACATATTAAAATGAATGGCTATAAAACAACAATTCTAATACACTCACTTTGAATATACTACAGAAAGTAACTTACGAGAGAAATCCACCGGCACTGTTATGTCTGAGCATGGTGTTTCTCGAACCATCTCGCAAAAGCTTGATGCATAGTTTTCCGCTGCTTCCCAGTGAAAAGCAGTTTTTATAAAAAACACAAGAATAAAGCCCTTGACAATGTCATGCTAAAGGAAAGGGCTGTGCATCAATATTTTGTACATGTCTACAATATCACTCTGTTTATTTACATAGCTTGGCTCATTCACAACCTACTAACAAAGCATGTTAGGACACTTGGGCTGAAAGTTGGCACAGCGCGAGTAAATTCTAGACAATACATGAATAATACAATTGTAAGCTACTAAGCTCCTTGGTGCAAACAGTGTTTATATTGACAGCTATAGGTGCCATTTCGTTTCCCCAAAACACTTCTCAAAAGTAGAATCAACTTTATTTATCTAAAGGTTTCTATTCTGGCGCGTCTTGGTGGCTCAACAGTGGAAGTGACGCTTTCGGCCAAGAAAACAAAGACCAATCATTTTTCCAGTTCGTGAATTCACCCCATGATAACATTGAGGCAGCTAGTAGGAGTGCTTTTGGAGAGAGGAAACCACCACATTCCCACCAGTTGTGGCCTTGGGTAGCTACTTAACTTGGACAAAAATGATGAAAAACACTCCTCAAGAAGACTTCAAAGTTTGCACATCAACACAGTTCCCATGCAGCTGTCTATTAGTCTGCTTGAAAAATATTGAGTTTACTGGTGGGCGAAGACTGTACACTATGGGAGGTGATGCTCCAGTGCACTGCATGTATGTCTTGCTGCTGGCCTCAACTGCGATGTTGCTCAGCACATATGTGTAAAATAACAACTAATACTATGCCACTGCAAAGTAATTATGAGTCATTTGCATGAAACAGGGACAACAATAAAAGAACATAACAACATTTGCCTTCACAAAGTTCAAAAAATGTAAATAAATTTCCACAGAGTTCTCACAAATCATCTGAGGATAGTAATTAGTTGTAATCACATTCTTACTTCCGCTAACAAACTATTTTAAGATGCCAGATTCAATATTAGAGTATACCAGCACTTTTGTAGGGCTAAACGATTGTACAAGCACCTAGAAAAACACAAGTGAATGCAAGCTATAGCTACATTTAAAAATAAATACTTTTATTTCTAGTCTGAGTAGAGCTGCATAGATGATAAGTCACTTACATTACATCATGAAAAAACCTATCCGAGCAAAGTATATAATTAAAAAGTTACACTTACACAGTAGATAAGTAGACTGTTGAAGGACGAACAGGCAGTGGGATAATACCTAAGCACTAAAATCTACTGTTAAGATATGCTAGAAGTAGTGATGATCCTCTTCCTCCAAAATAAAATAATCCACATAGATTCACTTCCCAGAGCTTATACACTCATGGCATCATTGGTGCTATACAAATGAGTGTACAGTGAAGGATTACATCGACTAAGTATATGATTACTGCATCCATGGCTTTACTTCTTGTACTACGAAGAATGCAAACACAGTTACCATTGGCAACCATGGATGCTGTGATTTCTGGCATGTAAATGTGGAGGCACGCAGGCACTTAACACACATGCTAAAAACTTCAGCTCAAAAATATTTGCCCACTAACACTACAGCAGCCTTTAAATTAGTGTCATAGTTTGGTATCTTCCATGCAAAATTTAGATAATTTCGAATGCAAGCAAAGCAACTGCTGATTAATGCACTGCTAAGAAGTTAAGCAGCAGCTGCTCCTGACGTCACAATGTGCTCTTTCTGCTGTTGTAAACTTTGAGCAGGAGAACAGACACTGGCAGTCCTTTTATACTTGTTGGTCTTCTGTGCTCTGTTCTTGATACACTGTACATGACCGTGAAGCACCGAACCCCTTGTTACTGCTGGAACTTAGAAAAATACAGATCATTGTTACAACCATGCTACATGCAAGAGTGTATAGTTGTCAATTATGTGCTCACGTTTACAGATATTGTATTTTCAGAAGCCAATGACAAGCCTCAACACACACACACAAACAGTGAAGACTGAAAATATATTTGATATGATACAAGAGCAAAACTACAATGTTTTAGATGAAGGCATGAAACTTCTGACAGGCATAAAAAGCCCATAGAGTTTCTTCTATTTCGACTTTACACTAGATGCGAGAAGTAGACCACAAATAAGTTCACTAAGAAACACAAGTTAGACTGCATTACAACACAACAGCCAATGTTCATAACTTTAAGGCTGTCTAACATAGCCAGCTCACCATACCGCATATAGGAGCAAATGGGCAGTCTAGAAGACACAAAGAACTTGTGGATTATGAGTGTGCTTGTTGCTGACATCTATTATTCTAAATGAAGAAAACCTTTCAAAAATGCACTTCATCAGGGGAAATAATCATGCGCAACAAACACAACGATCTCCTACAGGTGCCACCAACACTCACTATTATTGTTGATACCAGTGTCTTGCCGGATGGATATGCTGCGTCCTGCACAGAACACCAAAGGAGTGCTCCATGACTTAGATTGCATGTGTGCTAGCTGCATCGCTCTGCTGCTGAAATAGGCTAGCCACAGACAGAGAAATGAGCAGCCATGGCTTTGAAACACACTGAACGTCACCTTTAGAGATGAACAATGCATACTTAAGTCAGGTACAATTTGTAGAAAAATATATATCACTATGCAATCGCGGTGAAATGGTTCGGCTGAAACACAAGCAACAGCACTGAGAGAGAAAAAGCTACATTAGGTAAAAGATGCAGTTACTAGCCCTCTGTCATCTGAGGCTTCTTCAATAGGTCTTTCTCCTTGCAAGTTGTGAACAGCCAGGCAATTTTCACCCACTTGCTATTTCCTTCCAGAGCACTCGATCCACAGAGGGAGTCACAAGCTCGAGAGCTCAATAAGGAATCAAAGTATTTGTGCTCGTATCAAAGCACAAGCTTTTGAGTCTCAGAAATTTGGAGTTCCATTCATAAGCTGCAGGCTTTCAGCTTTCAACATTCTCAATTATCTTGCAATTTAGTTCTATAAATGTCGAATAAGAATTATGTGTAAGAATATTACAGGTATCCACTGAAAGCAACCATGCTTGGGTTTTCAATTTGTGCACAGTAAGTGGTGTTCACGTAATCGTATGTATTAAAGAAAAACTAACCTTGCAGCCAGCCGTTAGGCAGTTTTGTGCCCTCGAAGCTCCCAAGCAGATCGCAGTCCTTCCAGATGAGGCTGCCATGCATGCTTCCACGCCATATCCGCTGAATGATAACAGTCCCAGCAGTGAAAAAGGCTTGCACAGTTAGGGAGAACGTGTCCTTCCTATTTTTGTACAGGTTCTTCAAGTAATGATGAGGATTGATGTTCCAGAATGTGCAACCGATGCATCACAGGACCTTAACAAACCAATCTCGGCGATCATGGAAGAGCCAAAAACGAGATATTTAAAAACAATCATTAAAAGCACTCACTTCTAATACTTATTTGAGGAAGCTATCAGTTCGTTAAAGTGACCAAAATCTGCTATAATCACTTTGAAATAAACTGAAGCCTCATGTAAAATTGACGTACCGCAATATATATGGCCTACTGCAGTATAGAACTACCACAGTGGTAATCGTCTATAGAACAAGTGCAACCTGGCTCATGAAAAATAAATTCACATTAACTTTTCAACTATCAAACGTGGTTAATCGACAGGCCCAACCTCATAATCAAACAAGAGCTCACTTGCATCAAATCACAAAAAACTTTGATGGCAGCATTTAGTAGCCGTCGGTGTCATAAGGAACCAAACACGGCCAACAGGCAAAGGGCATCTGCAGACTGGAAGCTGCCAATGACAGCAATGAAGGGCTGGCCAGGCGTGCACGTCCATTGATAAAGTGTAAGAACTGGCCATGACCGGCTGTTGTCAAGGCTCTAGTGCCGTGCAAAGCGATGGCCAGACGAACTCGAGAACCTGTAGTTAGGCGATATTGGCCTACAACTTCATCCAAAGCGATGCACCGGTGAAATCTTTGCTTTTTCTGGGGGCCGGAGGGAAGCTTGACGTTCACGGGCTCTCGCTGCCACATAGAACTCTCAAGTTGTTACCGAAGAAGAGTCTAGGCGTGCTTCCAAAGTAACACGACCCACAACAGAATGTAGCATCTCGCAGTTTCGGCTGATCACATCACAGCGCTAGGACTATGGTTATCACAATAAGGAGAAGTGACGACTTAACAAACAAAAGCGCCAAGCTGCCCCACCACAACTTCTCAGGGCAAAACAGTTATCAACGCTGTCTTTCAATTTTCGGTCACACGAGCACAGCTTGTTCACAAGTCTTGGAACGTCAACACAGCACCACTGTTCACAACGAACATCGTTTCACTCCTGAACAGTACATTGCTCTCAAGTAAATAGAAGCTTACGGGCTAACTAGTGGCGAAGCAAGAACCAAGCGCGTAGTTCATACGTTTCCGTACGTACTTGGGGTCACTCAAGTAACGTGTGAAAACGCTGTCAATCCGAAATGTCACACAGCACACAACTGAGAGACTGGAAAGTCAAGCGAACGAACTGTTACCGGCACACAAACACACATTGCAGGCTTCTCGAGTGCTAGTTGCCGTCGACACATCGACGCCGATCACCGCTTGATAACCACACCGACGCACAGGCTTCGCTGCGCTTCACCGTACACCATTGCACTGCCACAGCTTTCCGCACTGCTTACACGCACCGAAAGAGCTGTTGTAATCACAACACATCTGGTCAAACGCTGAAGTAACTCGTGCGAGAAGCGTTTGCTGAAAGTCGCACCAACCGATATGCTGTTTACGACGCCATGTTGTTTTCGACAACTGCGCAGCACATAAGAGAGCTCTTAGAAAGTACTTGCACTATTTTCACGGCGTGACAAAATTTTCTCTTATGTGCGAGGGGGGTGATATGACGAACAGGACAGGAGTGCCAGATGAAAGAAGTCTTTTGGCAACGTCACGGAGTGAGCTGATGTGGAGGGTATTGCTTCACAACCAATCACAAGCTGTGCCTGTCGGCCAAGCTATCGTCTGCTCGCGTTTGTCGTCTGCTTCGATCAGAGCATGCGACAGGGGATTCGCCTTCGCAACGCTATTATTCTCAGGTCAAGTGGTCGCTGCGTCGCACAAAATACATGTCAGTGGCTCGCTCTACCTTTGAATGATGTTCGTGCGCCAAGTTGAATGGCTGGTAATATACGCAGGGATGAATTCAGCCAAGGTTTGCTCCAGAATCGTGAGGGTTTGCATATTTTTGATGTCATACAAAGTTACTAGGGTCATTTCATTCCGATTGCTTGCCATATTATCACGGTCCATATCGGTGTCTGAACAGTGCAGGTGAAGATGCATGATTTGTTTGTAGTTCCATGCGTAATCACGCGCACCCCTAACACGCTTTGGTTTACAAAGTACGCTTTGTTCCAGATCGTCCTAAAGTGTATCGACAGCTGTATTTCAGAGATCGCAACCATTGGACAGTTAGAGCCAATGAAAGTACACTAGAGCACAAACTTTATGAACCACTCACTGAAAACTTTCTCTCATTTTTATTTCGAATAGCGTGCAAAGAATGTGTTCCCAATAACCTCTTTGGTGGTATTTTCCACCAATGAAGCAAGGATCTCGAGTCGCACTTTTAATTGGATGAGATGGGGCGCAACACAACACTATAACAAATAAGGTTGATGCTATGCCATGGCGCGTTCAAATGCACCGACCATTCACGTATCACATTGGTTTTCATCTAATCACAAATCTTTACATGCGTAGTTTTATGCCATTGACGCCCAATAGAATTCTTCAATTACTGCGACTTCGAACTTATTGGACGATGGTGGTTGTCAACACCATCCACTGCGTACAAGGGAAACAACACGCGAAGCTCAAAGCGTCGAAAGAAATAAAAACGCACCAGCAGTCATCAGGCAGCCCTTAATGGGCGTGAATTAACTCAAAACCAGCCAGGGCACCAAAGTATACCGCCGCGGCAGCAGGTTCTAAGTAGCCACATTGTTCCTAAGAGTGGTCCGGACCTCTTTTATGATTTTCTCTCAGCCATGCTGTTTTTACGCACAATTTCGCTTTGTGAATCCACTTACGAGCACTTTTCAGTGACGTAAGCAAGTATAGCAGCTGCATCACCATCGCTGACATGTTCCCGGGCAGTCACAGCGCGCTTTATTTGCAGCGGCTGATGTGACAACTATGGCCTCTTAGGACATTTTTTCGTTTCGTGAATCGACTTACGCAACAAAATTTCTCTTGCGCAAAAATGTTTTCGTAAGTGAGTTTTGTGAATCCGGCCCCTGTATATCGCGAGTGGTCACCGGCGTCACCTTGTAGGCTTGGCAGATGTGACACAATGCAGTTCGCTTACCCGTTCCTCCCAATAATGCAGGCGTTCCTTGTAACTGTCGCTCGCCAGCTGATGCCAGGCCTAGCAATCACTTCGTCGGACCCATCATCAAACTGCACCTTCCTGTCTGGCAATGGCGAAGCAGGCACTGTCCCGCCCCCCTCCGCTACCGCTCCGACGCTGTTGCCAGTGCCGTGGCTAGACTACTCCTCCCCCACTTCACCTTGGACAGCCCCATCGAAGTCAACATCACCACTCACATTGCCGCAATTCTAGCCGACACTACCGCAACCACGCACTTGGTTACCGAACTTGAAAAACGGCTGGATGACGCAGAAAACCGGTCACGCCGCAACAACTTAATCTTCTATAACCTTCCGGATACTAACGCCAAAGAAATAAATATTGAAACAGAAGAACTTATAATTAACCACTGTCTTGAACACTTGAAAATAAAAATTGACCCAAAAGAAATTGACCGAGTGCATCGCCTTTGCCGCCACACCAATGATCGCTGCCGCCCAATAATTGTCAGGTTCACATTCTACAAACCAAACAAAACACCCTCTCAAATGCCAAAAAGTAGAAAGGAACAGATTTCTGCATTGGCGAATATTATTTCCTCTCAGTTCGTACTTCTCGCCGTCATCTCGTTGCGTTCGCTAATCAGAAATCAGGTAAATTTCAGATCCGTTTCAAAACTTTGTATATGGGTTGCAAACGCTACAATTTTGACCACGGATCACAATCGGTTACAGAAGTCGCATAGCGATCACCGCGCCCGCAGACTAAACCGCACCACCGCCAAAACCAAACAGGTAATAAACTTTCTTTTTCTGTTATCTTCACTAATGTTCGTTGTCTCATGCCAAAGTGCCAAGTCTTGTCGAACGTTATGGCGTCTTCCAACAGTAATATTTTGGTACTAACAGAAACTTGGCTAACCGATGAAGTTACTGACGCCGAAGTGCTCTCGGACTTACCCGATTATCAGTCATTCCGCCCCGACCGCAAACGCAGCCGGGGCGGGGGTGTGCTAATCTCTGTTGGCCCAGAAATACCCTGTTCTGCTGTCAACATAAAATCTGTCTTTGTAATGTTCTGTTATTCTGTTTTGTACTCTGATAGGAACCGACAAACAACCAATATAAGCTAACGGTCTAGCCGGTTTGTAATAATTATTTATGTTAATAAAAGTGAGACTGATTGATTGATTTCAGGCACCCCCTTTTCCCGAAGCAAACACGACACCTAATAAACGTAGAGTCTCGTTCAAATTGAGTAAAGATTTTGATTGTCATTGTTTAACATGAAGTACATGGAATAACATTTTATAGTAAATATTATGTGTGCCAGATAAAAATTATATGGGCGAAAAATTAACTGCCCTTTCGAGGAGACCAAACCTTCTCATAGCGCTTCTGCTGCTTTACCATTCAGCTCAGAAGGTGGCCTCATCTTATCTGTTTCATCTGGTGCGCTTGCATAGGTCGACGCACAAGAGTGAGTGGGGAAGAGGAAAGGCCGCAGCCGCTTCTTACTTCCACCTTAGGGGGGGGATGCAAAGTCATCCCCATACACTAATATTGTTGGCAGGGAGGGATGACTGCGAAGACTGGGAGCTTACTGAAACTTGAGAGTTTATTTGATAGGTGCTAATTTATATGCATCTTTGAAAATGCAAATCACAAAAAGGTTAAAAAAGCGAAGCCAAATGATTGCGACCTGACTATACCACAAATTCTTACCCTCATCGGTTAGCACGTTACACGGTAAACTCACCATGAAGGACGAATGAAATGAATGCTGAAATCTTCATAGCTTTTATGGGCGCGGCCATGACAATGTCTGTGGAGTATGCGTGCGTCTTAGAAATTACGATTGATGTCACAGTCGGTGCGCTCCTATCGCAGCAGCAATGACATGTGAAGGAGCAGAACATTAAGCAGAAGGCTAAAACTGGAAGTAAACTGATAATTTATTTTGAGGAACATGGCTGACACTTATTCTGAAACGGCGCGTATTTTGCGAAGATACTTTCACTGTTCAGCCCGGAAAATCTACGAAGCGCTCCTAGTTCCTTTTATCGGGCCGTCGTGTTTCAGTGCATAATCCTTACGAGGATAATATATATCCTCGCATTTGAACAATATATATACAGAATAGTTGGGACGCATGCGCAGGATGTCTCCTTTTTCATGTTTTGTAGCCCAAAAAAGTTCACCAGTACTCTCTGTCCGTTCTTTTTTGTGCTTACCGATGGAAGTTTCGCAATCGCTTTGACCACCCAATGATTTTTTTCTTTTTTCCACAGATGCTTGAGAAATGTATCACCATAGTTGCGCTGCCTCCGATTCACCAACTTCGACTGACAAGGAGGATCACTAAATTTTGGTGCCTACCAGTGCCAAAGCCGAAAATATGTTACTGCGAGAGGGGGGGGGACGACATGTAAGGCATCACAGCAGCAGCCGGAACTCTTTCCGTCAATAATACTTTCATTCGTCTATCTTGACATGTAATAAAGTAAAAGATTCGACCTGGTCCTCGTTCACTCAGCATGGTCATGTGCCCGCCTCAGTGGTCTAGTAGTCAAGACTTTCAACTGCTGACCCGCAGGGCACGTAATTAAGCTGCGGCTGTGGTGGCCACAAAAAGCTTCGCCTTTCAGGCGACACCACACAAACAAAAACAAATTGAGCACGCGCATTGGTTGATAAACCCATGCGCTCTATCACAGTTTTGATAACTTGTTAAAGCGCCTCTTTAATGATAGTGTGGTACTCCCCTCCACACAGCGCTGTGGCTAAAGGAAATAGTGTACAAGCACCGCTCTTTGCACATAATAATTAATGGATAAAGACACATACAAACACGCGAAAAACTTTTCAATAATTCACGAGTAACACAGTGATGGTCGGAATGAGAAATTTTAGGGGCAACCCAGACACGTCGTACGATGTGTGGGTTCGACGACAAATGTCATTAATTGGCATTGAAAGAAAAAGTATGCATTGAAAGAAAAGTATAGGTATCAGCTGTTCACATCATGAAATATTTTAAGGCACTTAAGATCTGTTTTCGAATAATGCTTTTTCCGGTCGATTTTCTCTTGGTAGTCTCGCAAACAGCACCCCGAAATACTGTAGAGTTGGTCAACCTATTATTGCCGTCAGAAGTCAATGACAACTACCACACCTTGATCAGTTGCTGCTTTTTGTTCTTCACTATAGGGGCAATCAAACAAGGCTCGAGTTGAGCCAGTGAACGCGGGATGCTGCGGCGACAGACAGCGTCTTGACGATACGAACGCATTGAGCGCCAAAATTTCAGCGAACGGGCGACCGGATAGTCGATGACTCTTCGAGGTCCCGCACCGGGCACGGAATGCGGTTCGTTGATGGTGGAGCTGTGTGCCTTATTTCACGGTTTTAGGTGCCAGATTCCATTTTACATAAATTCATACTTACTGCTTGAAGATTGCTTTCAATGGACCATAAATAGGTGAGTACACTTACAAAAAAAAAACCTGAAGTCCCGTCTTATTTTATTAGGCGCAAATAAATGGTGACAAATTTTAAGAAACAGGCTATGGCTGTGGCATCTTTTGAAATACCATTTCTGTTTCTTGCTGCAGGACTAGGTGGACGAATTTAGAACACGGTGGGAGTTGGTGTATGATGGCTTTTCGAGGAAGCTTTGAACAACCTTGTGAAAAAGATTCATAATTGTAGTACGGCACTGTCATGCTAGTAATCACCTTCAAAATTTCGTATTTCGTGACAATTTACTGATGCTCTATTACGACTTCAAATGAGTAAATCTTTCAGCTCGATTTTTAGATGATTCATGGGTAAAGTTAGTGCATGAAATATATTTGGTGCGGGTCGAAATTGGTGGATGTGAATTTTCAATTTCGTCGTACTGAAAAAATGACAAGCCATAGTGTCACGTTTTGAGAAACATAATGCAAATGACGTAATAGAGACACAAGCGTGTTGTTAGCGAGTGGAGTGAAATCAAGCTAGTGATGTGCGCTGCCGAGGTTAAATCACTTCGAAGGGAGAAATATGTGGAAGAAGCAACAAGTTAAACTTCCACGGCAGAAATTTCGTATAACAAAATATTTACTTTTTCACGGCACTGAAAGTAGAGTGAAACAGTCATTTGAGCTCAGTTACATTCGCCAAATGTTGCATCATTCTTGGTGTAACCTTTTGCAAATTGAACGCTTGAGATTTCAGGAAAGAAAGTTGACAAAAACATTTCCAATCATTTTGATAGGTGTAGATTTTATAGAAGACATATATTGTGAGGTCATCAATCAAAGTAACAAACATAAATGGGCAAAGTACGGGTCCTTCAGGGACGCCTGAGCTTATGATTATAGCAGCAGATAACTTATTGTTGGCAGAAGCTGTGAAGAGTTTTGTTTTAAGGAATAGTTTATTAAATGTTAAGATGCCGTAATTTATATGTAACGAACCAAGACTTATTAGTAGATGCCCATCAAGTATTTCGACAAATGCTTTTGCGAAATAGTGGAACATGGCTTCGCAAGTCTGACCGAGTCAGTTACATGAAGGTAGTGAACAACATAGCTATTGTACCATGGATGGCTTTTTCGAGATAGTACTATAGCAGATCAGCAGTGCCTCAGCAACTACATGAGCCGTTTGTTTAAAAGCCTACGAGATCACGTGTGCGGGTGAGGTGATTCCTCTCCATAAAAATGACTCAGCAGTTCAGTACTGATGCAGGCACTGAGGGTTGACATCACGGCGTTCGATATTGGCCTGGTTGACGCTTTGCCAATGCCGGGTTGCTTTGGCACCGCAACCTATCAGATATGTCTCAATTGTGCACAGTTCCAGACGCAGCTGCCATAAATGTATATCATCAGGCAGCAATCTATTTACCTATTTTTGTACTTCACATTCCGAGACACATCTACTAAAAGTACACGCGAAACATATTGTCTAACTACGCAAAGCTGTTCGAAAGAGCCGATCTACACTGAGTGGTATGTAGCACGTTTCCTACAATAGCGCTAAACCGAAGGAACCAAACAAGTGCTCTTAAGATTTTGTCCAGAAAACTTCAAATAATTATTTCAGAAACTCTGAACTTAATTCAGGAACATCACTCAAGTATGGTTCAATACCACCCTTTGCCTCAAATTTCTTGAAACCAGTGTTTAGCTTTGCTATTGCTAGCGATTCGAGAATAGACTCTACAATACATTACATCAAACAACAATGTTCTCACTTTAGAGTGTTTAATGCAAGCACAGTTGATTTCAAAGACTTACGTGCTTATCTGTATTGTCTACATCATTTTTGTACCTGCAGTGCACGCACGTATGCGCTTGCTTGTCCGATAGAAGTGCTCGTACACTTGAGTTTGTGCTCACAGAACTCAACTCCACGAATTATTTTTCCTAAGGCACTTTAACAATGAATAAAGGGTAACAGTGACTATACCAACGAATGAGGCACATTTTTGCTACCTATATCAGCATATTTCTTTCTCATTGTGAGCAAATACTTCTGCGTTACTTAGAATGCAATGGGTACGGTGAAAATAATTGTACTATATAACTTTTCTAATTTAATAAATCTTTAGTTTCCATACGACAAATAGAATACATACACTCTGTTCTTATATTGGGCTGGATAATAAGATGTTGAGATCGGAAACGTTGGTGAACTAGTGGGCTCTCCAGGAGACGAAGATTACAAGCTTATCTACATTTGCAGGTTTGTGAAACAACTCAGTTAGCAAAGTCTATAAAACAGACCACAGTATTGTCACGGGGTCGTGACGCGGCCGAAGACAGGAAACTTTGTGTTGGAATTTAACTGTTTATTTGGGCGAACCTGTGCCCGGTAAAAGGAAAGTCTAATTACAGCAGCAGTCTTGCGCAGATAGCAGTCTCGGACTGATAGCGGCGAACTCAGCGTCGGCCTTCGATCAACAACTGACAAGCGGCGAAGCGACGGAAGTGCGACGGGGCGGCGTTTTGGCGTGGGCGGGGAGGAGCGTTGTGGCGCACTGCAGCGGCGTAGCTCATAATTTCTGGCTCGGGCGGCGGTGTTTCGGGAATTCGAAGCGATTGCCGGACTTCTTCTCGCACAATGTCGGCGATCGAATCCACTTGAGGCTGCGCCGAAGGCAACAGTTTGCGCAGCTCTTCCCGCACGATCGCTCGGATCGTTTCACGCAGGTCGTCGGAGTCACTGGCTTGAGCAGCAGCGCATTCTGGAGTCAGGCGACGATTATACTGTCTGGTGCGCATGTCCAGCGTTTTTTCGATGGTGGTCGCCTCGGATACAAATTCTTGGACGGTGTTCGGTGGATTCCTCATTAGTCCCGCGAAGAGCTCCTGTTTGACCCCTCGCATGAGGAAACGAACTTTCTTTTCCTCCGGCATGTCTGGGTCAGCGTGACGGAATAGACGGGTCATCTCCTCTGTGAAAATTCCAACCTTTTCATTTGGTAGCTGAACCCGGGTCTCGAGTAGAGCAGCGGCCCTCTCTTTGCGAGCGACGCTCGCGAACGTTTGCAGAAATGCTCCGCAGAAGACATCCCACGTTCGGAGCGTGGACTCCCAATTCTCTAGCCAGGTCCTTGCGGTGTCTTCCAGGTAGAAGTACACACGACGGAGCTTTTCTTCGTTGTCCCAGTGGTTGAGGGCGGCCACACGGTCGTATGTTTCTAGCCAGGTTTCCGGGTCTTCAAACGATGAGCCATGGAACGTTGGCGGTTCCCTGGGTTGATGAATGACGATCGCGGGCTGGGACGCTCCGGTTGTCATTGTCGCTGCAGTCGAGGTCATGGTCTTGGTCTTCCGCGCCTTGCCTTGTAGAAGGCCGTACTCCGGTGGGAGACCTTGCTGTCGACGGCTCGTTCGCTGCTCTTGGTTGGCGTCGGTATCTTCTTCGCGACGGGGGCTGGGTTCACGGCTTGACGGGGGCGTCCGGTACATGAACGAAGCAGCACCTCCACCAGATGTCACGGGGTCGTGACGCGGCCGAAGACAGGAAACTTTGTGTTGGGATTTAACTGTTTATTTGGGCGAACCTGTGCCCGGTAAAGAGAAAGTCTAATTACAGCAGCAGTCTTGCGCAGATTGCAGTCTCGGACTGATAGCGGCGAACTCAGCGTCGGCCTTCGATCAACAACTGACAAGCGGCGAAGCGCGTCGGCATTTATACTCTTGCCGTCGAATGTTCTAGCGTTATCGCTGGCGGTGGCGTAGCTTCCAGAACAATCTGTACCGTTCGCACAGTGGGCGTGATCTTATGGAAATGATCTACTACAGTCCGGAACCTTCTAGAAAACTGCAGGCGCGGTTTGCGCTGAGAATCGTGTGGTGTTTTGGGACGATAACAAAAACTTGGGAAATGGAACGTGGCAGTATTGTTTGTCATTATAATTGCAACTTAAAACTGCAGGTCTGCATGTTGCATTTGGGAAAACAAGGGCCACATTACGTGCTGCAAACATGCATTCTTCGCTCCAAGTATATGCTTCTTTGTGTGATGTAAAATGTTCTGACGAAATGTTTCTATTGTAAGCATAAGCGCTGATGGAAACAGACCTCTAAATGCTTACCGTCAAATGCGAAACAAGTGCTGAACCCCTTTTTTGAGGAACTCAAAGAGCCTGCCGAGTGGAGCAGGGGGTGCCTTCTAGGAACAGAAACAAATTCGACCAGATTACCAGATTGTTCTCGTCCACACACTAACAGCGTATTGTATGTGGTCTTCATAAAAAGTCTTGTAGCTCTCACAGAAGGCAACTTCAGGACGATGTCCCAACCGAACACAGTCAAAATTAAGTTCTATTTTATTGACAAGAATTGGTGCCTGTAGATAATGAATGCCGTGAGTTCACTCAGTCGAAACATCATTCGAAAATTGCGCTTTTGTATGTCTAGTCTATTATCCAAAGTGTGCATCTGTTAAGCACTGGGCAATAACGTAACAATAACGTAAAAACTCCCCACTCGCCTAAACAAGTACCCTTTTATTTCACGTGCCTTAGCCAGTTTCTTTCGCCGCCATTCTTAAGATTTTTTGTTAATCACCTAAGTTTGAATCTGTACCACCGACTTCGACATACTAAGCATGGTCAGCCATGCTCTCAAGTTTATCAATTGAAGGAAGTTTTGCACGTCTTGTTCTCTCACCGCAAAATCTGTAATCAAGCTGTCGAAACCACGAAGCTCACTGAGCTGACACGGCCACGTTGTAGAAATATGTCAACTGCTAACTAGAAGAGATATAGTAGGGGCTTCTGTATATTTTACTAACTGTAACATCCTTTTATGACATGATAGTAAACTGATTGATTGATTGATTTATTGTAGAAGTAACAATTGCTACAGCCCATGTTTGCCCTATGTTTACTTGGATTTATTGGTTCGTCCTTAATTGTTCATCCTTGGACATCCTTTGTTTTTGAGGAGCATGCAGTAAATTTCCAGCTGCTTCTATTATTCCAATGTCATTACATTTTTAGTTATCGAATTCATTCATTCGTACTTCTGATTAATCTGTGATTGTTTTAGTGGAAGCACTTTCGATGATGAGCTAACGCAACTGATGTAAACAACAAGAGGTGCCAAAAGACTGGCGTTTAGCTGCTTACAGCTTCTCGTGTAGGACCTCATAACGCAGCTGTCGATGACTATTCTTTCGATGCAGATACTTGAGAGCCACCAAGGGAGCAGTGCGCTATGTTTAAAATGCAGTCACTAAGCAGAACACAAGTGACTCTTGAAACAATCACCTGGTGCAGGCATATGGGATCAGGATAATAAGTAGGATTGGATAAAATTCAAGCAAGCAACTGTTATAATAATGTGATGCATAAACATGGTGTGTAAGAAAAGAGGGAGGACGAGGCATGGTAGTTTTACTTGAAAATCATGGGAACTAGAAGTTACCATTGGCATTTGGGTAAGCATTTTTTTTATTCGGGGGGCACTTGCTGGAAATCTCACGGTGTATCTCCACTAAAGTACCACCTATGAAGAGAAGCACCCATCAGGAGGCAGAAACCTGATTCTTATGGCAACTGTGGGTTTCTCATACCAGGATATGGCTACAGCTGACACTTCAGTGCTAGTCATCACATTGATGCTGAGCTTTATCAAAGGAAGCTTCGAAGTTGGTCGGTGGATAGAAGACAGAGATCCGAACAGATTTGAGAATCAAGCCCTAGCACGGTACGTCTACGAGCACATGAGGCCTCGACAAAGTACAGAAGGAATGCGGGTTCTTGTAACACAAGCCAGGACAAAGGTATGTAGCCAAAAAGTGAACCCCTTTCTTTTCCTATTGTGGCACGAATGACTACGAAGTCGCTTTCTTTACACCAACGCACATATCCTGTTCTTACGCCTGCACGCATTTTCATTTCTTCCCTTCCTATATATATATATGTATATATAATGAGATTTAACAGACAGTTATGCGAAGGAATATACAGGGGAAGTTATTAAAACCAATGGAATGTAAATAAGAAGAAAGAAAAGTGGATGAAAAAATAACCAGCCGTGAGCAGGAATAGAAGTAGGAGTGACAGTCAGTGCCATCTATAAGCGAAACGACGAGTGGGAAAACACTCTTATGCGCATGTTTGGCGTCACGTAGCACGTGAACCTATTATGAGCGGGCAGCTGATTAATTGTGCCTCTTATACAACCTAAACACACCAAATCTGCCAGTACGAGACCCTCATTCAATGAAATAAGGGAAAGAAGTGTATACCTAAGGGCTCGTTTTTCCGTGTTTCTAGCACAATAATAATGAGATCTAACAGACAGTAATGCCAAGGAATGTACAGGGGAAGTTATTAGAACCAATGGAATGTAAATAAGAAGAAAGAAAAGTGGATGAAAAAATAACCAGCCGTGAACAGGAATCGAACCTACGACCTTCGAATAACGCGTTCGATGCTCTGTATATATATATATATATATATATATATATATATATATATATATATATATATATATATATATATATATATATATATATATATATATATATATGTATTCACAGAGTGTGGATATACCGGTGAGCTTTATTTATTTTGCGCGTGGGAACGGGCAGGAATTTTTTCGGGGAAGGGGGTTGGGCAAAAAGGGGCTGCCGCTTTATCTGAAGTGGAAGGCGGGCAGGCAAATGTGGTTGAGTGTCGTTTCCGGGTCTGTATGCCACGGCTGAACAAAAACAGCTATCATGCCGGCAGGGAACATGCAGCACGGTCTATATAACCGAAAGCTATAAAAATGGTATTTTTGGTGCCCTTTTTTTACACTAAGTACTACAAGCGCAATTGCATGGTACCCATTAAACCATCAATTTGGAAACATTTTGTGCAGTGCAAAGCGTCAGCCATGCCACTGTTCGTTATCCTTCGTAAAAGCGTGGTACTCCGTACATACACATAAGTCGTTATGGGCACTTTGTGGATGCAGTGATGACGACGTTGAAGAATTACACCAGAATTACAGCAGAGGACAAGCACAAAAACTTCCGAGATAATCTGCAGTCTTTACATTATATAGCCTCCGTTATTCGAAACCTGCATACTATTTTATAAATCCACTCAATTTTCTGCCAAGCAATAAGTGAACAGGAACACGAGCAAGGCTTTCTAAAGCGAAAGCTGTTATGAGATCACAACAGCAGACGCGTGCGCACCATAGTTGTATGCAACCGCCGGTGTCCATAACCACTATCGCATGAAATAGGTAGAGTATAAAGCATTAGAGACATTAGGTGATTTGAATTTGGCCCCGTGCATGCCAGCTCGGTATTCTAGCACTGAGCCATGCCGATGCTCGGAGCTCCTTTTAAACTGGTGGGAAGGGAATCGCATTACAAAAGGAATAAATCATTTTAGAACAACCACGGGGCAGCCAGGTGCATATTAATGCAAATTGCGCAAGAAGTGGGCCATAGAAACCTATGGCCCTTTACAAAAGCTTGGTCTTGTTTATCTATGATCTGCTGAGCATACTCACTCTGGAGGATCACGAAAGCTTCTGGCCGCCTAATTATTCCTTACCGTCCGCCACAGAACGAAAAAGTACAGCATATTTACGGAGCGCATGATGATGAGTGTGGCGAAGCGTCCATGCGTCTATGCATGCGTTCGTCTGAGCGTCCATATATGCTTCCATCCCTGCGTTCGTCCAGGCGTCCGTCCATGCGTCCATCTATCCATGCGTCCGCCCTTCCATATATTCATCCATGCGTCCGTCCATGTATCTGTCTATCTGTCTGTCCGTCCATCTACTAAACACTCCAAGTACCTCCATCTCGCATCTTTTCATCGTATAATGACCATACTGGTGTACCGACCTCCATCGGAAATTTCAAGGAGTAAATGAGAGGTAGCACTCGCGCACTTTCTTACAGCCCGCGCTTCGTGTCTACTTCACAACTTTCACCACCTATAGTTCATGGCTATATACTAGTTCCCTATATTCATGACACTGTAGCCCAACACTCGCTAAACCTTGCTAAAACCAAAGAGGTTACACCCAAGAAGTTTGGCCTGGCAACCATTTCTGGTCAGATAGTGCTAAACGTCCACCCTTCTGATACACCTTCCTTTTGTGAGGATCAAATTCAGGCCAAGTTTATTGAAGATCAAGTGAACAATACTCGTATCTGTAAGTTATTTCATCTGAAACAACTATCCTTTTATTCATGATTAACGTGCGTGGGGTTCCTCCTCAATTCAAAAGAATGCCCACGTGCTGCTCCTCTTGTCCGGCCGTCAAGGTGGCTACAACTACGGCTGGACTACTACTACTACTACTATTACTGCTCATACATCGTGGGCGCACGACCTACGCCATAGGCAGCTTCACCCCCAAAACAATAGCACAGAGTTCCTTACCCCGCTTATTCAAAGAATGACAAAGGAAGACACAATGAATGCCTTCTTTCATTTATTGTACGTTCAGTAGGAACTCATTCATTCATATTTCTCGCCAAAATAATTTACAAAATTCAATATTTCTGTTAATATTCTTTTAGATAGTATATAAATAAAGACATATATATATATATATATATATATATATATATATATATATATATATATATATATATATATATATATATATATTCGTTTATGTTAAACTGCCCGATTTTAGGCCTATCCTCTATGGTCGGTGTGAGCCGCAAGTTTAAGATCTATATCTATAATGATTACTGTCGTAGTGGGTAGCCTGCAAGTGTGTTTGCAGCAGCTACCCAAAGAGTGTTAAAAAAAAGGCTCTCCAATACCACTTTTACAGCTTTCGCTGTGACAGTGCTGCTTGTTCTATGCAGGCCTGCTGTTTTTTTTGTTTTGTAAAGAGTTTTCCTTTATTGTTGCAAACTTATATATTACTCATGGTAATGCTATTCCATACCTGATATGAAGCCTGAATAGGGTCAGCTTGAAAAGCACTTCAAAGCACCGGTGTAGCTCAGTGGCAGAGCTCTGGGCTAAGGTGCAGAAGACTTGGTTCAATTCCCTTTTTTCTCTAGGTAGTTTTTATTGTTTTTTTTTCTATTTAGCTCAACAGTAGTACGAACATTGGTGGTGGTGGCAGCAGTAAACATTTGCGTCACCCTAATCAGACCTTGTGTTCTTTTAGCATTTTTCTGTGTAAAGATTCGGGGGAGAAGGGCACTGGTCTGGTGCGCCCCCGCCCCCACTCTGGATTCACCGCGTTTACTTCTTTTACTAGGTATAAGCTCACCGAACAACGCCTCTCAACGTTAATGGATATATTTTCTTTTCTTAACCTTCATTACCACGTGACCTTTCGTGGAAGTACTGGTTGTCTTAAGAAAACAATTCTGGATGCCTCCGAGAAGCTGTCATTCGAAGCACAAGCCAAGAAGACACTAAAGGCATTACGGATCGTCTAGCTAACAGCACCCTTAGGTTGCAGATTATTGTAACTGAAACAACCATTTTTTACACGTTTCCTTTCTGCCCAGATCACTTATTTATTCTTTTGCTACTAACTTGTGTCTCGATTTTTGTATTTCTTATAAAATGATGAGACTTTGCTCATAACCAACGAAGAGGACAGCCATTAATAAAAATATGTGATTCGAGCTGTTTAACGCTATCATGTCAAGTAATTGGATCAAAAGTCTGCGATAACAGAGTTTCTGATAGGGTTGTTATAACGCCAAAACATGGTTACACATCGAAAGAAAGACTGGCTTCATTATATACCATTTACACCTGATTAGGTATCCTTCCAGTTCCGTGTGACGAATTACACATGAATATCTCGGACGTAGTGTGAAGGAAATCATGACTTGTTTATAGTATTAGCTTTTAGTTTAATGCAAAAAAAGGTCAAGATTCTCACTCATGATAATATTAGCCATATTCTATGTGGAAAAACGCTCACCAAAAAAAAATATTTCACGAGGTGGTCACAGAATCCGCGTGCCTTCGATCCAAAAGCAAACGGTCGTAAACTTCGGGGTTTTTTAATGCATGAAAATAATAGATTCAGATATCGTCATATATTCAATTACAATTTGTCGTTTAGACAATATGCTTTAATGCACACATGTGTAGAACAGCATTTCACACAGTCCAACACATCTTTGAAGTCCGGTGAAAACACACAAGCGTCCCAAAGTCCAAGCCACCCCCGAACAGGCCGGACGTCTCGAACAACACTACGCACATTGATTTGTTCTTCTCGAAAAAGATATATTTGTCGAGCAATAGGGCTCAGCATGCCTGTAAAGCATGTGGCGCCACTCCATAATGAATAAATAGCCAATAACATTATAAAATCATGGGGCACTGTGTGGTTGATGCTTGTTTCAACACCCTACTAAAGCATAATATTGCCTTGAATAGTATAAAGAGTAGGAAGGTGCATGGTGGAAAAGTAAAGTGTGCGTGGGGAAAAGAGCTGGGATGGTGAAGAGGAAGGGAGGATAGGGCATAGCCTAGAAGCACTGAGAAAGAGAGAAATGGAAAATGGGGCAGAAGCCTCTCGAAACACGCGTTGGTTGATGGGGAGTAGTGGCGACCAGTGCATTTCAACTAAGTAGGCAAATTTCTAGTGTAAAATTGAGGAAGTAAGGTGGTAAGCTGGGAAGCTCATTTAAACTTTCGCCTCTTACATTTTTTTCCTAGTTTGAAAATGATTGAGGCCCATATGCGTAGATTCAGGGTCACTTTAAACAACCCCACGGAAGGTCGAAATTGCAGAAGTCCCTCACTTTGGCGTCTCTCAAACTCATAATGTGATTTCGTGAGGTTAAACCACAACAATAGTTTTTTTGCTCATTTCCGTTTTTCATTGATACGAATAGAACATGCACCTGATCTGCTGGGGCGTTTTCCGCGCTCAACTCTTAGGAAGCGCATTGTATAATGACCACTGCCCGTTGAGAAACACAGCTATCTACAGATTGGCGGTACTTCGAGTGAGCATACCTCTTACACCCTCAACAGCCTCGTATTCAACTTCAGCGGTGCTGAAGCTGTCCGCGACCTGACTGATACTGAATGGATTCAAACAAGTGAGATTCAATCTGCGCCTTCAGGTGCAGGTGTGACGTGTTTACAGTTCACAACATTTCGTGGTACATATTTATGAGTTCATTATTATTGCTTTTTTGTAACTCTGCAGCATGAAGGAGGAAAAATTGTGAACCTCGGATTCATTGTCTACCAGGGAGTTGAGGTATGTTCGATACGTCGCACTGCTGCACATTCTTGCTCGTTCTTCAGCATGCTGCACGAATAGGAAAGAATTGTACACATTATTGCGGATTGCCGATAAGCAGATGAATAGGATTTATTGTATTTCTCTACTATTACCATTTAAAATTACTTGTCTCAATTATTCTATCATTTTCCGCCTGGGGCTTTTGTAAATGTCACACTACGAAGAACGCATTAGTATTTCAATAAAGCACTCATTATGTAACACGCCACATTTAGTGGTTGCTATTCGAAGCACATGGCAAAAACTTTTAGAGACAAACTACACTTTAAATGAAGATTTATATAGCACCCCTCGGCATAGAGAAAATACGACTGCCATCAGTGTGATGTGAGGTACCGAAAAGATCATGTGACGTACGTCACCCGGATAACTAGCGCACAGTGGCTGCCCTCACGCTTTTCTTTTGCAATATAGACGCTACGTCATGCATTTTGTTTATTAGTGATAATGTAGGTTATATAGTAGTTATGAAAATAGCCTGCATGAAAACGGCACTGTGAGAATAATGAAATAATGAAATTTTTTCTCCGTTCGGATTCAATTTGAAGAAAGTGGAATGGGGGCTAAAATGATCAAATAATAAGGTACATATCGAATACAGAATATTTTTTCAAGATATAAAGCAACGAAAAACTGACATAAGCTCATGTATTCGAGCAAATAACGTGACTGCCACAAAAGCACTCCACCTTGTCATGCTAAAATACAAACAGTAACACGTTGCCCTGATTCAGGCTCTCTCACTGGCAAGTCAAGGTGCTTATGCCAGTATAAAATAGACGCACTTTTGTAAAGCTTTGTGTGCCACAAGCTTTTTTTTTCTAGGAACGTTGTCACAATTTCATCTGAGCTAAATACCTAACATTGATTTTCAATTCTTTGCAGATGCTCCAGAAATGTATAACCACTGTTTTCGCACCCCAAGGTGGTACACCTGAAGGAAGATTATCCATTACTAAATTTTGGTGCAGAAGAAGTTTTTAAAAGGGGCTCGAAGTCTTCAATACTCCGTATGTTAGGTGAAAGTTATGAATACACAACGGGTATCTAAGATGAGTCTCCTTTTTATGTGTCTGAATTTCGTAAACCCATTTACACATTAAAATTATGCGCAAGTCAGAGAAATGTTCATCATTTCAGACGAGAATTTGAATATTCTTTTTTCATATGCTGCCCGGCCCTTGTTGAAGTTTTGTAGGGCCATCATCATCATCATCATTTCTTGATCATTGCGCCATGCCCCTCGCGGAGCTGATGCTAGCTTGGGCTGCGCGATGATTAAAAAAAGCTAGCGCACTGGGCGAATCAGACGTGGAACGCCACGGCTCCGCTTCAGGCGTGGAATAGAGTGGCGAGTTCGGCCCGGCACTTTCGGCCGCCTTCGACGCCATCTCACGTCTCTCTTCTCTCGCCGCTAAACTGGTGACCCCTCAAATGTTAAACTGGTGTTTTAGGATGAATCTTTTGTATTTTTTTTTTATCTCAGAGCTCTTTCAAGTTTTGTGCTCATCTGAACCCTTATATGCCCAGTGTCCTAAATTAAGGACGCTGAAACTTTTTAATGCAGCTAGAGTTTGTTTTATGTAAAAAAGGTAGCACCATCTACGTGTTTTTATGATGATCTATCCTCGTCACATTCAAGTCTACGTGATCGCTGGGCTACAAATAGCCACGTGATTGCCGTCACAAAATGACCACTTCGCTTGCTGAGCGCCATACCACCGAAAATACAAGTAATATAGAGTGAAATATTTCTCGATGCTGCTGACATTTTTGTCAATTGTTTGTCAGTTATTGGGTGTGCAGGAACTTTCTTATGACAGTAATAGGCGCAAATTTCTTTGCTCGCAGTGTGTCAAATTGGGTGAAAGACTCCAAAGCCATTGTTCTAAAGAGTTTTAATAAAAGCCTTATTGTGTTTTCTGAGGTCGCAGAAGCAATCAATTTTGAAAAAGGAATTATTTTTTTATTTTTCAAAGTTTCGGCATATATAGGTCAAGCAAGCAAGTGTTTATATATTTAGCATACATTAGTAACTCTGGCTGGAACATAGGGCAACGTCGACGTACAGAAAAGTAGGGGTACAACATGATTACTTGATACAGCTCAACTTTACAAAGTGAATACAAGTTAACAGCGACATGATATTATCTAAAACAATGACTGCGTAAAAATTCATTCACTCATTATTAGATCACATAGATTATATGCTACTTGGCATGTGCCGTCAAATGCCTTTTTTTTTCTGACGAGTAGCCTCGACCACCGACAATACCTGTACATGTTTTTTCTCTCGATTATTCCTTCTCTTGTGTACGCCACCGACGACATTATGTGGCTATTAAAAATTACGGGCCGTTTGGTAAATTTAGAATAGAATCTTAATGCTCGGGTGCCTTCCTTAAAATATAGAGAGCTTAACCAACATAGAGCCAGAATTTGTAGAAAACTTTAGTTCCGAATCCTTTCAAAGATTAAATTTTCCAGCTATAGTTGTGCATCCTGTTTTTTTTACTTTTAATCACTGAATAACAATATCTAGTTTTTGATGTTTACTCTTTTTTTTCCGAGTTGTTTCTCTGCAGTGTGTGGAAAAATGCATCGCTTCAGTTTTCCTTCCTCCACCTAGTAAGCCCCTAGGAGGAGCTACGACTTTAACTTTTAGTGCAGTCGAGGTCTTCCAGATGCCGTAAAGGAGAATGTATGATGAGATTTCACTGGTCAGAGATTCGATGTGATACTGTTGCGCGTCGTGGCGACCGCAGTCTGCAGGTAGCGGGGCCGGTCGCCGTCGCTCCGTCGAGTCAAGGACTAGGGGAGAGCTTTGAGCAAACTTTACGGATTTTTTTTACATCTTTACGGTGAGTTGTCGAGATGACAGAAGTGAAGAGAGGTGGGCGAGGCGCTGCACGCCCTTTTTGTTGATCCCCGTTCCCTAGGTCCCTAGGTTGGGGATGTGGAAGTTCCTCCCAGTGAAGTACCGCCCGTCATGTATGTTCATAGAGGCACAACACTGGCTTGCACATACACACCCACCCTTGCCACTAGTCGCAGCGCTGCCGTAGAAAAGGGAGGGGGAGAGCGGAAGACGCACGGGTTCCTCGACCCCTTTGGTTCCGGCCTCACGCTGTGTTCCCACGGGAAGATCTTAGGGCGCCCTTTCGAGAGGTGCCAGGTTCGTGGAATCCTCTGAGGAGAGCCCTTTGACCAGCGCCGTCGTCGTCTGCTGGTCAACGTGCTAACGATGCGTGGCCCAGGCGGGAGATAGAGCGGCGGCTCCATAACACTCTTTGGCAACATTCCACACAGTTGGGGCCGCTGTCAATCAGTGGGCGCCGTCTTGTGTAGACGGCCCTTGTTGCTTCCTCCGTCCAGCCGTGGCGAGACTATCCTTTTGGCACTAATCCGGCGTTGCGAATGACCCGCTGGGTCAAGGCATAGCTTGATCGCTAGAATACGAATGAAAGTACTCAATATTTTATGAAATGAGGAACAATGAAT
The DNA here is from genome assembly GCF_043290135.1 of Rhipicephalus microplus. Classification (NCBI taxonomy): domain Eukaryota; kingdom Metazoa; phylum Arthropoda; class Arachnida; order Ixodida; family Ixodidae; genus Rhipicephalus; species Rhipicephalus microplus. Next base: position 44,381,325 of record NC_134707.1, read on the forward strand.
AGAAACAGCGTCATGTTCATGAAACATAAATTATTGAATTACGAATGTTATAGAAAATGCCAACAGACCAGAAATGCGCAACTTTATATGACTTTTTCAACTTGTTGACGAAGAAAGATATAGTGACGTGAAATACACTGAAGCCTCACGTAGAAAGCACAAAATAAACCTGTATTCAATTTCTTTTGCTGTTCCGACACAACAAGTTGAACAAGGCCACGTTGAAGAATATTGCATCATGTCGGTGCCTTTTACTGTGAATGAAACATCCACGTTGCACATTCTGATAGACGAAATAAATAGGAGATTTGAGATGGAGTGAGTATCAAACCATTAGCGTTCTTAGAAGGGCCTGTTGGTTCGTGAACATTGTGGAGAAACAGCGCATAGACCTAGAGGAAGAACAAAAGGACCCAGCACTTGTTATCAACTGATTTCTTGATTGAAAAAGTAAATAGATATGAGGTCCAGCCAACAAATACGAAGAAAAGACGCAAATGGAGATAACTCGATCGAGGGACTTGGTGGGTCATCATAAATATCTATTTCATTAGGGATTTGCAATATCTTGTGAGAACGTAAGCAAATTCAAAGAACGGCATGAATGAATGAAGATATGGCGGTCGGTTCATAAACAAGTGAAATGGTCGAGGTTGAGCCTTCTTAAATCTACGAAAGAGAAGAAGACCAAGAATAACAAGAACAACTTTATTGAAGAAGACTTGGGACAAGGGGTCATGAGCTCAATTGGTGGAGCCCCAAGGGCAGGACTGCACTAGCTACTGCCACCCATCTGCCAAACATGACCTACGAGCGCGAGCGGTACCTCTGGGTCTGATCTTGCGAGGTGTGCTTCCTTTGGTCCACAGTATTGGAGAAGCTGCTCCCATTTTTAGATACACCTACACACTTCCTGCTTGTTGCTGCTTTTAGGAAAAGAAAATAGAAAGACCATTGTCTAGCTAAAAAGCGGAGCAGTTTCAGAAAAGGCAAGCAGCTTGTATTTGTACGCACTCATTAACATTCTCTGGAAAAAGAAAAATATACATTGAGCCTGGCTTGTGATAAGTAAACTTGTCACATACATTGTGTTTTAAGTTTTTCATTTTGTATAATTGCATGGGGTTGCAGTTTTTTTGCTGTGTTGCAGTTTGCTTATAACGTTTTTTTTAGATCCTCATTTTTCGCATCTGTAAATTTATGAATTTGTTGTTTTAAACATATTTTTTTAAATTCGTAACAAACGCCACGTCATCACTTTTTTGCCATTTTTTCCGTTTGTTTACGTTTACCTTAAATGGGCCTTTGCCGTATTTAGTAAAACACTTAGCCCAACTGATCGTAACGCCAGCCGCCCGTCAGCTGGTATCACTTGGGTCATTTGATTTCGTATTCGTTCATCTGTCTGTATTTGTTCTGCCTTTACAGTAAAGAAATGGAATGATGCTCATAGCTCAGTCGCGTACGTTCTTTGTCCTATTGTCTGCACTGTATCGCCATAAAGAGCCCTTGCATACAATTTTGGAGCTATGCAAGTGTTTGATGTTACCAACTAAGGTTGCACGGCGGCTTGTTGGTTATTCATGTTGTTCGAGGTATAGCGCATCCAGGACGGGGCAGAGAAGAAGACACAGAACACATTTGCACCGTGTATGTGTTCTGTGTCTTCTTCTTTGATGTTGCTTCAAACGAAAAGAAAACACTATCAAGTTTTAGTGTTGGCATGGAGTCAAGTAACAGATGCAATATTGCTAGGCAGACGCTTAGATTCTGACCAGGGGGCACTTCGCATGAAATATACAATGACTAGGTGGTTTTCAGCTGCATTCATAATTAGTCGCGTACAGTATCAGACACAACATCAACAAACTGTGAAGCTGTATATGTGCACGCAGCACATTACACAAGCGGATGCTGTACTTCGCAACTGTGGCTGAACGAAGAGCTCTAGGAGAGTTTCCAATGGTAAGTCAAGTGCTCAGATGCCCCTTGCATTGCACCAAAATGAAAGCGTGGTGTGAACGGCAGCTGATCATCTATTAGCGTGATCCTCATAGATGCCAATCCTGTTCATCCTATATATTTCGAAGAAAAAAGCAACATCACAAATGAATGCATTCTGAGAACGTTTTTTTTTATGACTACGCCAGCACTTGACTTGCCTTAAAGAAGCGAAAGTTGATCTATTTCGTTCTGATTCACGGTCTTGTTTAATGAGCACGGAGACTTTAGTAACAATAAACGGAAAAACAGGAGTGCTTGCTCGACTGAAAAAATAACTTCATCGCGAAAAAGCCTATCCTTGCGCATTACCTATCTACGGGCGCCGCTAGCCAGCGCTAAAACAGGACAAAAATGTACTCTCGCTCAAGTAATTCCTCCGATCTAGCAGTGTGACGTTTTTAGAAATTAAAACCAAGAATGGGTAAATTGTGCAGGACTTGCCGGTCTTAGGATGGAAACGTGACACTTCAAGTAATGAAACCTTGCTATGCAAACGTCAGTACATTATTCTGGACTGGTAGCCTGTCATTGGCCGTATCTATCAAGTAAGAGACCCTGCACGAAGGTAGGAGATAGTTGAAGGGGGAGTCCACCTCTCATCATCATCATCATCATCATCATCATCATCAGCTTGACAACGTCCACTGCAGGACAAAGGCCTCTCCCATGTTCCGCCAGTTAACCCGGTCCTGTACTTGCTGCTACCAATTTATACCTGCAAACTTCTTTATCTCATCTGCCCACCTAACCTTTTGTCTCCCCCTAACCAGCTTGCCTTCTCTGGGAATCCAGTTAGTTACCCTTAACGACCAGTGATTATGCTGTCTACGCGCTACATGCCCGGCCCATGCCCATTTCTTCTTCTAGATTTCAGCAATCATACCCTTACTTTCCATTGCTCGCTGCGTCGTCCTCAATTCAAGCTGAACCCTCTTTGTAAGTCTCCAGGTTTCTGCTCCGTAGCTAAGTACCGGCAAGATACAGCTGTTATATACCTTTCTTTTGAGGGATAGTGGCCATCTACCTGTCATAATTTGAGAGTGCTTGCCAAATGTGCTCCACCCCATTCTTATTCTTCTAGTTGCTTCAATCTCGTGGTTCGGCTCCGCGGTTATTACCTGCCCTAAGTAGACATAGTCTTTTACAACCTGAAGTGCACTATTACCTTTCTCGAAGCACTGCTCTTTTCCGAGGTTGTTGTACGTTCCTTTCGTTTTCTGCAGATTCATTTTAAGACCCACCTTTCTGCTCTCCTTGTCTAACTCCGAAATCATGAGTTGCAATTCGTCCCCTGAGTTACTGAGCAATGCATTGTCATCGGCGAAGCGCAGGTTACTAAGGTACTCTCCATTAACTCTTATCCCTAAGTGTTCGCATTCTAGGCTTGTGAAAACCTCCTGTAAGCACGCGGTAAATAGCATTGGGGAGATTGTGTCCCCCTTCATTACACCCTTCTTCATTGGTATTCTGTTGCTTTCTTTATGAAGCACTATGATAGCAGTTGATCCCTTGTAGATTTCTTCCAGGACGTTTATATATACTTCATCAACGCCTTGATTCCGCAGTGTCTGCATGACGGCTGATATTTCTTTTGAAGCAAACGCCTTCTCGTAGTCTATGAAGGCTAAGTATAGTGGTTGGTTATATTCGGAGCATTTCTCTATTACCTGATTGATAGCTTGGATGTGGTCGATTGTTGAGTAGCCTGTTCGAAATCCTGCTTGTTCCTTTTGGTTGATTGAATTGTAATGTTTTCTTTACTCTGTTAGCAATTACCTTTGTAAGTAGCTTGTATACTACAGAGAACAAGCAAATCGGCCTGTAATTCTTCAAGTCCTTGTCATCTCCTTTCTTATGTATTAAGATGATGTTAGTGTTCTTCCAAGACACTGGTACTCTTCCCGTCAGGAGACACCTCGTAAACAGGGTGGCTAGTTTTTCTAACACAATCTGTCTTCCATCTTTCAGCATATCTGATGTTACCTGATCCTCACCAGCAGCTTTGCCTCTTTGCATGCTCTCCAAAACTTTTCTGACTTCTTCTATCATTACTGGTGGGGTGTCATCTGGGTTACTGGTAGTTCTTCTAGTATTAAGGTCGTGGTTGTCTCGGCTACTGTACAGATCTCTGTAAAACTTCTCCGCTATATTAACTATCCTATCCATATTGGTAGTTATTTTGCCTACTATGTCCCTTAGTGCATACATCTGACTTTTGCCTATCACAAGTTTTCTCTTCACTGCTTTGACGCTTCCTCCGATTTTCAGAGCGTGTTCAATTCTCTCCATGTTATACCTTCTTACATCGGATACCTTACGCCTATTGATCAACTTCGAAAGCTCTGCGAGTTCTATTTGATCTGTTGTACTTGATAATTTCATGATTTGTCGCTTCTTAGTGAGATTCTTCGTTTCCTGGGTAAGTTTGCCAGTGTCCTGTCTAACTACCCTTCCTCTAACTTCCACTGCACACTCCGTAATGATACTCGTCAGATTATCATTCATTGTATCTATGCTTAGGTTGGTTTCCTCACTAAGAGCTGAGTACCTGTTCTGAAGCGAGACTCTGAATTCCTGTACTTTCCCTCTCAGTGCTAGCTCATGGATTGGCTTCTTGCGTATCAGTTTCTGTCGTTCCTTTCTCAAGTCTAAGCTAATTCGAGACCGTACCATTCTATGGTCACTGCATCGTACCTTGCCAATTACTTCCACATCCTGCACGATGCCTGGGTGTGCACTCAATATAAAGTCTATTTCGTTCTTATTTTCGCCATTAGGGTTCCTCCATGTCCACTTGCGGTTTCCTCGTTTTCGGTAGAACGTATTCAAAATCCGTAAACTATTGCGTTCTGCGAATTCTACAAGTAGCTCTCCTCTGGCGTTTCTAGTACCGATGCCATAATCTCCTACGGCCTGGTCTCCAGCCTGCTTCTTCCCTACCTTTGCATTAAAGTATCCCTTCAGTGTTGTATACTGTGTTTTAACCTTACTCATTGCCAATTCCACGTCTTCATAGACGTGGAATTGCTTTCAACTGAAGCGTCATCCTGGCTGGAAGTAGGCGCGTAAGCCTGTACCACCTACATCTTGTATCTCTTATTCAGTTTAAATACAATACCTACCACCCTTTCATTAATGCTATGGTATTCCTCTATGTTGCCAGCTATGTTTCTGTGAATTAGGTACCCCACTCCTAGTTGTATTCTGTCAGCCAAGCCGCGATAGCAAAGGACGTGCCCATTATGTAGCACCATATAGGCCTCATCTGTCCTCCTAACCTCACTGAGCACTATGATATCGTAACGTAAGAGTGAGGGTAGCCCGAAGACAGGAGACCGGGAGGCTCGTAGAAATAGAAGAGAATCCGTTTATTTGGCGGAATCGCGCACACTAAAGGAAAGTATAGACATCGGCTTAGTGGGTGGCGAACAGCGTGTTTGACGGCCGTCGGGGAACAGAATGCCCCACTGGATTGCAAGGCGCGTTCACCATCCGAGATACAGTTGTCGTAGCATCTGGGTCTATCTCGTAATCAACGAATGGTCGACGTGTTGGCCGCGAACTTCGCAGATGAATCGCGGTGCATCCTGGACCACAATAAGGCCACGTGCCGGCGGTATCGGCATGCGCAACACTATCCGCAATACGCTTCGCGGAAATATCTCATTTAACACCCTCTAGCTCCTCGAATAGTACAGCTAGACTGCCCTCACTAGATAAGGTTCTAGCGTTGAACGTTGCCAAGTTCAGGTTCCAATGGGGGCCTGTCCGGATCCAGAGATTCTTAGCACCCTCGGCTGCGTTGCAGATCTTACTGCCGCCGTGGTCAGTTGCTTCGCAGCTGCTGGGGACTGAGGGCCGTGAGTTATTTGACGTATGCATGTGGGAGGTAGTGGCCAGATACTGCACCAAGGTGACCAATCCTGCTCTTTTGAGGGAGTGCGTTCCCGGCGGTGGTTACCGGTGAGGCCGCACCCCAGGCCCCGTAATGCAGTTCCATCACCACGCGGATTTTTTTTATGCGGTCGGGAACTGCGCGGCACCGGGATTTGAATCACGGACCATTTGCATGCGAGGCGGATGCTCTAATCACTATGCCATCGCTGCTTACCACTAAGTATCTACTTTGTTTGCTATGAGTAACGCTGTGCATACGCGAGTAATACGAAAGGGTCGGGTTTGAGCTTGTCTTTATTTTAGCATCGTTGTCATCATCATTGTTATCATCAACCTAATTACACCCACACTAAAACAAAAGCCTCTCCCATATTCCGCCAATCAACAGGGTCCCGTGTTTTCTCCTCTCACGTTATACCTGCAAAATTATGTCACCTGCTCACCTTAATGAATTATGATGGACATAATTTTCCCATCTCCTCGGTCGCTCAAACAATCTCTCACAATCACTATGCATTCATCTGTAAAGAGAGAAATAAGCAAAAAGGAGAGACAGGCAGGTTAAAAATACTGATTGTTGGCCTAGTTGGTATTTGCTTAGTTGGTACTTGCTTCATTGCCACTTGTTCTTGTCGTTGAGTGCTTCTTTTCTTTATATGTGTTATTTGCGGCCAAAGCATGTCAGTAGGCAGGTTAATCTAGAAGAACTGGTAAGCTTCCCTGTACAAGGGTGGCAAATAGGAGTCGCAAAGTGGCTAGAGATAGAGAGAGAATATAAATTAGGAAAAACATTCACATGTACACATATGCAGGGCGTTATCATCACAGTCGTTTGGAGAGACTGGTTGGACGCAGGAAGCGCAGGAGCGTCTTGACAGCCTTCTTCTGCGACGTGAAGTCCTGTTGTTAGCGCAGGATTCTTTCTTCCGAAAGAATAGGGTTGTCCAGTTGTTCTAGTTATTGCGGAATGACTGTCTCTGTGAGCAGTACTGGGGGAATTCGCACAGAATATACCAAGTTGTTTTGCCACTACCGCAATGGTCACATGCTGCAATGCGGTTCGCGAACGCATTGGTAAATGCGATACCCAGTCATAACCTGCACAGCATAGTAGCGTGTGGTTGGCCAAGTCCAAAAGGAATTTGAGGTCTGAGAGTAGGTTCTAAGGTACATATTCGTGCATGCGGGAAATTTGGTCCAATTCGTTGCGGCGTGGTGCGCTCGTGAGCAAGCATTCGGAGTTTCCGTGCAGCGTCAGTTCTGGAGAGCGGAATTCTGGAATGATTGGCAATGAACGGGCCGATCGAGCATCCCGTTCTAGCCATACTGAAAGCAATCAAATATCATTGATGTGTAAGATCTAAGAAATTTATATGAGCGTTATGTTGGGTATTTGTCTTTGGCCGAAGTATATTGTACAAAGTAAAGGAAGATGAAGGACAGAATCAGCTGATAGGCGCGCGAGTGTGACAATGAGCCATTGTGATTCTCACCTGAGGTTGTTCCTCCGTGATTGCGTTTATACAGAAGTCACTGACCCCGTAACAATATACTTGAATGAAGTGCGAAAAATAAGAAACCCAGACAGTTAGCTCTACACGGCCGTGTTTACACCTCACTAAATTTTAATACATTGTGATACATAACCTGCTCAACCTCCGCATATACTCGCCCCAAACAACAACCATCTGCTCTGTGACATTAATCACTCATCCAGTCTCTGCACTCGAGATTAACTGATATGTGCAGAAGATAAGAAATCAGGTGACCTATGCACGCTGCTTCAAGTGCCAAAGCTGTCTGTATCAAGAGATCACTCAATCTTTGCCAGTCGACACAAACAGTTTGCGCGTAGGCGATACGAGTATGAAAAGTTTCTAAGCTATGGATGTGCCGTGAGTTGTGCGTTCTTTCGCAGAAACAATAGCCAATGCTTCGGATGCTGTAAATGTATTTAGTAACCTTAACGTAATTTCCGCACTTTCATGCGTCAACAGGAAACTATGCACACAAGTGTTATTCGAAATTCCTGAAATTCTTAAGGGAAAGTCTACTTGTATATAGCTTAATATGCGCAATCACCAATATATCACTTCAGTTCAGCTAGAATTCATCACATACACTTGGCTTCTGTCTCTGAGGTCAGAGCGTGAAAATATACATAGCTGTAATTGCCAGAAGCAGTCTACGAACTTTTAATGCATAGTTTTTTTGAGGCAGCATTCATCATACGCGATTGGTGCCTATCTTCGAGCTAATACCAGGAAAAGTAAACCCTAGAGAAATGTAAGACGAGGCTAAAAGAATGATAACAGAGAGTCTAATTTCCGAGAACCAACAGCTTATATTCATCTGTAGTGTCCCCCCTTTCTATGTTCCCCCGTCGCCACGTATTTGAATATAAAGGAGCGTAAGACTTTAGGCACACAGTAACGAAGAGGCCCGGGGACCAACTCAATTTTATGTATAACGGTGACCGATAATTATGACGGACAAACACAAGGACTAGTTGTTAAGAAGACATAAGGTTTTGAAGAATAACAGCGTGTGCAGTCACCCCCTCGGTAAGTAGGCACCGTTTGTGAACTGACATGTGGCCGCAATGAAGCAGATTTACATACGAAGTACTGGAGTTCCCGACAAGCGCCAACTCCTCACATTATTGAAATACTTGGAATGTATGGTACACTTTGGCTTCCAGAAATGATCATACTGATCGTTGACAGCAACATAGGAGGCGAAAAGTCACAAAAAGTTTAATAGAGTGTGTGTCTTGTCATATGGTGGAAGAGGCGACAAACTATCACAATCAAAACGTCTCCTTCTTTCTGCCTCTCTCTCGATCTCTATGTCCGTCCATCCAACCATCCGTCTGTCCGTCTGTCTGTCTGTCTGTCTGTCTGTCTGTCTGTCTGTCTGTTTGCACGTCTGACAAGTAACGCGTGACAAGGTTAGGCTACGGCGAGCTTCGCCCGTCAAAACAGGAGGACTTTTCTTAGGCCCGAGAGCACGCAAAGTATGTTACAGATCGCTATGCTATATGGGGTTTGGCCTACGTTACGCAATGCGATGGTGACAGTATTCGACAGGGTATTATCATCGGGGTCCCTAAAAAGCACCACATCTAATACGAATGAATACTTGTGACTATATGTTGGTCACACCCGTGTGAACAAAATGATGGAGTAGGCTATGTACCGCGCTCAACGGATAGGTGACACCACGTAACAGCTGTGGAATGAGAGGTGTTTCTAGTACAGTCAATCAATTTGAGGACAGCTGCGGCAAGTTGAATTCGCCGAGAGAAATCGAAATATGAATTTCGTTATAACAAAATGCAATGGTCACATCCGGCTTCAGACAGTCTTACGGGGTATCAAGGAATATAGACTAACCGTCGGGCTAGTGTTGTGAAACTTAGTGCACAAAAAGCTCACCTTCCTTGAACATGTAATGCATTAGTGAGGTCTTCGGCAAGATCCTCGAAAGACTGCAGCTGAAACTGCCCTCCCTCTGCTCACCAGCACGCAAGTAGTTCACCTTTTTTAGCTTTTGGTTCTGTTATCGACGTTTTACGAAAAACTAATCTGTGGCATTGCTGCACATTTTACAGACTGATGTGTTCTCATGTCAGTTGTGAGAGAGAAAGTCTACGCCTTGAAGATCTCTAGGTGATCATGTGATGACTCAGCAGCGGCCCTTTTTTCTCTCCTATCGATGAGCAAATATAAACATAGCCCTGTTTTTATCTGGGACTTCAGTTTTTTACATATGCAGTCGGGGTTCCTCAAGGACACAGGATGTGTTACTTATAAGGTACTTTGCATGTTCTCAAAGCACCTAATTTTGAAAGGCCCGAAAAAGAAAATACTGCGAAACTGTGGCTATTAGTCATTCCGAGATAAAATGAAGTAGTATATGTTGCAAATAAACAGAGCACCGGCCCTTTAAATATTACTCATTTTCACGGCATCATCACAGTTTTATCCAATAAATTAGTAATATAAAATTACCAAAAAGAGATCCATGCAATGTTAAAATGGCACTACTTTCTTGAACTATGAGAATCGGACAGTGTATTGCGAATGTCACCCTTGTAAATTTTTATGTTATCGAAGACCGCTTAATTTAATATTTATCTTTGTGGCAACTGCAGGTTGTGCAAAACTGGATATGGCTGCAGTTGATGCTTCATTGCTGTTCATTGCACTACTGGTGAGCTTTTGTACAGAAAGCTTTGAAGCTGGCGGATGGACTGAAGTCATTCCAGCAAACACACAACGGCATCGCGCACTAGCGGAATACGCCTACATGGCCAGAACGGAAGTGCCTGCTCAAGGCGTTACTTTTCTCGTAACGCAAGCCAGATGGAAAGTATGTTCAAAAGAGTGATTTGTGCATTCAATACTGTAATTTCGCTAAAGGGCCAAATGTACTTGAGAAGAGATGAAGCAGTACTTAGCGTTTTATTACTTTCAGTTGCAATGGTTTTGAGCGGTAGACTGGTTTTCGTGAGGGTGTGTGAACAAGTGCCCTAATGAAGACCAGGCAACCAGTTGAAACCGTTGCAAATAAAATTGGGACAACCGCTAAGTTGTGTTTCGCTCTCTCTCTCTCTCTCATTAATATATATATATATATATATATATATATATATATATATATATATATATATATATATATATATATGTATATATATACATATATATATATATATATATATATATATATATATATATATATACATTTATGATGAGATATAACAGACAATAACAAAATGATGAAAAGGAAAGTATAGGGAAATTTATTAGACCCTATTGTAATGTAAATGTCAAGAAAGGAAAGTGGGTGAAAAGATAACTTTCCGTAAGCATGAACCAATCGGTTCCTGCCCACGGCAAGTTTGATTATTTCAACATCCCTGTATCATGTTCGTGTTACTTTGGCCTTGCACCACGTGCGATTGATCACGCTATATTTTTAAATATGTTTCATCACACGCCACTCTTATTCTGTTTAAAACATCACGCAAGTAACGCTCTCCAAACGTGATAGTATTCCCGCTTCCTTCGAACAGAAATCAGCAGTTTGCGCTTGTTCATATCACTTCTTTTCTTGCTTCATTTGCGCCTTATTCCTTCTGTTAAGCTAACACCGATGTTGATTTTGTCATCAATGAACATCATAAACAATATGGTTATATAAAACATATGCACCTGTTCAACTGATGTTCATGCGTATAACATTTGTACATATGGCTAGCATTATTACGTATTACGTAAGGGCTCACTAAAAAAATGCAGCAAAGTCACCTTCCATTCGCATTTTTCGCATGCCATTCTTCCCGAAGGTACGTGCATTATGTGGCCAATTTGTCATATGCGAAATGCAAGGGGTGTGATACCGGTGACATTTTAGCGCATTATTTCTTGGGAGGAACTGGACAAAAAGCCCTGAAAAAGAAAACGAAAAGGCCTTTGGTGGTAAATGCCAATGCCTTAGCTGACAATTGTGGTGAAGCTGACAGAGATACTGTTTGAACCATGTCATATCGAGCGTTCTATTTTAGGAGGCTTAGCACCCCATCTTCAAGCTCCTAAGAACTTACTTTATGAAGTAGGCCAGCAAGACGTACATGTTAAGCATCAATGCAAGGAGAACAAATGAACACATATTTCATGCTAGAGACATCCATTGATTTCATGCTGCAGTAACACGTGGCTGCATGCTTGGCAAAGTGTAGACACAGACATCTAAGTAAGCTTGTTGAGATCAGTGGTAGAAAGTAGTCTGTAGTCAAGCTGTGAAGTTCAACGTCTACTTTTTTTCAAATAATTCATGACTCAGTCGGCCAAAGCATATCAATATCTACCAGTGGTCCCCCAGCAAACAATCAGCATATCCACCCATCGTCCGTCCCTCATCCACCCATCATATGTCCACCATCCACCCATCACCTGCCCACCACTCTCATCGCCCACTATCCACCCATGGTCTGTCCATCATTTACATTGTCCACCTAACATCTGTCCGTGACTATCCATCCGCCATATGCCCACGATTAGTTCATCCAGTATAATAATCCACAAAGCTGGTGAGTTCTGGGTATCATCATGCTCACCTTTTGGCAAATGTTCCAAAAGGACAACTTCGTGATCCAGCAGAAAGAGAATATGTGCTCTCTTTGAAAGAATATATGAGAGATAATTTTTTTACAAATTTAGACGCAGGATTTGTACCCTTTTAACAATACCATACAGAATGTCACGCGAATTACTCAATTACAAGTAGTATATAACCCTATAAAAGTAAAAATGGAATGGAACGAAAAAACTTTATTTCGGTCCTGCAGGACGCGCATAGCGCGTCCTGCAGGACAAAAGCCATAAATTTTTTGAACGAAGAATTGATGCCATATTACTAGTGGCCATAGTAGTAAGAGACTTTTATATCTGCCGCATACTAACAGCTGAGTATTTTGACCACTTTGCAACCAGCTGCCCTTAGTCTACCCCTTTGGCGCCAATCCACATGAGCGAGGTGAAATGAAAGGGCTGGTTTGCGTAGCAGTTGCGCAGTAGAAAAAGCTATGTGACAGGTCACCGTATGGAGAGGGGCAGTTGGCATAGCATGATTCAGATCTACACTTATGAACATATGAGCGTATTTACACCAGAGTTATCTGTCATGATAATGGTTATAAAAGGTAGAAGCGTATCCGCAACAGAGTATTCATATTTTCAGAACCAAGTGCTTTGATAGACATACTTCAGTGCTCGCTTTAATGACTTTCTGTCACTCTAGGTTCATCGGGGAACAATGTATAACATCGCATTCATTGTTTTCTTCCAAAATACGGTATGTACCTATTTGACATATGAAATGTGCATTTTTTCACTTGTTCCAGTTTACAATGTGGTGTTATTACTTATTACAAGTCACTTGTTCTATCATTTATTTTCTTTTTTTAGTTGTGTAAATATGTGTATTACTCCGTGTGTATGTGTTTATGTGTTTCGATATATATGTGTGTGCGTATCAATAATATGTTCTATTATTCTGTTTTGTGCTCTGATAGGAACCGACAAACAACCTATATATGCTAACGGTCTAGCCAGTTTGTAATAATTACTTATGTTAATAAAAGTGAGATTGATTGATTGATTTCAGACACCCTCTTTTTCCGAAGCAAAGACGACACTAAATAAACGTAGAGTCTTGTTTATATTCCTTAAAGATTTTGATTGTCATTGTTTAACATGAAATCTACAATAAGCAACATTTTTCTCGGCCTTGTTCTGGTATAAAAAAACTATTTACACCCGAATTGAGGTAACTTCTTTGAAACTTTTTCGGAAACCTTGCAAGTGTTACGTTCTGTCAATGTTAACATATTATGAATGGTTTAGGTCGCGAAACCACCATATGGGCTAATTACGAGTGAGACCAAAGTGTAGGACATAAGGAATTTCGGCTATCCGCTGTTGTTTGTCGTGCGTTGACAACATTTTGTTTTACGTTTTGCTGACCTATAATTAGGCATCAATGCATGCACCTAACAACTGCGACTTAACGTTGACCTGGTTTTAAAGTAAATATTTTATGACTAATCGAAATAGGTGACTTTGAAAGGTTTATTGTTCTTCATTTAAAAGCCACAGATGCGGATATTTTTGCAAAGAAATAACGAAGAAAGGGTTGGAGGGGAGCGCAAATGTTTGTTTATTTGCGCAATACAGCCGTATCTGCCACTTCTAAATGAACACGAACCGACCAGCCCAACAACGTGCAATTGCTTAATAATACATTTAGGACACTTACGTTAATGAGACGCAATAGACGATGAAACACATAAAGTACATGGAATAACGTTTTATAGTAAATAATATGTGTGCAAGAAAAAAAATTATAAGGGCGAAAGAAGAACTGTCCTTCAGAGGAGACCAAACCTTCTCATAGCGCTTCTGCTGCTTTACCATTGAGCTCAGACGGTACCCTCATCTTAACTGTTTCATCAGGTGCACATGCATAGTTCGACGGACAAGAGTGTGGGTGGGGAAGAGGAAGGGGCGGAGCCGCTTGTTTTTTTCACCTAAGGGGAGATGCAAAGTCAGCCCCATAAACTAATATTGTTGGCAGAAGGGACGACTGCGAAGACTGAGAGCTTACTGAAACTTGAGAGTTTATTTTATAGGTGCTAATGTATATATGCATCTTTGAAAATTCAAACCACAAAAAGGTAGAAAAGGCGAAGCCAAATGATTGCGACCTGACTATACCGCAAATTTTTACCCTCATCGGTTAGCACGTTAGACGGTAAGCTCATCATGATGGCCAATTGAAATGAATGCTTAAACCTTCATAGGTTTTATGGGCGCGGCCATGACGTTGTCTGTGTAGTATGCGTGCCTCTTAGAAATTACGATTGATGCCACAATCGGTGCGCTCCTATCGCAGTAACAACGACATCTCAAGGAGCAGAACAATAAGCAGAAGGCTAAAACTGGAAGTAAACTGATAATTTATTTTGACGAACATGACAAACACTTATTCTGAACAGGCACGTAATTTGCGCAGACATTTTCATTGTTCAGCCTGGAAAATCTACGAAGCGCTCCTAGTTCATTTTATCGGGTCATCGTGTTTCAGTGCATAAACCTTACGAGGATAATATTTATCTTCGCATTTGAACATTCCATATAGAGACTAGTTGGGACGTGTGTGCAGGGTGTCTCCCTTTTTCATGTTTTGTAGCGCAAAACATGAACCTCTCACCACCAGTACCAGTACTCTCTTCACCAGTACTCTCTGTCCGTTCTTTTTTGTGCTTACAGATGGAAGTTTCGCAATCGTTTTGACCGCTCTATGATTTTTTTCTTCTTTCTACAGATGCTTGAGAAATGTATCACCATAGTTGTGCTGCCTCCGATTCACCAACTACGACTGACAAGGAGGGTCATTAAATTTTGGTGTCGACCAGTGCCATAGCCGAAAATATGTTACTGCGAGAGGAGGCGCGACCTGGAGGGCATCAGAGCAGCAGCCGGAACTCTTTCCGTCATTATTACTTTGATTCGGCTATCTTGACATGTAGTAAAGTAAAAGATTCAACCTGGCCCTCGTTCACTCAGTATGGTCACGTGCCCGCCTCAGTGGTCTAGTAGTCAAGACTTTCAACTGTTGACCCGCAGGGCACGTCATTGAATTGCGGCTGTGGCGACCATAAAAAGCTTCGCCTTTCACGGGACACCACACCACCAACAAAAAACAAATTGAGCACGCGCACTGGTTGATAAACCCATGCGCTCCATCACAGTTGTGATCAGTTGTTAGCGACTGGAGTGAAGCATGTTGTTAGCGACTGGAGTGAGACCATCCTAGGAATGTGCGCTGCTGAGGTTTAATCACTTCAAAGGTTGAGATATGTGGAAGAAAGAACAAGTTAAACTTCCACGGCAGAAATTTCGTATAACAAAGTATTTACTTTTTCACGGCACTGAAAGCGGAGTGATGCGGTCTATAGAGCTCAGTTACATTCGCCAAATGTTGCATCATTCTTGGTGTAACCATTTGAAAATTGAACGCTTCAGATTTCTCAAACAAAAAAAGGTTGACTAAAAACCTTTGCAATCATTTAGATAGATGTACATTTTAGAGAAGCCATATATTATGAGGTCATCAATGAAAGTGACAAACATAAATGGGCAAAGTATGGGTCCTTCAGGGATGCCTGAACTTATGAGGATAGCAGCAGATAATTTATTGTTGGCAAAAGCTGTGAAGAGTTTTGTTTTTAGAAATATTTTATTCAATATTAAGGTGCCGTGATTTATATGTAACGAACCAGGTCTTAGTAGCAGATGCCCATCAAGTATTTTGACAAATGCTTTTGCGAAATAGTAGCACATGGCCACGCGAGTCTGTCAGAATCAAAGCTACATGCAGTTAGTGAACAACATAGCTAGTTGTATCATAGCTGGCTTTTTCGAAAGAGTACTTTAGCAGATCGGCGGTGCCTCAGCAGCGACATGAGCCACATGTTAAAAAGACTACTAGATCACGTGCACGGTTGTGGTGCTTCCTCTCGACGAAAATGATTGAGCAGTTCAGTTCTGGTGGAGGCACTGAGAGTTGACATCACGGCGTTCGAAATTGGCCTGGTTGATCACTTTGCCAATGCCGGGTTGCTTCGGCACAGCAACCTATTAGATATGTCTCAAATGCACACAGTACCGGAGGCAGCTGCCAGAAATATAGATCATCAGGCAGCAATCAATTTAGCTATTCATGTATTCCCAATCCGAGACACCTATACTAAAAATACCCGCAAAACATATTGTCTAACTACGCAAAGCTGTTGGAAAGAGCCTATCTACATTGAACGGTACGTAGCACGTTTCCTAAAACAGCGCTAAACCGAGGGAACCAAACAAGTGCTCTTAAGATTTTGTCCAGAAAACTTTGAATAATTAGTACAGACACTCTGAACTTGACTCAGGAAAATGACTCAAGTATGGTTGAATACCACCCCTTGCCGCAAAACTCTGGAACCCAGTGTGTAGCTTTGCTATTGCTAGTGATTCGAGAATACACTCGACAATACATTACATCAAACAACAATGTTCTCCCTTTAGAGTGGTAAATGCAAGTTACGCGGTAATCTGTATTGTCTACGTCATTGTTTTACATGCAGTGCTCGCACGTATGCGCCGACTTGTCAGATAAAAGTGGTCATACACTTGAGTTTGTGCTCGTATTACTCAACTCCGCGAGTTATTTTTCTTAAGGCACTTTAACAATTATGAAAGAGTAACAGACGGTACCAATGAATGGGGAACAATTTTGTTACCTAAACCAGTATATTTCGTTCTTATTGTAAGCAAATACTTTTTTGCGTTACTTAGAATACACCGGTGTACGGTGAAAATATTAGTACCCCAGAACTTTTCTAATTTATTAAATCTTTATTTTCCATACGACAAAAATGAATACCAATGCTCTGTTCTTATATCACCCTGGATAATAAGATATCAAGATCGGAAACGTTGGTGGACTAGTTTGCTGTTCAGGAGAGGAAAATGACAAGCTTATCTACATCTGCATGTTTGTGAAACAACGCCGTTAGCCAAGCCTATAAAACAGACCACAATATTGTTTGTCAGTATAATTGCGACTCAAAACGGCAGATTTGTATGTTGCATTTGGGAAATTAAGAACCAATTTACGTGCTGCAAAGATATATTCTTCGCTTTAGGTAGATGCTTCTTTTTGTGATGTAAAACGTTCTGACAAAGTGTCTTTACAGTAAGCATAAGCACTGAAGGAAACAGACCTCTAAATGCTTACCGTCAATTGCGGAACAAGTGATGCATTCATGTTTTGAGGAACTCCAAGTAGCCTGCCCAGTGGAGCAGAGGGGTGCCTTCTGAGAACAGAAACAAATTCAACCACATTACCAGATTAATCTCGCCCACAAACTAACGGCGTATTGTATGCGATGTTCCTAAAAAGTCTTGTAGCTCTCACAAAAAGCAGCCTCAGGACAACGTCCCAACCGAACACAGTCGAAATTAAGTTTTATTTTAGGGACAAGAGTCGGCACCCGTAGACAATAGACGCCGTGGCTTTACTCAGTTGAAACTCCGTTGAAAGTTTGCCTTCTTTACGTCACGTCCCTTATCTAAAGTGTGCATCTGTAAAGCACTGTGCAAGAACGTAACAACAAATAGCTTCCAACTCACCCAAACAAATACCTTTATAAATCACGTGCCTAAGCCAGTTTTTTTTTCGCGCCCTTTGTTAAGCTTCCAAGTCTCTCACCTAAGTTCCTATCTGTGCCACCGACTTCGACATACTAAGCAAGGTCGGCTATGCTCACAAGCTTATCACTTGAGGGGAGTTTCGCACGACTCGTTCTCTCACCGCAAAATCTGTAATCAAGCTGTCGAAAACACAACGCTCACTCAGCTGACACGGCCACGTTGGAGAAATACGTCAATTGCTAACTAGAAGAGACATAGTAGGGGCTTATAGAAGAAACAACTGCGACAGTTCATGCTTGTCCTATGCTTACATGTATTTACTTGTTCGTCCTTGTTCATCCTTGGGCACCCTTTCTTTTTGAGGACCGTGCAGCAAATATATAGCTGCTTCTATACTTCCAATGCCATTACATTTTTAATCAAATTCATTTATTCGCACTTCTGATTGATCTGTGACTGTTTGAGTGGAAGCACTTTTGATGATGAACTAACGCAAGTGATGTAAGCAACAAAGGGTGCCAAAAGACTGGCGTTTAGCTGCTTACGGCTTCTTGTTTACGACCTCATAATGGAGGTCTTGATGACGATTCTTTCGATGCAGATACTTGAGAGCAACCAAGGGAGCAGTGCGCTATGTTTAGAATGCAGTCACTAAGCAGAACACAAGTGATTCTTGAACCGATTGCTTGGTGCAGGCATTAGAGATCAGGATAATAAGTAGTATTGGAACGAATTCAAGCAGGAAAGCGTTTCACTAACGTGATGCATAAACGTGGTTTGAAAGAAAAGAGGGAGGACGAGTCGTGGTAATTTTACTCGAAAATCTTGGGAACTAGAATTTACCAGTGACATTTGGGGAGGCACTTTCTTAGGTGGGGGGCACTTGCTGGGAATGCCGTGGTGTATCTCCGCTAAAGTACCATCTATGAAGAGAAGCACCCATCAGGATCCGGAAACCTATTATTATGGCAACCGGGTTTCTCATGCCAGGATATGGCTACAGCCAACACTTCTGTGCTGGTCATCACATTGATGCAGAGCTTTATCAAAGGAAGCTCCGAAGTCGGTCGGTGGAGAGAAGACAGAGATCCGAACAGATTTGAGAATCAAGCCCTAGCACGGTACGTCTACGAGCACATGAGGCGTCGGCAAAGTACAGAAGGAATGCAGGTTCTCGTAACACAAGCCAGGACAAAGGTATGTAGCCAAAACGTGACCATTTATTTTCTAATCGGGCATAAATAAATACGAAGTAGCTTTCTTCACACCAACTCACATAACTTTTTCCTACGCCTGCACGTGTGTGTGTGTGTGTGCTTTTCTTCCCTATATACAAAAATTACAAAAGAAAACAGGGGTGGCCGCAGCACCTCCAGGAGGTACAACGGGCTAAAGTTAGTGAAACATAAATGAAGAGGGGAAACCACCCTAAATATTTATTGAAGTTTGTTCAAAAAATAATAGGGAAAACCTATTAGAGTTAAGGTGCCACACTAGTCAGGTTTTTTTCTAGGCTCATGAAAAGTGAAAAGTATTGAGTGTGTGACAATATATATATATATATATATATATATATATATATATATATATATTTATTTATATATATATATATATGTGTGTGTATATATATATATATATATATATATATATATATATATATATATATATATATATATATATATATATATATATATTGGAACAACAAAGAAGGAAGGAACCAGGCGCCACATAATGCGAATTGCGCAAGAAGTGGGGCATTGAAACCTCCAGCCGTTTTTAAAATCTTGATCTTATCCATCTACAAGCTGCGGAGCATACCCACTGTGGGGGATTACGAAAGATCCTGGCCGCCTAATTATTCCTTGTCGTCCGCCACAGAACAAAAAATCACAGCATATTCACGGAGTGCATGATGAGGAGTGGGGCGAAGCCTCTCCATCCGTGCATGCGTCCGTCCGTGCATGCGTCCGTGCATTGATCTGGGCGTCCGTCCATGCGTCCGTCCATCCATGCGTCCGACCATCCGTCCTTCCATCCGTGCGTCCGTCCATCCATCTGTCTACCTGTCTGTCATTCCATCTGTCTGTCCGTCTATCTAGTGAACACTACAAGTACCGCCATCTCCCAACTTTTCATCGTATATTCAGCATATAAGAGTACCACCATCCAGCGAACATTTCAAGGAGTAAATGAGAGCTGGCACTCGCGCACTTTCTTACCGCCTGCGCTTCGTGTTACTTTTTACCTTTCACCATCTACAGTTCATGGCTATATACTAGTTCCCTATATTCATGACACTGTGGCCCAACCTCGCTAAACCTTGCTAAAACCAAAGAGGTTACGCCCTGCGAGTTTAGCGTGGCAACCATTTCTGGTCAGATAGTGCTAAAAGTGCACCCTTCTGGTACACCTTTCTTTTGTAAGCATGAAATTCAGGCTAATTTTATTTAAGATCAAGAGAATAGCACTCGTCTCTGTAAGTTATTTCATCAGAAACAACTATCCTTTTATTGATGATTAACGTGCATGGGGTTCCTCTTCAATTCAAAAGAATGCGCACGCGCTACTCCTCTTGCCCGGCCATAGAGGTAGCTAGCTCAACGACTGGACTACTACACTTTAAAAAAATGGAGTGACGTTCCCTCCATTTCGGGAGGAACGGCGATGTCCCAAATGTTCGTCTTTAAATAGAACAACGTTGCTGCCTCATCCACAGAAAAACATGTTACTCCTTATGAAAATTGACATGGCTGCCCCCAGGCGAAGCAAGTTGGCGTAGCAAATGCAACGATTCTCGACTGTCTCGGTCTCGCTGAGCTTGATAGTGATGAAATGATTATAAAAACAAGCAGACGAACCTGTGGCGATGAATACATCGCAAAAAAGAACGACGGAGCAAGCAGGTTTCGTTTGGTCAGCGAAGCCACGTTCACTCCGAAAGACACGGATACTGCAGAGCCCTCACCTGAAGAGTGCATGCTAGGCTTGCTGTATTTATTTCTCGCAGATTCACATAGTGTCGCGACGTTATCCATGCGTTTACGGGTCTGCAGGTCACGAGATGTGCCTCCAAACCGTACACTCGATCGCAGCAAAACCATTCCGACTCAGTAGTGCAGCTTTGATAGATAGATGTTCAACGTTATATAAGTAGCAGGAGTTTTGAGAGCGTCATAGCCGTGAAGTAGGTGGTAGCTGGCGCCATCTGGAGAAACCGAAGGATACTAAAAATAGTTGCCTGCCGCGACGTATGTTGTCATACCCACTATCATGGCTCCCTTGCGGATTGTTTACGCCTCAGCCCATTCACGATTATTCGCTGACACCTGGAAGCCTAATAGGTGCTGATGCAATGCATATAGCTACACATGCACACGTGGACACATACTATACACGTATAGTACGCAACAAGTACGCTAACATATTCGCTAACAAGTACGCAACAAGAGCACAATCAAGAGTGGGCATGGAATGGCAGCAGTGACGATGGTCGCTATAAACCCTTTCTGCTTTTTTGTTCAGTTGGCTGCACTTCTCCACACGTGCCGTTATGCCTGCGCCGTGACTTCGGCGCACCCAAATGCTGCTGAAAAACACCCGGTCCTGGAGATAACAACGATCCATTCTGCGCCATGTGACCTGCCTCCATACGTGTCTCCGCAAGGGGACGCTGCCCAAGCCGCCAGAGGGACATCGAACGCATCCAGCATGGCCTACTTAAGCCGCCTTCCGACTTCGCCACAATTCAGTGGGCATGGAATGGCAGCAGTGACGATGGTCGCTAAAAACCCTTTCTGCTTTTTTGTTCAGGTTGGTACTGTACCCTCGCTCTATTCGAAAAGATTCGATAATATCTGCCTGCTGCTATTCCCGTGCCCACATGTTTTAGTGTCTGAGTTTTATGACATTGTGTATGTTGTTAAACTTGTTGTACTAGGAGGCGACGTTGAGCTTAACCCTGGTCCCCCAAAACTGGACCCTGCAGCTGAAACTAGCCAAGTCTTGTCTGCAATTAACCGTCTTACTAAGCACCTAGACGAGCGGCACGACCAGCTCTTGGAATCTATCAATGAGGTAAAAGAAAACCAATGAATTCTTGACACCAAGGTATCTGACTTAACAATGCGTCTTGCCGCTGTTGAAGAAAAAGTAAGTTCCTTTGACGCACTACATGATGAAGCGAATTTGGACGCGATGATTCCGTCAGCTGTACGTAATGAAAGCGCCACACTACAATCACGGCTAGATAATTTTGAAGACAGGGCACGACGAGAAAATTTGGTATTCTATGGAATATCCGATTGTGCGGAAGAGACGTGGGCTGAAGCAGAAGATAAAATTGGGGGAATTCTTTCTGACAAGTTCAAAATACAATTGTCCGATGAAGCGATTAATCGTGCGCATAGATTAGGGGCGTTTGTCGAAAATAAGTGCCGGCCAACCATCGTCCAATTTGCGTCTTTTAAAACAAAAGAATCAATTTTTTCACAAAAGCCCAAGCTACGCGGTAAAACATTTCAGTTGCTCAGGACTTTTGTAAGGCAACGCGCACCGTACGTAAAATGTTGCTGGATTTCGCGAAGGCCAACAGTCAGCCATTTTCTCTGAAGTACAACAAAGTTGTAATCGACAAAAAGAGCTATGTGTATTGCAGCATTACCGATCGTGTTGTTGAAACTGGACTAAAGGATGGGCGCTTTCAAAACTGCCGAAGTAATCATAATAGTCTGGGCCAAGCCGGATCGTGTTCCCCAAACAAAAGTGAAGGCCAGTCTTCAACGTAGCTAGATGTGCGCACACAAGCTGATGCTATTGAGCGGGAAATTTCCTTTCTCCTTTGTATTGTAAGGAGTGTAATGAACAAGCGTGACGAATTATTATCCCTTGTTCATGCGTGCCTAGCAGATGTAATCATACTGACGGAAACTTGGTTGTCAGCGAAAATTGATAGCGGGGAAGTTTTGCATGGTGCAAAAAACTACGTTCTTTATCGGTACGACCGGGGTAGCCGTTCTGGCGGAGGCGTCTTAATTGCGGTATCAAATGAATTTGTGTCTTTCAAAGTTGAACTTGAATTAGTTTGTGTGTGTGCATTCGCCTGCACCACAAAGACTACATTCTTTGTGCCTGCTATCGGCCTCCGAATTCTTCTTCAGGCTTTTCCGAGATATTTCATGATGTTTTAAATAAGATACATATTAGATTTCCTGCTGCAGTGTTCTTTGTTCTGGGAGACTTCAATCTGCCCGATATTTCTTGGTGTTTACCCCAACCAAGTGCTAGCTCCAGCTCGTCTGAAAGCGCATCTTTTGTCAGTGTGTGCTCAGATTTCAATCTAATACAACTTGTCAAGTACCCGACCCGTGTTACTACTACCAGCTCAACTATTCTAGACTTAGTCCTCACAACTCACCCAGATCTTGTTACATCCCTTTCTGTGATACCTGGTCTCAGTGACCATTCAGCAATCCACTTTACTATTCCCAACAGGAATCCCAGACGACAGAAAACCTCCAAAACATTCAGAGACTATAAACGTGCAGACTATGCTGCAATAAATAGGGAGCTTGAAATATTCACCGAAGAACTGTTTCAAAATTTTGATCAGCGTTCTGTAGACGAAAACTGGCATCGGTTCAAATCCAAGGTGTCTGAGTTAATAGACCACTATATACCACTGCGTAGAATAACGAATACTGTTCAATCCCCGTGGTTCACACCGACCCTAAAGCGACTACGCAATAAAAAGCAGCGCCTTTTTCGGAAAGCCAAATGCTCGAGGTCAACTGACCGATGGGCTGCGTACAATGAATCAGCCGATGAATATGCGCACGTGCTTGCCGTGGCTAAGCGTTCTTTCTTTGAAGTTACCCTCCTCTCTATGCTTAGAACTAATCCCCGTACATTTTGGCTAACCATCAACGGAAAAAGTGAAAAGAAAATTGAACTGATGTCTGAAGACGACTGGATGATCCCAAGTGAAATGTGCTGTGAAGCTTTAAATACGGTATTTTCGTCGGTATTTGTGACCTGTACGCCATACTGTTTGTCCCCTTTTCCTGCCTGCAATTATTTACCCATGGATCCATTAATCATAGACTGGGTGGGTGTTGCCAAATTGATAAGGAATCTGAAACCTTCCTCCCCCGGAGATGATGGTGTTAACCCCAAATTCTTAAAAAATACTGAAATGTTATCCGCTATAATTCTATCTAAGATTTTTTTACAGTCTCTGGAAACTTCTGCAATACCACAGGATTGGAAGGTCGGGAAGGTGGTTCCTTCGCCCAAAACAGGTAACACTCACAATCCCATCAATTACAGACCCATATCGCTCATCAGAGCACCATGTAAAATTGTTGAGCACATTATCTACAGCCATTTAGTCCGCTTTCTCGAAAACAATTCCTTTTTTAGCAAACTCCAACATGGTTTTATAAAAAATTACTCCTGTGAAACTCAGTTACTTAGCCTCACTAACGACCTATTTTGCGCCGCTGACCGTTCTTTAGTTATCGACTGCGTATTTATCGACTTCGCGAAGGCATTCGATACCGTTTGTCATAAACTACTGCTTTCTAAATTTAACTCAATCAATCTAGATGTAAATATTCTCAAATGGTTGGAGTGTTTTCTAAGTAACCGCACACAATACGTTGTTGCTAATGGCTTTATTTCCACGCACTGCTGTGTTACGTCTGGTGTGCCGCAAGGTTCTGTCTTAGGTCCCCTATTATTCTTAATTTATATTAACAACTTGCCGAATACACTATCATCAACTATTAGACTCTTCGCAGACGACTGCGTAATTTACAGAGAAATTTTGGATTCCGCCGACCAAAGTGCGCTACAGTCTGACCTTAATAAGATTTATACCTGGTGCGATACATGGTTAATGAAACTGAACACAAATAAGTGCAAAGTAATGCGAGTAACCCATCAAAAACATAATACTACACCGTGCACTTACATACTCAACCACGACCCCCTAACTTAAGTGTCATGTTACAAATATCTTGGCGTGTACATCTCGGATAACCTTTCTTGGCAAATACACATCGATCATATCACAAGCGACGCTAACCACGTGCTCGGTTTTTTACGACGAAATTTCGCTCTTGCTTCAGCAGATATAAAACTCGTTTTATACAAAACTTTAGTTCGGCCAAAGCTGGAGTATGCGTCGTCGATCTGGGACCCGCATATCAACTCGTTACTTCATGATATCGAAGCTAACCAGAATCGTTCCGCACGCTTCATTTTATCAAACTATTTTCGTACGGCTAGCGTCTCGTCCTTGAAATCTTCCCTTAACCTACTTGATCTGTCTGTTCGCAGGAAAATATCACGACTTTGTCTTTTTCATAAAATTTATCACGCCAATTCAACGCTCAAAGATTCGATGCTTTTTCCTCCCACTTATCATTCAACAAGAAATGACCCTCAGTTCAAGGTTGGCGTACCCCGCAGCCGGACAAACTATTATTTCAACTCATTTATTCCTAAAACAAGCTCGGACTGGAACCACCTCCCCACCTGCATTGCTTCAATAATTAATCCAGCCAATTTCAAGGAGGCTATTAGTGGCCATATTAGCTGATTATATTTTTTTTCGAATTCCGCGGTTTTGTGTAAATCCTGCTCGGTTGTTCCCGTGTACGGCAAATGTTTTTTGCGCCTTTTGATTTTTTCTTTCTATTATTGTTTGTTTATTTTTCCAGTTTATGCGGATATTTCAAATATGTTTCATATGTGTAACCACACTCCTGCTGCATTGTATACCTGCAGAGTGTTTTACCCCCCACTCCTCTCTGTAATGCCCTTGGCCCTGAAAGTAAATAAATAAATAAATAAATAAATAAATAAATAAACCATTCACAGCAACGGCCCACAGTTCGACGTGTTTACTCACTTTTTTTTTGAACCACCGACTTTTCTTGCTTCATTGCCTGTTTATAGGCGCGTACATCAAACCACAAGCAGAACAAATACAAGCAGTAACAGTCCGACATAAATTGAAATTCCCTAAGTGCTGCCATGGGCTCCACCCTCGACAACCACTCAGGTAAAATCTCCTGAGTTTTCTGCAGTTCAACAAACTTGGCCATACATTCACGGAAATACATTCGTGCAGGCCGTGCATCCTGATCGCGATAGAAACCCGCCATACGGGCCCGCCATAAAAGGTGAAGTCCACATAGCATAATCAAATCAAAAGGCATACCCTCTTCGTCCACTATTGGCAGAAGTCTTATGCCATATGAATTTAAAAGTAATTCTTTCTGCAACGTCCTTTGAAGTACATCCCAAAAATATACTCCCTCCCAACAATGTAAGAAAACATGGTCAATAGCTTCCGGTTTTTTACAGATAAGGCAATTTGTCCCACAAGGTAACTAAAAACCACGGTCTGCTAGAAATGTCCTCACTGATAATGTACCTGCGTGCAGCTTGAAAAAGAAAGACTTCGCGGCAGGAGCCACTTGCATTCTCTTCACTCGTTTAAGCACATCTTTCCCTTCACCTCCAGCGTACATGGCACGGTACAGCGGTTCAGGTAAAACAACATCGCATACATCTTTGTACAACTTCTTTCGAGTCACTGAAAACAAATATTCATTGGAAAATCTAACAGATAAAAACCGTACACTTAGAGTAACCTCTTTAAGATACCCGCGCACAGCACCGGTCATGTCATTCGTGCTAACCACATATCCAGGTAACGCCCGCATCATTCTCATTTGGCACACTGTACGTAAGAAAGGGTCCCTTGTGTAGCGAAAAAAAAGGAACGTATTTACGACTTGGCGTATGAAAAGATGTGTTAAACCAAGCCCTCCGTGTTTCACTTTTCGAAACAGATTAGTTCGACTGCATCCCTCCCAGTTCGAAGCCCACACGAACACTGTGATGATACGATGTAACTTCTGTATGTTTGCCCTTGAACAATGCAATACTTGCATCACATACCAAAGTTTTGAGGCAAAGAAAAGATTAAAGACAGTCGCCCTAGCAAACACTGACAGATGATTACCGTTGCATCTATTAGCTTTCATCCGGATTTCTTTCGCTTGTTCTTGCCAGTAGTTCTCATTATCTTTATAAAATTCCAGTGGCACCCCAAGGTACTTGACAGGTGTGGTCACCCATTTAACATTGGCAATATAGTCTGGTTTTGACGACCACTCTGCATGCCAGAAACCCAGACACTTTCCCCAGTTTACTAGACTGCCAGTTGCATTGCCGAACCTTTTAACCACACTGATGGTAGTGGTAACACTATCTTGATCGATACAACAAACAGCCACATCGTCGGCATATGCCAAAACTTTAACTTCGGATTCTTGTAATCTAAAGCCACGAATGCAACTGTTTTGAGTTATTGCTAAGCAAAACGATTCTATATATAAACTGAAAAGTAGGGGACTCAGCGGACAGCCCTGACGGACAGAACGCTTTATGTTAATTCTATATCCTAGCGTCCTATTTATTACCAGCCGAGTCGTGCAGTTCCGGTATGCCATAGATACTCCATCTCTGGTTACAAAACCAACGTTGACATGGTCAAGAATGGCAAGCAGAAGGTTGTGGGAAACACAAGCAAAAGCTTTCTCGAGATCAATTTGTAGAATAGCTACCCCTACTCGATTGGCATCGCTACACTCGAGCACGCAGCGCATCTTGTGTATATTGGTCACAATGGAGTGTACCATAATCCCGCATATTTGGTGAGGCCCTACCAAATCTTTGATTACCCCTTGAAGTCGCCGTGCTATTACTTTCATTAAAATTTTGTAATCACAAATAGTTAATTATATCGGTCTATACGAAGAAACTAATTTTAACTTCTCCGGGTGTTCTGTCTTAGGTATCAAAACTGTATGTGCTTCACTAAAGGACCTAGGGAGGCAATTAAGTTTATAAGCTTGATTGAAGACATTTGCAAGTACTTGATATAATTCATTTTGAACTCCTTATAAAACGAAGCGCAAAGCCCATCCAGCCCCAGAGATTTACCAGGATTCATTTTATCTATAGCCCATTCTACTTCCGTTGGCGTTATGGATAGCTCTAAAGCTGATTTGCTGTCATCTGACAACTTCGGCATTTTGCTAAGGAACTCCTGCTTAAATGCCTCTGAATCAATGGGCGTGGCAGCGAAGAGTCCTTCGTGGTGTTTGCCAAACGCTCGTTCTATGCTCTCATTGTCTGAAACTTCGACACCGTTGACTTCAATGGCATCTATATGATTTCGTCTGGCGTGACTGTTCTCTAATCCAAGCACTCGCTTCGTCAGGCGATCATCCACAGTCAATGATGTTGCTTTGGCTCGCACTAGCGCTCCGCGATAGCGTTCCTCTTCATATACCTTCATTCTCTGTTTAATACTCCGCAAATCGTCTCCATATACTCCAGGTTTTTCACATTCAAGAGCTTTTAGCCTCTCAAGTGTTCGTCTAAGCTCTTTCTTATTCTTCTTAGATTCAAAAGACAAAAGACTAGATCTCTCTATTGCTTTTATTTTGATTCGCTAGTTGAATAGCTCCCATTCTTCTCCTATTTTGTCCCTACACTGTATGTTAATATTACTGATTTCTTTATTAACTGATGCGCTGAACGACTCCTCTCTTAAGAGGTTAGAGTTCATTTTCCACTGTTCACAAGAAAAAACGTTCCTTTCTTTTTTGACCCGATATTGCATTTTACAGGACAGTGATCAGAAAACGAAACAGGGACAACATTATAACTGCTACACTGGGCTATCGCATCTGCAGTAAGGTAAAGTCGATCCGATCGGGCATTACTTGTGCCTTGAAAGTGGGTATACTTCACATCTCGGGAGCTATGCAAACACTCCGCTACATCTACTAATTCGTGTTCAATAATCACCTGTGCCAGGACATCACTGCTTTTGTCTTTACCATTGCGCCTGCTTGATCTATCATTTTCATTCAAGACACAGTTGAAATTACCCACCAATAAGAGTTTCCTACTAGTACACATATGTTGCCTTAAATTGGAAAAAAAAAACACGATCTTTCCTGGCCAATAGTTGGAGCATAAACACATATAATGCGCCATTCAGTGTCAAAATAAACAATATCACACCATACTACTCGGCCTGAAGAGCAAGAAAAGACATTTTCTGTGACTAATCCTGGCAGTTTTCTAACAAAAAGAACACATCCCCCTGATGTGCCTATGGCCTGGCTCACAGTGGCAAAATACCATGATGTAAACTTAAGCACCGTGCTCCCAGTCTCCTCCTCGCCTTCAACTTTCGTCTCCTGCACTGCAAGCACATCCAGACTTTCTTCCAATAACAACCGATAGACTTGGCTTTGCTTCTTCTTTGAAGCCAAGCCTCTAACATTCAGCGTGGCGAAGCTAAATGATACTTGAGGCGCCGTTACAACCATGTGGAGGAGTTAGGCCCGGAGCATGGCGCTTACCTTGCACGTCTAGCGCTACGCTAGACGCCTCCTGGACCGGCCGACCGCCCGGTTTTACTGCACAGTAGAATTGAACTGTTCACAGCTTTCTTGTCCGTGGTGCCACCAGCTCTTGCTCTCATGCTGGTGCGTCTGCCAATCGGCGTCTTTGCCGGTGGTTCTTCCACGCTACTTGCACTGTTCTTGTGTCCCGTCTTCACAGGTTCTGCCAATGGTCTTTTAATGGCTGGAACGGCACCGCTAGGTCAAGAGACGCAGCTGGCGTTGCACGTGTTTCCGTCTATCTTCATGTCGAAACCAACGCTACTAGAGACACCATCGACTACTTGGCCTTGTTCCGACGCATGGGCAGACGCTCCGGTTACTTCACAGCCTGCGTCTGTGACTGCATTGTCAGCTATCTCAGTCGATACAGCTTCACAACCTGGTCGAGTGTCCACAGGTGCTGGTGTAGATTCGTCTACTGATGTTGCAGATGTGCAGTTCAAATTTTCTGCGACTTGATCTCCGCAGCCTTCAGCCGCGTCCTCCTCTGCTTCTGTCACGTCCATAATGTGTTCTGATGCATCCTCGGTCTCCGCTGACGCGGTCACTGCGGGGTACGAACGGACGCATTCCGCGTCCCCGTGCCCGAAACGACGGCAGCGAGAGCACCGTGGCACCTTACACTCACGACGCACATGTCCTGTTCCGCTGCAACGCAGGCATTGCATAGGCCGACCTGGGGCTACCACTAAGGCTAATTCACCGGCGACTCGTATCTGATGAGGCAGGTCCTCGACTTTCATACCGCTTTTCGGCTTATTGAAAACAGTGCGGGTCGTCGAATTCTTCTCATTTACTCCTTCCACACGCCAGCGTTCCCGGGTCACTTCTGTAACTTTCCCGAATGCTGCCAAAGCCGTGCGGACATCTTCGTCCGAAACACCGTGTAACAACCAGTAAAGCCGCAGCCCCATCTTCTGCTCCTGAGGGTCGATAAAGAGGCAGCGGCGTCCCTTGACCTGGAGTTCTTTCAGTTCAGTTAACCTCTTTGTCGCCTCCTGGCTGTTAAAGGGGACGGCACACAGATGATTGATCTGGTAGGCGCCCAATGCAATTACGTCAGGAAGCAGTCGATCCTTGTCCAGCGCGTCCTGGAAATCTTCGACCTTGAAAGACCTCACCCAAATATCACCGTGCAAAAACACTGTGTTCAAAACAATACGTCCTGTTGGCAGATTCGGCAAGATGATGTCAAAATCCTTGTCACTTTCGTCTGTAATCCTGTTTCCGCGACCATCAAGAACCGCCATTGCCGCTCCGCGGGAGCGCATGATTCCTGCGTCCGACGCGTGCGAGTGCCGGCGAAAGAATGAAAAAAAAAAGCCTGACGTGTTTACTAACAACCTACTATGAAAGTGCACCAGCTTATATAGAGAATAATTTCGACTGACCATAGTGGCACAAGTTAAAAGTAGGTTTTCTTACTTCTTTTTACGTTTCGTATCAATACCAGAACATGCGCACACGTACATATATTGTATCTGATGCTTAGAAAAACGTAAGTTTATCAATAGTTGCACAATAGAGCACGGAATAATTTCTAGAGCTTATCAGGTTTTCACGAAGGCGAATACCCCCGAGCCATGCATAGAATGCCGCATTTCAAACGCTGCGCCATCTCTCGACTACTGCCACAGTTGAAAAAGCAAACACTTACCGCGCGTTAGTCATTTCGGAGGTCACGTTTTTTTATTCTTCTTGTTAATTGGAAAGGGCGCAGCATGCAGACCAAACTTTGTCTCCGTCGTGGTAGGTGTTCTGTGGTCACGTCGACCTCGTTTAGACGTTTCGTGTTAACGTTTGCTTATATTCTTTTTACGTGCGTACCGTTAGCCATAGATACAGTACACCACTAGCCCTTCAATGACAATGTTTGGATGCGGTAACGACCGTTCTAGAAGTGTATACGTACGTTGCGACGTGGGTCTCGCGAGAGAAATAAGCGATGACCTTGCATCCAACGGTGTTTTTTCGTGAGCTATAACAGTGGCTAATGGCGTCGCGACAGCTCTAATACTTGAGTGGAGGAACTATCGCTGCAGTGCGCAAATTTACTATAACTTCATAGATTGTTGTGCCTACATACTTTTCTGCTTCAGATGCCTCTCGCGATTCGGCTCGCGTGTCAACTTGCAATTATAGTGCATGCCACAATTTTGTTGTTAGCGCCGTGGCTGTTGTGGTTATTACTCTGGATTCGGAATGCTCTTTTCACAAAGGTGAGTGAGCGTTAGTACCTACTTGCTGCGCACAGCTGTTACTAGAAGTGCATCATATACTTAGAAATTTGGCGCAACCTCGACTCACGCAAACACTCACACAAGCACACACACTTACACCAGAGCAACACACACGACACGTAGCACACACGTGTCGTGTGTGTTGCTCTGGTGTAAGTGTGTGTGCTTGTGTGAGTGTTTGCGTGAGTCGAGGTTGCGCCAAATTTCTAAGTATATGATGTATAACCAACTAGCCCAACAACAAGTTTTATTAAACTAGAAGTGCATTTTGTGTTGAGTTTCTCACGATAAAGGAGAATCATGGACGAGAAAGGCATACGGCACGCGTGCATAATTCTTTCTTACTTCTCAGTGCTGGCATGGGCGATTCAAAACGAATGCGATTGAGAATTTTGTTTAACCTACAGAAGTCATTGGTTCACTTTTCACAAAAGTTTAGTTATGATATGTTTAAAACGTTTCTGATGGTTCTAACCTAGTCTGGTGAATAAACGCTCGGTTAAACTTCGCCGCCTGTTTCCCTTTGTGCTTTCACCTGCCGTGGTAGCATAGCCTTATTGGGTGTCGTGTGTCTATGCTGTAGGACGCAGGTTCCACTTCCGGCCACGGCGGCTGTATTCGAATGGGGGTAAACTGCAAAGAACATCCATATGGCGGTAGTGGCACGTATAACTTTATCAATTGCATATGATCGTGCTCTCACGCATGGACTGTAGAGGGGTATCAGGTTTCTTAGAATGTTGATAAATTAAGTGTGATGCTTTTTTACACGCCTCGTTGAATTCATGAGTGCTGTTGGTGCCATGCGAAACTTAAAATGCGTGGGCTTACCAAGTATGTCGACACCGAAAAACTTCATTATTTTTGTACACTCTAAGGTAATTGATAAAGCAAGACTGCTTGGGAAGTAGAGCTCCTTGTATTCGTGACAAATTGGTAGTATGAAACAACACGAGACACACATAGGAGTGTGCGGAGCATCGTGCGAGTGCCTGACGATAAAAAAAGAGGCTTTTACTCTACACCAAAAAAAAACAAAAAAAAGTCACTCCTGCATTGCTTACAACAATATTAGGCAAAAGCGATCGCTCGCGACTGGCCGCGGCCGGCTAGGCTTGGCGTGCACATGCGCGCGCGCACGACCCTCGTGATTGAGGAGAAACTTGAACGTTGAAGGAGGAACGTTGCTGCTTTGGTCCTTGCCGCGAGAGGGCGCGACGGGTAAAGCGCCCGAAAGGGAGGAAGTCGCTGCGCCGAAGGAGGAACGGAGCCCGTTTCTCCATTCTCGCCCCCTTTTTTTAGAGTGTACTACTACTACTATTACTGCTACATACATCGCGGGTGCACAACCCACGTCATAGGAAGCTTCAAACCCAAATTAAATGAACAAATTTTCTTACACGTATACGCAGCGGGTACTACGCTTTTTCGAAGAATGACGATGGAAGACACAATGAATGTCTTTTTCAATTATTGCTCCTTCAGTAGAAACTTATTCATCTATATTTTTGCCAGTAAAAATTACAAAAAATGAATATTTCTCGTAATATTCATTTGGTTATTACTGAAGTCCTGATATTCCTTTATGTTAAGCTGCCTGATTCTCGGTCATTCCTCCATGGTGGGTGTGAGCCACAAGTTTAAGATCTATATCTATATTGATTACTGACGTAGTGGGTAACCAGCAAGTGTGATTGCAGCAGCTACTCAAAAAGTGTTAAAAAAGGCCTCTCAAATACCGCTCTTCTAGCTGGCGCTGTGACAGCGCTACTTGTTCCAGGCAGGCCTGCTGTTTTTTGTGTTTCTTTTTTTCTTTATTGTTGCAAACTGTTATATTATAATACTCATGGTATCGCAATTACATACACTCTAAAAATACACCCTTAAAGGCGTAGAACGGGTGTACGCAATAAAACACCCATATGAACACTCTATTTACGCCCCATTTTTAATTTTTCAGGTGTTCTTATATAAACACCTTCAAAACACCCCATTTACACCCTTATATTTGGGGTATAATGAACAAGGCTACAAATAATTGATTGATACGTGGAGTTTAACGACCCAAAACCACCATAGGAATATGAGAGACGCTGTAGTGGAGGGCGCCGGGAATTTCGACCACCGGGTTCTTTAACGTGCATCCAAATCTGAGCACGCGTGCCTACAAGGCTACAAATGCACGACATTTTCGGGTCGTTTTGCTTATACTGTTAGTATACGTTAACCATCTTGATACCAGCAAGGCTCCCACTAACAGCTGCTTGCGAGTCTAGTAATGAATCGAAGCACAAAGTAATGCTACCGAAACGCAGTTTTCATCGATAAAGCACGCAAACTACTATAAGATGGAATATACAATAGGAGCGACGCTTGTTCAATAGAGTAAG
This sequence comes from Rhipicephalus microplus, assembly GCF_043290135.1. Lineage (NCBI taxonomy): Eukaryota > Metazoa > Arthropoda > Arachnida > Ixodida > Ixodidae > Rhipicephalus > Rhipicephalus microplus. The sequence goes on from NC_134707.1 coordinate 44,415,116, forward strand.
GACCAATTCTCCTGTACCTGTTTCTTTCAACTGTGTCATTTGCGTGATCAGTCAACACTCACAAATTACTCTGATTTGCCTGAACGAGGTAATGTTGCGCACATTGGTGTAGCCATGCGAAAACACTCACTCCCTCCCCCCGTCCCCCATCCATAAGATCGAAGCTATTAAAGCTGGAGATAAAACGTCCACCACCTGCAAAAAAATACAACAGCACAGTTGTTTAGCCATAACCACCAGGTCAGCAGGACACCAGGTCTCTTAAAAACGAACATTGACATCATGTATTTTTGGCAGGCACGTTTTATTTATATACTGTAGCGAATGTTCCTCTTCATATGTCCTTAAAAGTGCGTCATGGAAATTAGGAAGGGGACACCGACCATAAAGAAAAATGCAGAATAACGACATTTCGTTGACCTTGATGCAGCCTTGTTCACAATGACGGGAGCCTTGTGGACTAAATTGCGAACGAAGCCCCCCTCAGGGGAGCCAAAACGCATTCTCTAGTTTTCTCTCTCTATCTCTTAGTTTTTTTTGTAGATCCCCTTCTTTTGATTTATGTAACTTCCCCAGCAGACGTGCTTCGGTTAAAGCTTTGACATTGTAGGTAGTTAGAAAACAGCATTGATGAATTATTCTCAGCCATGGTCTTGTTCCAAGGACTGCAAGCTAAGTACAAATGTATTGCCGCAACGTGAAGACAGAAGTAGAAATTAACAGGTTGAGAAAGTTGCAGCAGGTCAGTATTTTGTTTACTGCGTGCCAGAGCGTTCCTCTTTTTTCTTGTTATTGCTTGCTGCATAAAAGCGTGCAGATGCGCGTATGCGCTGTCGTTTTCGTCTTCCTAGCAGTACGCACGTGGCAATATGTTCTCATCGAATAGTGTGACGGCCGATGCATGCAATGTTGCAATGTCTTTACTGAAATGAAAGTGCTGATAAATTATCGTCTGCGTGACCTTGAATGTGCAGTCCCTGAAGACCCATAGAGCTAAGCAAAAAGCATCAGCTTAGCATTTTTACCGAACTTCACTACAGTAGGTCGGTGAAGGTGCGCTAAACATTGCTCCTGAATATTACAAATACGCGTTCTGACTACATGCTCATGCTGGCCGCACTGCACCGTCACAAAGTTCACTGCGATTCAGATGCACTGTTAAAGAACGAGTGTAACGCAACAGATCACTGCCGCAAAAAAAAAGCAGCGCCCGCACTATCAGCAGAGGGCCGGAGCTAGCCTTAAACCGCATCTAGACGGTCTGAGAGCCCCACAAGGTGCCATCAAGTCTCGTCGCCTAGACAACCTTGGTTGCCCGGTATTGCTGCGTGCCGGGCGCACAGCGCGGGAAAGGGGTCGACATCGTCTTACATGTCACTGCGTGCGCTGGTGAAAAACCCTCCCGTGTGTGTGCGTGTGGTTCGCGTTGCTTCTCGATCGGTAGAATTTATTAGTCGGTGTTTAGTTTGAAATGTGCCTGTGCTCTGTGCTGCACCAGTGTGTTTGGTCAGTGCTGATTATTGCGAAGGTGCACCATTCTGAAGACTGGACCTGTGGATTCATATTTTGGAGCACTCGAAGTGAAATAGTGAGTACCGCTCTCACGTTCTTCCGTTCAGTGCTTTGTTAATTGCGTGAGCACAAGAATAACACCTCCAAACAATTTTTTTTCAACTATATGATGAGAAATCAGCATTTTTTTACTTAGCGAGAATATTTATCCGAACTGTTTCACGGGGATGATGGCGAAGTGTGATTGTGGGCAAGTTTTTTTGTTTAATTGTTTGGATTGTTTGAAGTACAAAGCAGAGTGAGCGTGTGCCGCTGAGGTTCAGTGAAGAAAATGAACAGATTTTTGCGATGCCCTTTGTTGGCAGGGGTTTTTAACGGGGCCCGCTTGTGCTGCACAGCAATTTTAGTTTACTAAATAATACATGTGTGGGGATGGCGCCTGTTAGCTCT